>NC_050069.1:223439112-223749088 GCF_009764565.3 Dermochelys coriacea | reverse complement strand
ATAAACCTCTCCCTCTGAATCAGAGGAAGCAGGTTGTGCACACCCAATACTGAACAGAATCCATAAAGACAAGGGACATATTCTCCTACTGAGGTGAGTGGGACTGGCTGATATCCTTTCATGAGGGACTCAGGCCCGGGGATGTTGAAAGTACTTCCACAAAAGAGGCAGCAAACACTGCTCAGTCCAGTAATCACATCTGCGAGTGGAAGCAAAAGGCATCTCCAGTTATAAGGTCACGGAATAATAATGGCTGCAGGACAAAGTCCATGAGCCAGATTTTTTAAATGCAAATACAGTTGATGCCAAGGAACCTTAAATTCTGACATCCCCCAAGGCAGCATACAGATACAGGAAGGGCAATAGAGATATTCACCCAGGCAGCATATTCAACACAAGTGGATGATGTAAACTTAACATCTGTGCCCATAAGAGGGCCTAGAAAAGTAATCACAGCTATGCCACACGCAACTCTGCTGAGTCTGTAGTACTCAAGAACCTTGAATCTGCTGTTGACTGCTATGGGTCTGGTACTCTCTCTATTTTATGCAAAGGTGACTAAAATCATTCTTATTCCAAGGAGAAACACGTAACCTCTCAATGTATTAAGAGACAGTCTGAAAGATCATCAGCACTCTTGAAATGAAAACCTATCTGAGTCTCAAGAAGGCTGAAGAAGAAGCTTTAGCTTATCGTACTGAGAGCAGGCCAGACCCTTCACCCACTAAAGTCTGTGACAAAACTTCCAAGAAAGAGAACCCAGGGAACTACAGGCCAGTCAGCCTCATGTCAGTCCCTGGCAAAATCATGGAGCAGGTCCTCTAGGAATCCATTTTGAAGCACTTCGAGGAGAGGAAGGTGATTAGGAACACTCAACATGGATTCACCAAGGGCAAGTCATGCCTGACCTGATTGCCTTCTATGATGAGATAACTGGCTCTGTGAATATGGGGAAAGTAGTGGATGTGATAAATCTTGACTTTAGCAAAGCTTTTGATATGGTCTTCCACAATATTATTGCCATCAAGTTAAAGAAGTATGGATTGGATGAATGGACTGTAAGATGGATAGAAAGCTGGCTAGATTGTCGAGCTCAAGGGGTAGTGATCAACGGCTCGATGTCTAGTTGGCAGCCAGTATCAAGCAGATTGCCCCAGGGTCAATCCTGGAGCCAGTATTGTTCAACATCTTTATTAATGATCTGGATGATGGGATGGATTGCACCCTCAGCAAGTTCGTGGATCACACTAAGCTGAGGGGAGAGGTAGATATGATGGGGGGTAGTGATAGGGTCCAGAGTGACCTAGACAAATTGGAGGATTGGCAAAATAAATCTGATGAGGTTCAACAAGGACAAGTGCAGAGTCCTGCACTTAGGAAGGAAGGATCCCATGCACCGGTACAGGCTGGGGACCAACTGGCTAAGCAGCAGTTCTGCAGAAAAGGACCTGGAGATTAAAGTGGACGACAAGCTGGATATGAGTCAGCAGTGTGCCCTTGTTGCCAAGAAGGCCAACATCAAATTGGGCTGTATTAGTAGGAGAATTGCCAACAGATCAAGGGAAGTGATTATTCCCCTCTATTCGGCACTGGTGAGGCCACACCTGAAGTACTGTGTCCAGTTTTGGTGTGTCCCCCCACTACAGAAGAGATATGGACAAATTGGAGAGAGTCTAGTGGAGGGCAACAAGAATGATTAGGGGGCTGGGGCACATGACTTACGAGGAGAGACTGAGGGAACTGGGGTTATTTAGTCTGCAGAAGAGAAGAGTGGGGGAGATTTGATAGCAGCCTTCAACTACCTGAAGGGGGGGTCCAGAGAGGATGGAGCTAGGCTGTTCTCAGTGGTGGCAGATGACAGAACAAGAAGCAATGGTCTCAAGTTGCAGTGGAGGAGGTCTAGGTCGGATATTAGGAAACACTGTTTCACTAGGAGGGTGGTAAAGCACTGCAGTGGGTTACCTAGGGAGGTGGTGGAATCTCCTTCCTTAGAGGTTTTTAAGGCCCAGCTTGATAAAGCCCTGGCTGGGATGATTTAGTTAGTGTTGGTCCTGCTTTGAGCAGGGGATTGGACTAGATGACCTCCTGAGGTCTCTTCCAACCCTAATATTCTATCAGATTCTATTAGTTCAGTGGGAACAAGATTGGTTCCTGGTTGTGCTGAACAGCAAAATATTTCAGATAATTTTTGTTTAGCATCTTCTTTCTATTGTGTTGTATTCCACTATGATGTATCCATAAGCCAGTTTTTTCAGTATGTATAATCTAACTCAGAATACATCAAGCTAGTAATATTAGAATCATACAATTTCTTCAAAATGGTTTCCTTGAGGACCTGCTCCATGATTTTTCCAGGGACTGAGGTGAGGCTGACCTTTCTATAGTTCCCCAGGTGCTCCAAAAACAATCAGTTGTAAATGGCCTTAGTTACTTGAAAGCTTTCCTATGTACGTGTGGGCCAGCCCATGGGGAATGGAGACTAGGGGTCTTACAGTGACATGTAATGCATCCGATGAAGTGAGCTGTAGCTCACGAAAGCTTATGCTCAAATAAATTTGTTAGTCTCTAAGGTGCCACAAGTATTCCTTTTCTTTTCACCTGATAATGAAATCCATCTTAAATCTGGTACTTTTCCATTTAGAAGGAGGGGTAGGGGCCCAGAGAGACAAAAGATTCACGCCTTGTGCCAAAGCTACAAACGGGGGTGGAGCAGGACAAAAGAGGCTGCCAGTCATGAGAAAACCCCTGCTTACCACCTGAGATGCCTGCTGGAACTAACAAGGACTGTACCAGGGGAAAGGATTGGGCCCAGACCTAGAAAGGAGTCTAGTCTGTGAAATAAGCTTCTTGGAACATCTCTGAGGGTGAGATACTACCTGTAATCAGTTTCTTAATGTATTAGGCTTAGACTTGCATGTTTTTGCTTTATTTTGCTTGCTGACTTACTTTGTTCTGTCTGTTATTACTTGAAACCACTTAAATCCTACGTTATATACTTAATAAAATCTCTTTTGTTTATTAATAAACCCAGAGTAAGCTATTAATACCTGGGGGAGCAAACAGCTGTGCATATCTCTCAATCAGTGTAATAGAGGGCAGACAATTTATGAATTTACCCTGAATAAGCTTTTTACAGAGTAAAGCAGATTTATTTGGGGTTTGGATCCCATTGGGAGCTGGGTGTCTGGGTGCTAGAGACAGGTAATCTGCTCAGCTGTTTTCAGTTAAATCTGCAGCTTTGGGGGTGTGGACCAGACCCTGGGTCTGCACTGCAGCAAGCTAGTGTGTCTGGCTCAACAAGACAGAGTTCTGGAGTCCCAAGCTGGCAGGGAAAATGGGCTCTGAGGTAATTTCAGCACATCAGGTGACAGTCCCAACGGGGTCTCTGTGACTGAACCCCTCACAATGGCACTCTATTTGCCTTTTTCCAATTGTCCAGGACCTCCCCTGATTGCCACGAGTTTTAAAAGATAATGGCCAATGGCTCTGCAATCACATCAGCCAATTCCCTCAGCACCTGCTGGACCCATGGAGTGATAGTAAAGTAGATCATTTATCGCCTTTGGTTACGAGGGCTGCTTAAAACAATTTTACAGACAGACTGCACCAGATCAAATGCCACTGATGACTAAAGATAAAAGATTCTGAGAAAATAGTTCCAAGGAACACTTTTGATAAAACTGGTTTCTTTTCAATGGCCATGCTCTGAATTCTGAAATGAAGCTCAGAAGGCATACAGCCCCAAATGAATTTCAAATGAAATTACATTCTCAAACACACCTCTGAAGTTCTGTTGGTGACTGGAAAAACACAGACAATATATAATGACAGATTTCAGAGTAGCAGCCATGTTAGTCTGTATTCGCAAAAAGAAAAGGAGTACTTGTGGCACCTTAGAGAATAACAAATTTATTTGAGCATAAGCTTTCGTGAGCTACAGCTCACTTCATCGGATGCATTCAGTGGAAAATACAGTGGGGAGATTTATATACATAGAGAACATGAAACAATGGGTGTTACCAGACACACTGTAAGGAGAGTGATCACTTAAGGTGAGCTATTACCAGCAAGGGGGGGGGAACTTTTGTAGTGATAATCAAGGTGGGCCATTTCCAGCAGTTGACAAGAATGTCTGAGGAACAGTGGCGGGGGAGGGGGAGAGAATAAACATGGGGAAATAGTTTTACTTTGTGTAATGACCAATGTACATGGCAGAGGGGCATTGCTGGCACATGATGGCATATATCACATTGGTAGATGTGCAGGTGAATGAGCCTCTGATAGTGAGGCTGAAGTGATTAGGCCCTATGATGGTGTCCCCTGAATAGATATGTGGACACAGTTGGCAACAGGCTTTAACTGTGTCCACATATCTATTCAGGGGATACCATCATAGGGCCTAATCACATCAGCCACACTGTCAGAGGCTCGTTCACCTGCACATCTACCAATGTGATATATACCATCATGTGCCAGCAATGCCCCTCTGCCATGTACATTGGTCAAACTGGACAGTCTCTACGTAAAAGAATAAATGGACACAAATCAAATGTCAAGAATTATAACATTCAAAAACCAGTTGAACATTTCAATCTCTTTGGTCACTCGATTACAGACCTAAAAGTTGCAATTCTTCAACAAAAAAACTTCAAAAACAGACTCCAGCGAGAGAATGCTGAATTGAAATTAATTTATAAACTGCATACAATTAACTTAGACTTGAATAGAGACTGGGAGTAGATGGGTCATTATACAAAGTAAAACTATTTCCCCATGTTTATTTCCCCCCCCCACACTGTTCCTCAGATGTTCTTGTTAACTGCTGGAAATGGCCCACCTTGATTATCACTACAAAAGGTCATCCGTCCCGCCCCTCCCCCCCCCGCTCTCCTGCTGGTAATAGCTCACCTTAAGTGATCACTCTCCTTACAGTGTGTCTGGTAACACCCATTGTTTCATGTTCTCTATGTATATAAATCTCCGCACTGTATTTTCCACTGAATGCATCCGATGAAGTGAGCTGTAGCTCATGAAAGTTTATGCTCAAATAAATTTGTTATTCTCTAAGGTGCCACAAGTACTCCTTTTCTTTTTACAGACAATATATGTAAATCGTAAGTACAGAATTACTTGTAAGGCTGGCTGGAAAACAAGAATTCCATTGTGCAAAAAATTGTCAGTGCTTGAAATTTGTTTTTATTCTGCTCCAGAGCCCTTTCAAAAAATTTCACAAAAAATATGAGACCCATCCTCACCAGAATAGCTAATAGTTCAGTGGTTAGGCATTCATGTGGGAGACCAGGTTCAAGCCTATGCACCAAATCAAGCCAAATAGCTACTTGTACCTCAATTTCCCACATCCCAGGAAAGGGTCCTAAACACTGAGCTATAGAGTGAGTTGCTCTTGAAATTCCCTGGTGGAGCTGTTCCCCTTTATGTAGGTAATTAACTATTTATTGGGCCATAGCATGACCCCATAGTCCAGTGTTTAGGAAATTCAGCTAGATGGAAGCAATCCAGGTTCAAGTCCCTGATCTGATTCAGGGTCTTCCACATCGTAGGTGAGTGCTCTAACCACTGGGCTATTGGCTACTCTGGGGCAGGGCTCTCTTTCTGGTTTTGACTTGAAATTCTATCCTTCGTCTGAGAAACCTTTCCAATGAAAGTTTTGCCAAAACCAATCCATTTTCACAGTTTCAGTTATGATGAATCAGTATTTTCTGACAAAAAAGTTTTGTTGAAAAATACTTGTTCAGCTCTAATTACTTGCCCTCTCCACAGACTTTCATGCCGTTCTCTCTGTGTTTATTGATACGTTTCTACCTTGAATTAGGGAGTGGTCTGATCTAAACTCCAAGCCCTGCTAGATACACACAGTTATCCATATAATACTTGTGAGTGATCAGTCAACCCAGTTTTGATTGCACAGCTGCCTGTGTTATTACTACCATTCACATAAATGACAAAATACCTGTCAAACCTTCATATTGTTCTTAGTTCATTACTCCCAGCACCTCTAAAGAGAGGCAAATATAAAAGGTGTTTTTGAATTTCACTGGCTAGCAGGTACAATTATTAGAGACCTTCCAGAGCACCATCAATGTTAACATACACATAAACATTCAAACATAAACATTCAATACAAATCAGCCACGCTCTCCCCACAGATACAGGAGAGAAATGGTGACCATGTCCCCTTTTAATAAGCAGCTATAATCAATTTAGTTAAGGTATAGTTAAAAAGAAATCTGTCAGATGGCAGCATTACTAATCCTATATCCACAGTACAAATCCGAATTAGATTAATTAATCCTTTGTTAGTACAGAGTTACATAGTACTACTGTGAGGGATTGGATGTTTCAAGTACTGGTCTACAGCTTGCCAGACATGCCTCATATCACAGCCACCATCTGGAAGCTCACTGGTACTAGCAGGAACTGTGGGCTGCTGAACCCTAGCTCACCATAGGCACTGCCCACAAAGCTCCAATTGGAGGAAACGTCCAATCTCTCTGACTGGCTCAAGCTCACTATTAAAGCCAGAAGGAGGCACAGGAAACTGGTGAATCATTGGCTGATTGGTACATTGGACTCTGCCTTCAGGCCTGACTCCTGAGCCCTGCCATTGTTTCTGTCCTCCTGCCTTGTTCCAGATCACTGCTTCTGTGCCCCACCCCTGGCTTCTGGCTCTGACCCTTGGTTCAATTCTGGACTCTGACTTCAGCTCTAATCCTTGGCTTGATTCCTAACTCTGTTGCTTACTGCTGGGTCCTGCTCTGACTATTAGGTCTGACCACCACTGCTGTATCCACTAGGTCTGACTGCTTATGTCTATGACAACCACACTGTGCCCCAGGGTTGTGAGAATGGTGTGTTTCCACCGGCTATCAATAGGCTCAACCACTAAACAGCAGCATTTTACCTCCAAAAGCTGCTTGTCTGCCTCCCTGAGTAGCTGCTGCCATCTGCAGTATCTGTCCAGCATCCATCTCAGCACCAGCTACTCCATTTACCAGCTCCCCCTACCTTCTCAGCTACTTCTCGGCTTTGCAGATCTGGGAGGGAATGCCCATCACCCCTATACCTTATTGCAACTGCAGCCTGATCTCATTACCTGCCTTGTCAAAGCCCCTCTGCATGAACCTTCTGGCTAGTCATGGCCACATGAACTAAACACCTCTCAAGCTTTACAGTATATTACTTGTTGCTCATGTTTGTACACATGCTTTCCATTGATGTTTGAATGGGTAAGTTGGGTCTACCAAATTTTAAAAGCTCTAGAATGATCTAGAAATTTAGAGTCTGGAAACAATTACTTGTTCAGTTTCTTGTCACCAGTTTACGACTGAAACCCAATGCTATGAACTCTGTCTGAACAAGAACCACAGGCATTATTCTCTCTTATAAAAAGCTGTGGGGTTGGGGTTTTTTGGGGGGGGTGGTGTGGGGGGTTAGCAGACAAGCTCACTGTGGAGGACAAGGAGACGGAAAATGAAAAAATTATCATTTTTAGTTTGTGGATATCAATGTTGCACCTTAATGGTTTTTAAAATTCCAATTTTTGAACTACGTGAGATGATAAGTGTTTCCTCAGGTGGCACCTATTGAGGCTCTGGGGGAATGGGCAGGTGCAAGCCCACTCACGTGTAAAGCCCCCGCAGCCTAAGGGGAGGAGCTACTGGACCCAGGGTTCAGCTAATCTCAGGGGACAACTAATGATAAAACAGGGTTGAGAGGAAGAGTCACAGGGTCAAAAGCAGGAATCCAGAGGGGCACACCAAACAGAGAACTCCTGACGGTGCCAACTGCTCCTCAAAGGCATCCAGGGAGCCAGTGGACATGGCCCAGAGGAACTCTCCCCAGAGACGTGATTTTAGGGAGGATCGAAAATAGGCCCCATAGTTGCAGAGCACCTCCACATACAGCTTCCTCCTCCTGGTATGGTGGATGACCATCTTGGCCAGCGCCAGGTGTAGGTTGATGAGGAGAACTCATGACTTTGTGGGGCCACGGATGGTGTGAACGTAGATCAGGAGGTGCTGAGAAAAGTTCAGCTAGAACCTGAGGAGAAGATTCTGGAGGAGCTAGAAAAGGGGATGTAACCTGATGCATTTGAGGTAGATGCACACCAGAATCTCCCTCTTGCTGCAGAAGCAGCAAGATTTGGGGGAGGTGGTGAACTGCACCAGGTACACACCCATGCTCATGGCTCCATGAAGGAACAAATCTCCCTGGTGGGCCATGGGAGCAGAGTGGAATACAGACTAACCCACCTGGCCTTTTCATCCTCCCAGGGTGGTAGGAGGTCCTGCCACTTGGTGTTGGGGTAAGACATGAGGGTTTCTCAGGTGGCAATGCAAGAGGCACTGATGGTGACTGACTGGCATTAAAAGGGATGCTTTTCATCATGGACTTAATTTCCTCTGTTGTCACGTCAGAAGATAAAGTTTACCATTAAGAATAATCTTTCCCAAACATGCTGAGCATGCCTTGGGGTGGGGAAAGAAATTGAGAAAAAGAATCTTAATGCCTGATCAGCTCAGTCTTGGGGCACAGCTGAAAGAGAGAAGAAAGGGAAGTAAGCTGGTGACAGTTCTCTTTCATATAATCAATTACAATTAAACTTGCAGTCAGGGAATTAGGAAAAAGTCTTTTATTGTTTAGAGCGATTTTCATTTGTCAACGTATGGGAGAAAGCTTGGTATTGAAAAAACAAAAGTGATGGCAGTTTGGAATGTGTTTTAACTCTTGTAGATCTGGAGGAATCTACAAATCTGCCAAAATTCTCAAGGGACCTGCAGATGGTGTAGGCATCCAAAGAGCTGAAGTTTAAAGTTAGAGGCCAAATTCAGACCTGCTGTAATCACAGGCAATTTCATTTACTTCAGCTGTGTTGCACACTGTTACGCTGTATCTGAATTTTGGCCTAAAGAATTTTTCCGTATGAGACCAAAGGAAAATGTAAAAGGTGTCTCATGCTGAGAATATACTTACTGCTCTTTGGCTGTGATATCCTCAATTAGCAGAGCACTTAATCTTGCAAAGGTCCTTTCATAGGTTTATTTTCCATAAAACTTTTTGGAAACAGATAAAAATCCTAATCTTGCAAAAAGCACACATGTGCTTAACTATAAGCCTCTGACTTCAATGGGCCTGCGCACATGCTTAAAGTTAGGCATGTACATAAGTGTTTGGAGGATAAGGGCCATGATTTCTGATGAAAGTTTAGGTTAGTACACTGCAAACTTGGACTTTCTTTTACCTAAACCTTTGGTTTGGATTTTGAGACAATCTGAGGATCCATTTCCAACTGTGCTAATGAAGAGTGACAAACTTTTGTCCTTTTCATGCTTACAAAAATCTATTGCCTCTTACTATCTCTGCTGATTAAATCTCTCTCACTCAGGGTCTGGCAGCACCACCTGTGAATTTGTTTATTTACTGCCTTAAATTCATTTCCACTCATTATTAAAATCCATCTCATCAACATTCAGCACTACCGACATGAAGCATGCCACATTTTCTGGCAGATATATTATTTTGTCCAGCTGCAGTGAAATAATAATTTGGAAGCCTCCATAAGGACTCCTGAGTAATTTGTATAGTATTTTAATATTTATACTGAACATCTATGAACACATGATGATGACTGAGGTCCCATTATAAGAAATTGCAAGAATCACTCATCACAAAACCCATAAACCTCTGCCCCTATCTTCCACTAAAATGATGGCTGTTTAGTTATATGAATGCATTTATCAGTATCAGATCATAGAGAGACATAGGTGAAAATAAAATCTGTATCGTATTTATATTATACTTCATACAACTGAATATTCAACAACCTTTATGTGGTGACAAAACAGTAAAAGAAATAGACTCCAAAGGAGCTATTTTGGGAACTTTCTTTCCTTCCAAGTAAGCAAAATACAAAGGCTCAGACGAATCCCATCTTCATAGCATTCAGCGAAAGAATGTGTACAGTGCTTTAAACACGTCCAAATGGTATAAGATGGTGTTTGCAACATACCTTCATTATGCAAACACCAGAAATTGACCAGGCACTTAAAATAATGACATGAGAACAGATAAGAAGCTTAGAACTAAGAAAAATGTTAAAAAAATAAACTGTGTTTATTAGTGATGAGTGAACCTCAAACTTTTTTTAGTTCAAGTTCAGTTATCAGAAATTTGTCTGAAAAATCCAGACCTCTAGGAAACTGGACTGTAAACCTCATAAGAACAGTCTTCCTCATGAGATTCCTAGTGATTCCAGCTTCTGAACAGGCCAGACTGTTCAGCTGCATGTCCCTTTAAATCTCACTCTGTTCAAGGTGCCCATGATTCAGTTGTCTGAACATGCATATTAAGAACTTGTCAGCATCATAGTAGGGCCCTACCAAATTCATGGCCATGAAAAACGCATCATGAACAGCGAAATCTGGTCTCCCCCTGTGAAATTTGGTCTTTTGTGTGCTTTTACCCTATACTATACAGATTTCATGGGGGGCAAAGTGGAATGGAGGGAACCAGCAACCAGTATTTCTCAAATTGAGTGTCCTGACCCAAAAGGGAGTTGGGGGGGTCACAAAGTTATTTTAGGGGGTTTGTGGTATTGAAACCCTTTCTTCTGTGCTGCCTTCAGAGCTGGGCGGATGGAGAGCAATGGCTATTGGCAGGGCGCCCTGCCAGCAACAGAGCAGAAGTAAGGGTGGCAATAGCATACCATGTCACTCGTACTCCTGCATTGTTGCTGGCAGTGGCTCTGCCTTCAGAACTGGGCTCCTGGCCAGCAGCCACCACTCTCTAGCTGCCCAGCTCTGAAGGCAGTGCCACCGCCAGTAGCAGCACAGAAGTAAGGGTAGCAGTACCACAACCCCCCCCCACACACACACAATAACCTTGTGACCCGCCCACAACTCCTTTTTGGGTCAGGACCCCTACAATTACACCACCATGAAATTTCAGATTTAAATAGCTGAAATCATGGAATTTACGATTTTTAAAATGCTATGACCGTGAAATTGATCAAAATGGACCGTGAATTTGGGAGGGCCCTAATCATTAGAGCAAAACAGATGTATGTAAGGAACATAGATGGGTCCTGTATCACAGAGGCAAAGAAGAAAAAAAGTGCTAAAATTCAAAGTGCTCCATAATCAGTACCCAGTCTGGGAATCACAGAGAACGTATTCACCTGCATCTTCAGAGGTCTGCAAATTCTCCATGGCTCAAACCATACAAAATCTGTATAGATCCCTAAGAGATTACTGGCCTAGTAAATGGATGTGCAAAAGAAAACTTTTAGAGTTTACTGATTATGGAATGGGCATATTTACAAGTATTACCTTTGAAGCCGATTTCTAAACACTCAGATTCTGTAAATGATGTGCACTAAAATGGGAAGAATTATTTTTAAAGCACAGTCATATTCGTTAATGGTTCCAATAGCCTCATAGTTTTTGGAGTGCCTGTGAGAGTCCTTTTATTATGTAAGGGTTAGTAATACCCATCAGAGATACTAACGGGATAAAGTCTGGACTCCATTACATTGATGTAAATATGAAGTAATGCTTCTGAAGCCAGTGGAATTTCTTTGGACTTGCACAGGTGTAAATGAGAGGAGAATTTAGAACTTGAACATGTCCTTGACAAACTGCTAAAAGCACATAAGAGCTGGGTGAGTCATCAATCAAAGCTGTGGAGTGGATGAAAAATGTCTGCAACAGTTCTGCCAATTTTTTGTTATGAATTTGCTGCTTCTGTGCTCTCATCACTTATGTGTTTGCTTTCTGGTAATGTTGTATGGAACAAATGTTGCTGGAAGGGATGTTCACAAAAACAGCTCATATTTAGCAGGGCTGGTTGGAAAACAAGAATTCTATTTCACAAACAATTTTGATTTCAGAATTTGTTTTTGTTCCAATGCAGAAAAAATTCTCTGAGAGAAATACCCCTTCCCTCCACAAACACCTTTGAGTGAGAGGTGCTTAGAGCACTCAGCTAGGATGTGGGAGGACCCAGGTTTATGTCCCTGCTATGCTTGATTCCTCATTTGCCGGCTGTTTTACAGGTGTGGGGCATCTCTCTGGTCATGAATTCCATCCTGGACTTAAGAGAGCTTCCCAATGAAAGTGCTTGGTCAAAATTGCTACATTTCCATGAAAAGTTTCAATTACAATGAATTAGCATTTTCTGACAAAAAATCATGTTGAGGAACAATTCACAACCCGCTCTAATAATAAGTAACTATTGGAGAATATGCAGGGAAAGCATACTTTGAATTTTTAAGCATGACTATAGCAGAAACTTGACACTTATCCAATCAGAGAACCAAAGCATGCCATGTGATCTGCATGTCCAATCCCAACAGTTCAGATTTCAGTTATTGAAAATTTACAGTGAACTGCTCACTACAGATGAAAAATTATTCACCTAAATTCCTCTGTTGATAATTTGGAATAATTAATAAATGAAAATTGAAACTTGGTGCCAGACAATTTGTGAATAAAACAAGGGATTATATTCTTGGGATAAATTATTTGTTGTGGATTATTCATCTAGTTCTCCAAATTGGTAACTCAGAACAGCTTGTAATAGCACATTTGCACTGAAAACTGTACATAATCTATTTAAATGGCTTGAGGAGGGAAGAAATTGTAATTATATTAATATTTTATATTCAAAAAATAAAAGGACTGGCCCAAAAGCCCCAGAGAAGTAGATTTACAATGAATAATTCCTTCAGAATTAAATGTGAAGATTAGATCAATTAAACTGCAAGGTACTCAGCCTCATTGTATGTCTAAATAATAACACATTGTGGGAATGTGAACTGAGCTAAAACTGACCTGGTAAGAAAGCACCAGGGTTTATACTGGAGGAGGTTGTCAAACTTGTACATAGTATGGGCCACTTCCTGATAGAAAGATTGTCTTGTGGACAATGTCCTCTCCTATTTGTGGTTAAGCAAGCAATGCCATCCCACGGCACTCCTGTTTGTTATCACATACATCCTTATGACAACCATGGCAATTTATGCACATGGAAAAATAAAATCAGAAAGTATTTGGTTATTTAACTATTGTTACTACAATAAGTTGCTTTGTCCTTAAAATAAATTGCATTCTCTTCCTTTGTTCTTCTCGCCCCTTTGTTCTGCTCCTCTCTTGTGTCTATCCTACAGTCCCTGTTCTTTGTTTTTCCCCACTGCACATACTTCTCCCTTGCCTTTCCCACTGTACATCTCTGCAGCTTGTTCCCCTTCCTCCTGTTCATACTGCCCACTCATCTTCCTTCCTGTTTTTCTGAAGATATTGCCTGGCCTCTTTGTTCCACTCTGCCCTGGACATTCATCTCCTATTGATGGCTGGATGCTCCAGACCCTGAGACCAGTTCCTGCTTCCTCTCCTTTAAGGGATGTCTAGTTACTAGCAGCAAAGTTGGTTTGTCTTTGCTTTTCACTACATTTATAGGTGTCCAGGTTGTTCAGTGTTGTGAAGAGCCTGGTCAGCAGTAGAAGCAACTGGAAACAAAGAGAGACAGGACCAGGTGAACAGCTCTTCATGGGCCACCAGCAAGAGCTCCTGCAACTTGTCGTGAGTGCCCACTGTGTGCTGATCCACAGATGATCTGAGTTGTTACAGCCCTCAGCTTTATTTTATTGCTGTATTAGTTCAAACTGTAGCAGCTTATGCTTTTTTAGCTCTGGAGGTCTCTGGTTCATTCCCCAGTCTGTCAGTCCCAATGGTCACTCCATTAACCACAGTTTAGAAGCCACTGGGTTTATACCATTATACATATTAAAATCAATGTTAAAATGCAAAAAGGGAAATAATTTTTATTATTTAAAGGAGTGTTTCTTCTTAATAATGACAAATATCTTTTTTACAATCACAACTGCTCTTTGGAATTTCTATGTAAATCTGAGACTCAGAGTGTTAGCTAAAAGTCATGTCACTTACAATCATTTTGCACCAATGACATAGAAACTAACCAAAAGCTTAACTGTTAACTAAACTATTAACCCTTGTTTGCAAAATAATGAACTGTTTATTAATTGGCTGAGATGTAATCTCATGATAACAGATGTATCAGCAGAGAGTAAATCTGATGTTGCATATGGTTGGAGGAATGGCTCTGACTTAAATTTTTCTCCATGATCCATAGTTTGCGAACTACTGTGGTGCAGTGTATTCTGAATTCTCTGTTTGTGATGCTGTCAACTAAACACATTGTAGATAAAAGAGTATTTGAGAAATGAGCAGTCTAAGTTCATCAGTTGTCTTGATGGTGGGCAGTTTTTGCCCTACAAAACTGAACAATGAAGGCAGTATCTAGGAAACTAAAGGCTGCACAAGACTAATATGTAGATTTATAAATGGAAAATTGTCAAATAATAAATCCAAGAACTGAAGCAGGAAATAATTTAAACAGAATCACAATTTGTATATGGGTTGTGTAAAAACCAAGAACCTTTTCTATTCTATTTACTCTGTTGTGCACACAATGCCACCAGAATGGAATCACATTATAAATCACAGCAAATGGCATGTTGGCTATTTCTCAGAGGACTTTAAAGATGGTACAGGGATTATGAGGATGAATACTCCGGAAATGAAAAGTAGCAGAATCAGAAAAAAGAAACGATATCAATGCCAGGGGCAATGTACTGTGGAAGTGTCAGTGATCTTTCATTGTCTGGTCTTGTCTTGTCTCTTTCTTAAGGAATTAAAAGCACTAAAACAAAAGGAGCTAACTGTAAATATCACTGTGGAATCCTGTGGTGGATTTTTGATTGTCGTTTTCATATACTTGAAGCAAACATTTTGCTCCAGAGTAACAGAAAGAACAAATAAAGAGCACATATTCCCCACCAGAACATTATGAATA
Source organism: Dermochelys coriacea (assembly GCF_009764565.3). Lineage (NCBI taxonomy): Eukaryota > Metazoa > Chordata > Testudines > Dermochelyidae > Dermochelys > Dermochelys coriacea. Next base: position 223,734,196 of record NC_050069.1, on the reverse strand, counting down.
AAACAGCTATCCGGATTGAATTAACCCAAATAAATAGTTTTTAAAAAAAAACAAAAAACACATGGGCTTTAGTTTTTCATTTCCAAACTATCTCAAAGTGCCTGATTGAATGCCCACTGAATATAATGGAAAGATGCTCATTTATTTCACTGGGATCCAGATCAGTCCCTAAATATTTAGTGAGATTGGAGGTTTAACAATTATTCATAACTTTCATTATTCACATTTTCTTTGCTCTTTCACTATAGCTAGTTTGCCTGCTTTTAAAATTCCATGTTCACAATAATTCCAGAGGTACAAAATAAAAATCAAAAGTTAGAAGACCATCTCAACTATTTAAAGATGTTTTTTAAATGACGTGATGCTGAGAGATGGTTACTTGTGTGTTCTCTTTATCTGCACTTCTTTTGCATCTGTCTTTCTTTTGGATCCTTGACTTTTCTCATTGTCTCTAGGTATTTAAGGATCTTGCATGTGAATTTTGTTTTTCTAGTTCATGAATAGATCAATAAAATCTAGGGCCCAGGCACACTATGTATCTTTCTGTATCTCCTGAAGCATTTTGCAAGGTCAGTCCTTAAAAATCTTTTTTCTGGGTTTTGGATTTTTTGGAGTAAAAGTGGGGTCTTACTGGTGCTTATGGCATGTGTTGCTTGAGGCAGACATGGAGATGCTCTGTAATAATTAATGAATACTGTATGTTGACCTTGTTTGAATATTTACTGTATTAATATATAGGCTTAGCTTAATAGGTGGTGTTGGGGAAAAACAAGCAGGAAGGTAAAAAAGACTGGCTCCTGGTAAGTGTTTGCTGACAAGCAGCTTGAGAGTTGTTACAAGACAATGCCGGGATAGGAAAAGTCCCTGATCTCAGGAGAACTAAAGAACTATGGCAGGTTTAAAATGGAACACTCTCCCAAGAGAGGGAAGTAGTTGTTTAGGGGTGGGGAGAAAACAAACTGAGATACAGGCACTTTCTGAGGATGTCTACAGAAGTTAGGCTTGCCAACCATCAGAGAATGATAACATTTTAGACGTTATCAGCATGTAAACTGTTTTAAAATCCTGTTTCCTTTCTAATGCGTTGCTTCTGCTGCAAAACAAACAATACATTTGTTTTAAGAAGACCGTAATGTCACTGGATACCACTCGTCACAAAGTCTTGAAGGGAAGAACTGCAGCTGCTGAACCCAATCAGACCTGCTGGGTAAGCATGGTTGATACACAGGGCACTGTAGCCCAGGGCCTGCTCTAAGAGTGGAAGAACTGTGGAATTCCACCTTGAGACAGGTAAAGGTATGAGGCCTGAGAGCTGAGGGAGTGCGCTCAGAGAGAACAGAGACAGGACAGAGGTGCAGCTAACCCTGGAACTGTGACATAAGCTGTATTGTGATTTTGTTTTCGGTGGACTACAGCATTATGTTTCTAGGAATTTTCTCTTTGGTTGACATAGCTGGCATTTTGTGCTCTGTTCCGGTACAGCCTGTGCCAGGGAGAATGTGTGCTCTCTTGTGGAAATTTTTTTTAATTCTTGTAAAGGGGCTAGGCTGGGGCTCGATTCTCTCCAGGGTTGCGGGGAGTCACGCATGCTCACCACACACATTTGACTTTGGGGGAATTTGTCCGGCCACCGGGAGTCTCCCTTGGCAGCCCTTGCGGTAACTGCAACAAGCACCGTAGGCCCGGGCCCTGAGTCAGGGCGGGGCACCAAATAATCAGTAGCTCAGGCCCTCAGGCAGGGGCTGAGCAAATAGCCCAATGTTAGCAGGCCAGGCCCTGGATCAGGGTGGGGCAACAAACAGTCAATCACTCAGGCCCTCGGGCAGGGGCTGAGCAACACAGGATGTGTGAATTAGCCCAGGACTCCAAGGACCTGGAAGAAGGGGAGATTGCCACCCACGAATTGGGTGGCAGGGGGGACGCAGGCCCACCCACTCCACAGCATCCCAGCCCGGGGCCCTAGCAGCGGCAAGAGACCCACTGCTGGGTCAGTGGGGATCCTGACTGCAACACACTGACATGGGTTCTGGCAGAGTTATATCAGACTAGGGTCAGCTGTCCCCAGGCTACTTCCTAACTCCCCTCCTTGTGGTACCTGGATCACGGTGGTGTTCTCCGGGGTGTCCAGCACCATGGGTTCCTCAGGGCAGCGGACAAGTGGCAGGTCCGGCAACCCCCCTGGATAGCTGGCACCGGGCAGGTCCGGCAACCCCCCCGGATAGCTGGCACCAGGCAGGTCCGGCCAGTCTTGGCATGTACCTGGGGCCGCGGGATTTTCCCAGTCGCAGGCTAGGCTGGCTACATCTGGCCTCCCTGGCGGCTGGTCCCCTATTGAGCTCTGAGGGCCCCGCCTTTATACTTCTGGGTTGCGCCTTCCTACTTCCGGGTCGCTGCCTGTCCCTCTGAGGGGTGGGCTCAAAGCTTCCACTCTGGTGTCTGGAGGGGCTTGACCCTCTCCAGGGTGGCGGGGAGCCACACCGCCTCTCTACACCCCCTCTCCCCAAGTCTGGCTCCTGCCCGTTAGGGCCAAACTCTTCCATCCCTCCTAGGCGGGACAGGGAAGTCTGCATTCGCATGGTCCTTACCAGCCCTCTGCCACAGTAATCGATGGTTGTTTTTTCATTTTCGTTAACCATTGGCGGGGGGCATGGTCCATGACTAACGTAAATGAAGCCCCGAGGAGGTAATACTGCAGGGTGTCACAGGCCCACTTCACAACGAGTGCCTCCTTCTCGATCATGGCATAGTTCTTCTCGCGAGGGAACAGTTTTCGGCTGAGGTATAGGACCAGGTGGTCGTCTCCATCCACATCCTGGGACAAGACAGTCCCAAGCCCCACCTCTGAGGCATCGGCATGGAGGATGAACCCCTGGTTAAAGTCCGGACTGTATAGGATTGGCTCCTGGCAGAGACACATCTGGAGTGTCTGGAAGGTGTCTTCACAGTCTTGGGACCATTGCACCCACCAGGGACTGTTCTTCTTCAAAAGTCCTGTTAAGGGGGCTGCAATGGAAGCAAACTGTGGAATGAACCGCCGATAGTAGCCAGTGAACCCCAGGAACTGTTATACTTGGCGTTTCGTAGTGGGAGGCGGACAGGCTGCCAGGGATTGCACTTTCCCTACAAGGGGTTTCACTTGTCCTCCCCCTATGGTGTACCTGAGGTACGTGGCCTCCTGCCACCCGATGCGGTACTTTTTTGGGTTGACTGTCAGTCCTGCCTGTTGCAGTGATCTCAGGACCATCGCTACGCGTTCCAAGTGGTCCTCCCATTGGCGGCTGTATATCATGACCTCATCCAAATAGGCCGCCACATCGGCTTGATGGGGTTGCAACAGGCGATCCATCAGTCGCTGGAATGTCGCCGGGACCCCGTGGAGGCTGAAAGGCACCCGGGTAAACTGGTAGAATCCTGAGGGGGTCGTGAACACCATCTTCTCCTTGAAGGTGTAGTCGAGCGGGATCTGCCAGTACCCTTTACTGAGGTCATTTACCATTACAGTGGTAATGCACTGGTCCTCCCTCAGGTGGCCAAGCAGTTCATCTACACGGGGCATAGGGTAGGCATCGAACCGTGAGATGGCGTTCACCCGCCAGAAGTCTATAGAAAAGTGCCGGGTGCTGTCGGGCTTGGGCACCAAGACCACCGGACTACGCCACTCACTCTGCGATGGCTCAATGACTCCTAAGGCTAGCATGGCTTGTACCTCTTCCTCAACCTCCTGTCACATTTGGTATGGCAACGGCTTCGTCGTCTCCCGGATTACCTTCCCTGGCTCGGTCTGGATGGAGTGATGGACCTGGGTTGTATAACTGGGTAGGGCCGTAAAAGTTCTCCAGAATGCCTGTAGGAGACATTGGGCCTGCTTGCGCTGTTCCTCTGTGAGGGTATTGCCAAGCTGGGGGCTGGAGGGGTCCTCGATCAGGGGCACACGGGGACCCAACTCTGGCTCTGGTGGGCAAGGGAATCAGCAGACCCTCCCACTCTTGCCATGGTTTCAACAAATTCACATGATACTGTTGGGTCTTCTTGCGCCAGTCAGGCTGGTGGATCTCATAGGTGACGGGCTCGACCTTCCGAGCCATCTCATAGGGTCCCTGCCAACGGGCCAGCAACTTCAACTTACTTGATGGCAGGAGGAGCAGGACCCAATCCCCTGGTTCAAAGGCACACACCTGCGTGTCCTGGTTATAGGTTTGTTCTTGTGTCTCCTGTGTCGCCTTCAAGTTCTCACAAGCTAGGGCTCCAGCCTGAGCGAGGTACTCCTGCAGCTGGAGGACATACTTCAGGAGGCCCTGGGTTGGAGAAGGGGACTGCTCCCATGTTTCCTGCCTGAAGTCCAACAGGCCCCATGGATGGTGTCCATATAGCAGCTCAAACGGGGAGAACTTTGTCGACGACTGGGGCACCTCTCAGATGGTTAGCAGGAAGGGAGGGAGCAGCTGCTCCCACCAGCATAGCTCCTCTAGAGGGGAACTTCCGCAACATCTCCTTTAGGGTCCGATTGAACCGTTCCACCAGCTCATCTGTCTGTGGGTAATAGACGGAGGTGTGTAATTGTTTCACCCCTAGGAGCTCACATACCTGCTGCAACAACCAGGAGGTGAAACTGGTGCCTTGGTCCGTTAAGATTTCCCGGGGCAGGCCCACTCAAGCAAAGGCCTTCACCAGTTCACCGGTGATGGTCCAGGCGGTGGTGCTCCGCAATGGCACGGCCTCTGGGAACCGGGTGGCGTAGTCAACGATGATGAAGACATACTGGAACCCTAAAGCACTTTTCGGGAGCCGGCCCACGAGGTCCATGGCCACTTGCTCGAATGGCGTCTCCACTATGGGCATGGGAACTAGGGGGCCCTGGGAGCGGCTAACTGGCACTCTGGGCAGGAGTTACAGTAGTTCCTCACCTCCTGGTGAACACCGGGTCAGAAGAACTGCATCAAAATCTGGGCAAGGGTCTTTTCATGGCCTAAGTGCCCGGCAGCAGGGATATCCTGTGCAAGCTTCATCACGACCCGTTGGTGACACCGCGGTACCATCAGCTGCATTTGTGGTTCCTTCATGCGGGGGTCACGGTCGATCCGGTAAAGACAGTCCTGGTGCAGCTCGAAGTGGGGCCACTGGATTGCGTGCTGGGATTCGACCATAGTCCCATCGACCGCCGCTAGCGGTTCATAGGCCTGGTTCAGGGTGGGGTTGGCTTTTTGGTCCCGGAAAAAATAAGTATGGAGTTGGGGTTTGGCAGAGGGCCCCGGCAGGGGGCCGTCTGTTTCCTCGGTCCCTGCTCTGGGTTCTGGGGTCCCATCCTCCTCCGGTAGGGCCTCGGGACACTCTCCTTCTAGCACTGGGGTTGAGCGGAGGATCTCCTCAAAGGTGAGCCAATCCCACCCCAGGTTCACTGGGTATGCAAGTCAAGGGGCCAGGCTGACAACGATTCATTGAGTGACCCCAGCCACTGTCAACGGGATCCAGGCACTGGGGTAGGGATGCATTGCAGCCGAATTGTTCCCAAGTGGGGGTCCGTCTGGGGTCCCAAAGCCTGGCGAATCAGTGTCTGCCCACAGCCGGAGTCTATCAGGGCCTGGGTGGGATGGTCCCCAACAACTACCGGAACCGTGATCTTGGGAGCCTGTGGTAGCCTTGGTTTCCCCCACACAGACATGGCCAAAGCTACAGTCCATTTCCGTGCAGTCCTGCTGCAAATGTCCATACTTCCCATATAGAAAGCAGGGCTCAAGTTCAGGGTGACCGCCCCGGGTGGGGGCTCCCGGCAGGCTCCTGGGTGCACTCTGACTGGTCCCAGGGACATTCAGCATGGTGGTTGCAGACTATTGTCGAGGGGGGAGCTCAGGGTGTCTGACCTGAGGCCCTGAGCGAGCCTCTTGCCTGCAGGGGAGGTTCCGTTGCTCGGTCAGGGTGCCCCCTTTTCTTTCGGTGTTAGTGTGCTCTGGCCCAGGGGGTTGGGCTTGGATGGTTGGCCCCACCAGCATTTCGGCCGCAAGGAAGTCTTCCATCAGCGTGACGTTGGCTGCTTACGTCGCTGGCCGATGGCAGAGCACCCAGGCCAGTCCTCGGGCCAGGAGGATGTGCACAAACTGTTCTAGAATGACTTGTTCCATGACCTCCTCTCCAGTTGTAGCCACCACTTGCACGTTTCCTTCAGGGCTTGGGCAACCAGCCGGGGTCAGGTGCCTGTGGGGTATGTCTGACTTTGGAATCGCTGCCGAAAGGTGTCTGGGCTGACATCCAGGATCACTGCTTTTACCTGGTTATAATCCCTTTCCTCATCTGTAGCCAACCCCGGTATGCCGTTTGGGCAGTCCCGGTCAAGTATGGGGCCAAAGGAGTGGACCATTGGTCAGGGGCCCACCCAGCAACCAGCACCACCCATTCAAATGTCACCAAGAAAGCCTCGGGGTTATCATCAGATCCCATCTTGGTTAACTGGACCAGCGCGATGGTGCGTGATGACCTGGCCGCATCTCCCGGCTGCGGCTCCGCGGGGTGTGGTAATGCTGTCACTAATGGCTGCAGCTGGGCTCCTAGCTGCTGAATGAGCTGCTGCTGCTGCTGGAGCTGAGCCGTATGCTGCTGCTGGAGCTGGGCAGCGGCCTGCTGCTGCTGCTGGAGCCAGGCAGCCTGCTGTCGCTCCTGGATCTCCGTCAGGAGCTTAATTAGTCGATCCATCTCCATGGCTCTCTCGGGGTGGTCGCTTCTCACAGAGTCAAGGGACCACGTTCTCCACCATGTGTAAAGGGGCTTGAGGCCGGGGCTCAACTCTCTCTGGGGTGGCAGGGAGCCACACCAGCTCACTACGCACAGTTGACTTTGGGGGAATTTGTCTGGCCACCGGGAGTCTCCCTGGGCAGCGGTAACTGCAATGAGCACCGTAGCCCCGGGCCCTGAATCAGGGCAGGCACCATATAGTCAGTAGCTCAGGCCCTCAGGCAGGGGCTGAGCAAATAGTTCAGTGTTAGCGGGCCAGAACCTGGGTCAGGGCGGGACAAATACCAGTCAATCGCTCAGGCCTTCAGGCAGAGGCTGAGCAACACAGGATGTGTGAATTAGCCCAGGACTCCAAGGACCTGGAAGAGGGGGAGACTGCCACCCACAAATTGCGTGGCAGGGGGGACGCAGGCCCACCCACTCACCTGCATCCCAGCCCAGGGCAAGCAACCCACTGCTGGGTCAGTGGAGATCATGACTGCATCACACTGACATGGGTTCTGGCAGAGTTACAGCCAGACTAGGGTCAGCTGTCCCCAGGCTACTTCCTAACTCCCCTCCTTGTGGTACCTGGATCACGGTGGTGTTCTCCGGGGGGTCCAGCACCATGGGTTCCTTGGGGCAGTGGACAAGCGGCAGGTTCGGCAACCCCCCTGGATAGCTGGCACAGGGCAGGTCTGGCAATACCCTCTGGATAGCTGGCACAGGGCAGGTCCAGTAACTCCCTGGATAGCTGGTGCAGGGCAGGTCTGGCCAGTCTTGGCGTGGACCTGGGGCTGCGGAGTTTTCCCAGTCGTGGGCTAGGCTGGCTACATCTGGCCTCCCTGGCAGCTGTGAGAACCCCTAGTGAGTTCTGAGAACCCACCTTTTTTTCTGGGTTGCGCCTTCCTACTTCCGGGTCGCTGCCTGTCCCTCTGAGGGGCAGGCTCAGAGCTTCCTGGCTTCGCCCACTCTGGTGTCTGGAGGGGCTCGACCCTCTCCAGGGAAGCAGGGAGCCACACCGCCTCGCTACAGTTCTTTTCTTGTTTTTTTGTTCTCAGTATAAAACAAAGGCCATGCAGTTACTTTTTGCACATGTAATGCCAACAGACCCCAGCTATCAGCAGCTGGGATTAAACCTGGGACCACTTGAGCTAAATGCTTGAGCTCTACTAGATTTGTAAAGCTTGCTTCTACACAACCAAGCAGTGAGCATATGCATGCTGTTAAACTGAATGGTAAAGTGCTTCTTGGATTGAGAGATACAGGGGCAGAAATTTCTGTGGTCAGGAAGGACCTGATCCAAGAGAAGGATTTGTTGCCAGGGAAAATGGCAGAATTAGAACTGGTGGGAGGTTACAAAGTCCTTGCACTGTTAACTAAAGTACACATGCAAACTAGTCATTTGCAGGCTGAGCTGACTGTTGCAACAGTGGCACACAATTTTGTCTGAGCTAACAAGCACAGCTGTATTACGCAAGGCTCATCAATCTCTAGTTGGCCTATTCACAACTAGAGGGGGACACAGTGCCACACTGAGTAGGTGTAGGTTACATGTACAGAAAAACACAGCCATGTTGACTTCTATGGGTAAGGTAGAACTTTTTTTAAATGATGGTTGATTCTACCCTTGAGAATCATTCAATGTTGGAAATGTATTTAGGTCAGTGAAAATTAGTAGTGTACATAGCCCCTAAGCCAACATTTCTCAAATGCTGCCACCAGGGGCTTTTCTCATGGCCAACCCTTCTGGGCAGTGACTGTGGGAGGGGAGGGGGGCAAAACAACAGCCCCTCCCCCGGGGTCACCAGCAGTGGTTGGTCCCTGTCTCCCTCTGGAGACACAAAAGCTGGAGGAACAGAAGGCCAGTGGGGGTGGGGCTTCAGCCCTGGGGTGGCTCCAGCCACGGTGCTTCTGGTTTCATTCGCCAGCCTCTGGCACCAAGCTCACCAACCCCCATCACCCCAGGCCCCCATTGCCTCCCCCAGTGTCCCTTCACCCCTGACCCCTGCTGCCTCTATACCCACCTCCACATCCAGGGCTTGCTGGGGCTGAGTAAGTCTGCTGTGAAAAGTGATATTTGTATGCATGTCAATATCACTTTTTACAGACTTACTATTTAGCAAGTCTAAAAAAAAATAGCAACCAAAAAAGCAAAAGAAACAACAGGAAAAAAGACAAGAATGTGCAAAGCACCTTATTTGTATTTCTATTCTGTTTAGGTCCAGTAAAGAATAGAGACAACTATGCATTATTTTTATTATTGAGTCTGCAAAAAAAAAATCCTACATAAATAAATTACAATGATTTGGACATGTGTATGTGCATATGTATTTGTTTTTCCTAAAGTTAATTAAGTATTTTAGGAAATATTATCAAAGCGGCCACCAGAAAGAGTTGGTGGCCTCACTCCGAGGCCACCAAAATTTTTGTTGTGATAACCTCTGCCCTAAGCGATCACCTTAACATACAGAATGGTATTTGGAGGCAAAACAGTTAGGATCAGATAGTGGACAAGGCACAAAGGAGTGAGGAAACTGCCCACAACTGCAGCATTTGAACATTTCCAAAGCACAAATATCCAGAGCTAGTCTCCAATGGACACCTATTTGGAGGAAGAGGCATACAGGAGTTGGGACAATGAGGCAGAGTTGGCCAGCTGTAGAGGGAAATGCATTTTGTATCCTGCAGTGCCATGCTGCTCAGGAACTTTGCATTGCCAAGTTGGCACACAATGCCTGAAACTCCTCTTCCTTACATTTTTATTGAACTGCATCATTTTTAGTGAAAGTATGCTGCACTTCCCTTATGTAGTGTATATTCATATTCTTCAATATTTCTCCTCCACCTATTCTGAGATGTTTCCTCAGGACAGATGTAATGAATTATCCAAACTTAGCCCAGTGATATATGCATTTCAGATAGGTTTGTAGGTTTCCTGAATCTCTGTTGGTTCTTCACATTATCATGTAGTCCTCACCTAGAATATGCATGGCTTTTTGCCAAATGGTAGAGTCCAAAGCCTTACATCAAAGCCCACTGGTGTCAAAGGGAACTTTTGAACATTCCACATTCCAATTTGTTATTTTTAAAAGCATCTAAACTGAGTGCTCAAATTCCCTGCTACATGACTGATCTTCCCCCTTGAAATCACCATGCACACAGTTTGTGAGGGTGATAAACACATACAAACAGAACACAACAGTGATCAGCTTATGGGAGAAACACATGCTCAGTGCAAATTTGGATACAGAACTGTTGACCAGAGTTTTGAAAGCATTTGTGCTGTGTCTGTGAGTTACAAGCTATGTTTTTCTTTTGCGATGTAATCTGTTTTGAAGCATGTACAAACTAGATCTGTGTCAGGAACCACAATTTCTGTTCCACAGGAAATTTCTGACATTCTGAAATTTTGTTTAATTCCAAATTGGTCTTAATAGCTGAAATGAACTCTTCAGTTTTACTTTTATGTTATATTAGAATATGTATTCTATATACATAATATCTAATATTATACAATAAAATATTTTAAAAATATAAAAATTGAAACAAAATTAATCAAAATGATAATGATCAAACAAAATGTTTTGCCTTTTCCCCATAAAAAATGTTGAAATTCATTTGTTCCTGTGAAATAGTTTGATTTTGATGAAACTGCATTTTTGATGAACAATTTTTCCATCAAATTTTTTTGATCAGCTCTTGTTCAGACTTTTCAATAAATTAGACCAAGAATTTAGTATCCTCTGTTTGTCAACCTATTTCCGTCCCAAAAAGACCTCTCCTGGAGTCCTTTCCTGAACTCATAGAAGCCATGATGCTCTGTAATTATTATCAAATCACCTCGTGAGTCCATTGAGGATAAAATCAGTTTTGTCTCCAAGCCATTTCTCACTTGTACATGGCTGTATATTTGCCACCCCTTAGTCTGGATGCTTAAATGATCCAAGCTTTTTTCCCCTCACAGTCATGAACACTAACTCGTCAGAACAAGATTACCCTTTACCTCATTACGATGAGTTAGTTCTGAATATGTGCTTGTTTAGCTCATTGATGCTCATAGGGATTTCACATAAAAATAGTGTATGACTCTGGAAATTTCACAAGAACAAATGAAAAGGCTAACTCAAGACATTTTGATTTCTCTTGCTGAACTCAGGACCACTCCAGGAGAAATAATTCCTCTCAGCTCTCTGATTTCCCATCCAGAGGCTCCTGACAAAATCAATAAGTTACATTACCAAAGAGTCAGTCATAGCGGCTGCCTTACCACTCAGTCAGGTCACTTCAGAACAGGATCTGAATTTAAAACATCCCAGTCTCCACTGTACAGGGCAGAATAAAATGAGACTGAGAGATACTCTAAATAGAGCTGGGTGGAAATTGTCTAAAGGAAAAGTGTTCCATCAGAATATGATGATTCACCACAAGCGAAATGTTTCACAGTGACATGTCATTGATGGAAATTTGTTTTTAAATGTAAATTGGGGCAAAAAGTGTCTTGATAAAGACAAAACAGTCTCAGAATGGAAGGTTTGTTTCAATTTTTAAAATGTTGTAGTATAAAATAAGATGAAGCAAAAAAGTCAAAATTGTTCCAATTTTGATGACCTTTTTGATTAACCCAAAAAGCATTTCTTTAAAAAAAATCAGATCATAGAGCATTTTGAATTTTTAATATATGTATTTATTTTGTCAGTTCTGGAATGAAAGATATTTTGAAATAGCTCAGCTTCTCCTGACATGAAAAATCTTGTCCTTATATAGCTGTCATAAATATAAAGGGAAGGGTAACCACCTTTCTGTATACAGAACTATAAAATCGCTCCCGGTCAGATGCAAAACCCTTTCACCTGCAAAGGGTTAAGAAGCTAGGATAACCTCGCTGGCATCTGACCAAAATGACCAATGAGGAGACAAGTTACTTTCAAAACTGGAGGGGGCGGGAAACAAAGGTTCTGTCTGTGTGTGTGTGATGCTTTTGCTGGGACCAAAGCAGGAATGCAGGTCAGAACTCCTGTAAAGAGTTAGTAAGCAGTCTAGTTAGATATGCGTTAGATTCCGTTTTGTTTAATGGCTGATAAAATAAGTTGTGCTGAATGGGATGTATATTCCTGTTTTTGTGTCTTTTTGTAATTTAAGGTTTTGCCTAGAGGGATTCTCTATGTTTTGAATCTGATTACTCTGTAAGGTATTCTTTAATTAAAATTATCTTTTAATTCTCATCAAAACCTGATTGCTTTTTCATTCTTCTTAAGATCCACAGGTTTGGATCTGTGTTCACCGATGCAAATTGATGAGGATTTTTTATCAAACCTTCCCCAGGAAAGGGGGTATAGAGCTTGGGGGGATATTTTTGGGGGGAGACGTCTCCAAGTGGGCTCTTTTCCTGTTCTTTGTTTAACACGCTTGGTGGTGGCAGCATAAGGTCCAAGGACAAAAGGTAAAAGTTTGTACTTTGAGGAAGTTTTAACCTAAACTGGTAAGAATAAGCTTAGGGGGTCTTTCATGCAGGTCCCCACATCTGTACCCTAGAGTTCAGAGTGGGGAACGAACCTTGACAATAGCTCTACTGTGAAAGCTTAAATTCATCATGCTTCTGCAGTTATAAAACATATAACCGGGAAAGAATTAGACACTGAGAAAAGAAGACACATCATTGTGAAGCTCTGTGTCTCTAGTGTGACTAATGTAGTGAGAGATAATAGGTGAGCACATAGTAGCAGAAAAATGCCCAAAGCAAAATATCATAAAGCAGGCAAAAAGTCCTGCTTAGTCTCATAGTTTGCAGCTTCCCAGGTCTCTCAGTGGAAAACACAGAGCAGATGCCATTAAAAGGCCAGTCAGAACTGAGGACATTCCATGCAGTGGCACTTGGAGGAATTAGATTCAAAAATGGATATGCTGCAATCCTCTATGCACTCAGTAGAAACTAAGCTGCTAGAGACAAAGAACAGGCTGGAGAACGTGACAGTTGATCTGGGAAGCAGGACAATAAAAAGCAGAAATGATGCAAGTGATATTAAAGCAAAAGTTCAGGAACACAAGAATATCAGCATTTGCAAAAACCAAACCCTTCTTTCTGAAAATGACACTGCAGTGGGGCGGTGTTCTCAGATAGTGGAGAAGAAATTGATATCCTATATTCCATGAATGACTGGCCTCTTACTGAGTAAAGAACCCAGATCCTTTTGTTAAAAGTCTCAAGTGACACAGGAAACAATTTTCAGATTTGATATGTTTAAATTGTACAAATTGTTAAACAGAGGGATTAAGAACTAAAATCCAAGCTATCTTCAGTTATCAATTATCATATAAAACAAAGTAACTATGCAGTATTACAAGAGTTACATTTTTTTCCTTAGGACAAAGCAAAATGTCCTCATTCAAGTTCCATTTTTGGGATTGACACAGGAATTGCTAGTTGAAAATCTATATCCTGCAGGACATCAGATGATCGTACTGTTCCTGTCTGACCTCAAACTCCTTAAAATCAAAATTACATTCTGGTGCCATCTAACGACACTGAGAGGTTCACATGAGAACCAAGCTCCCAGAACTTTCACAGTAATTCTAATTTCTCTCCACCATACTGTAGTGAAAGTTTGCTATACAAATTAACACTTACAGGGGTTTTTTTTTTTTTACTAATATCCTCCTCCTTAAAACACACTTCTTCTAGAAGGCCTATAAAACTCAACCCTTTCTATTCAGAGAAGTATTAATATTCTTAACTGATAAAAATACTTACAAAAGTTGAGAAAAATTGGGAATCCACAAGATATACCTTAAGTGTATCTGTCAGTCACTTCTGTTGGATATCTGTGATATTGTGCAATATCTCTGATTGAAGGAATGGCTCAGAACCCCCTTTAGCATATAAAATACAACTTTGCAGTTGGAAGGCAGTCTGGGTGCAATCTATGGTGCAAGCATGGGCGGTGGGTATAATAGGCCAGGGGAGACTGAGCCTCCCTAAACAGGATGCGGTGCACCTCCCTTTGGAGGCATGCCAGCTGGCTGCCTTTAGAAAGGGGCTGTGGCTCTGTCAATTCGGGCCGTGGCTCTGTCCACACTGCTTCCCTTCCCACCCCTCCTCTGCCTTTTCCCCCGAGGCCCCACCCTCACACCTCCTTTTCCTATCCCCACTCCTCCCCTCCCCCCAGGACCCCCCTCCTGCCTACTGCTTGCACCTCTCCATCCCCGGTGGGCAGAAGGGACCTCAGGGGAGGGCATGAAGAGGCGTGAGCGGCGGGGAGCCCACCCTGAGGAGAAGGGCAGAGAGGGGTAGGTTGAGGGGGGGCTTTGGGAAAGGGGGCGAACAGTACAGCCATGTGTGGATATAAATCGGTATCCGTGGAGCTGCAGGGCTCTACCAGGAACCTCAGTGGTGAAAGCAGCAGCATGTCGGGCCACTGCTCCCAGGAGTCAGTGCCCCCGCCCCTGGACCGGCAGCTCCTCCAGCGTTGCTGTACCGCCCCTGGCCTCACCCACTAGGGTGGGCACCAGGCTCAATGGCAGCTCTCCCAATGGGCGGGGCTGGGAGCAGTACAGCCATGCCAGAGGAGCTGCCAGCAGGGGACGCTGGCTCCTGGAAGCAGCAGTCTGAAATGCTGCTGCTTTTGCCACTGGGGTTCCTGGTAGAGCCCTGCGGCTCAGAAGATACTGATTTATATCCATGGATATACATTTTGTATCCGTGCCGGGCTCTAGCGAAGAGGTGCTAGAGGCGGAGGTCCTTGCGGGAGGGGATGGAGCGGGCTTAAGGGCGGAGCCTTGGGAAGGAGGCCAAGCAGGAGCAGGCCTTGGGGCAGAGCAGAGAGTGTGGACCCCCACTTCTAGGGAGCTTCTGTTGCTCCGCCCAATACCACCCATGGGTGCACATGACCTGCAATAGAGAGGACAAGAAAGAGAACCCAGTTTAGAGGTATGAGTTTCTTCTCTCTTTTTTCCAGCTTACATAGTCCTCTTCAAGTAGCCCTTTCCATTTCCCTGCAATTCCCCACCCATATGAGAAAGGCCTGTCACAACCTTGCCAGGGGGCCAGAATTGTTAGTTGTGTCCTGAGTCCACTTCTCATTTTCAAACTTCATAGGTTCTGGGATTTCTTCATCCAAAGTGCTGCAGAATCTATGTCACACTTTTGTGAAGTCCAAGAGGAGTGCTTATGGGGCCTCGCTGATATTTCAACCATTAGAGTATTTCAGATCTTTGTACTAGGAATGCTGGGTTCTGGAATGTCAGTTGACCCTACAATAATCTAGGTAAATATAATGCCACAAAATGTTTTAGGGATAGTTTGGCTATTTCTCTTGCTGTCTTGTAGCTCATAAGGCTAAAAGGGACCATTGTGATAATCGAATCTGACCTCCGGGTTAACATACCTTTATAGGCAGGCCTTCCCTGTATTAATTTCTGCTTCAAGTCCAATAGCTATGCTGGAACTAGACCATATATTTTAGAAAAAAACATCCAATCAGAGATGCAGTATAAAAAATATCGGAAGTTAAGTTATGTTCAGCAGCTTGAGTCAAAGATGGTGACTTCAGCAATGAAACGGCTTTGAGATTCTGTTGGGCTAAGAAAGGGATATGTATGAAGTAGCTGATGTGAGTGCTCCTGCATTGGTTTGCTCCCAGTGGCACACTACCATGTCTTTGTAAGTCAGGAAATTAAAAATAAAACTTTTATTAGCATCTCTTTGTATGCTGAAGTGACACATTTGACTGTTGCTCTGCTGGATGCCATCTTCAAGGTTTCAGTCTGCCACATCTCACTTGGCTGGTATATTTAGATGGCACTTTGAAAATGTTTGATTGACAGAACTATTTAAAAGGATTTCACCTCCAATAGCTAGGCATATGGCAATAAATGAGGTATTTATCAAAATTATAGTTCAGTATTTTAATAAAATGACAAATTTGCTGTTGCTTTCATGGCACTTCTCCTTTTGAGCTGGTCTTTGGTTAAAGTGGAAAAATTACCCTATTACTTCTCTTAAGCGAAGAAATAAAATGCAGCATGAACAATAGTCATAATTTAAAAGTTTGTATAAAGTAACAGAGAACACACAGCAGTATGTGAGGTCTTGTCTTCACTACAGAGTTTTGTCAGAAAAAGTTATGCTGAGGATCAAAAAGCACTATAATTAAATCATGTGCGCATGTTCACATGATGCTCCTTCTGTCAGCAGAGTGCGTCCATGCTTGGTCCTCTAGCATCGACAGTGAGAGCAGTGCACTGTGGGTAGCTATCCCACTGTGCTACTTGCCATCTTCTGCAGCTAGGACTTGTGGAAATGCAGAGTGGATTGCAGTGCATTATGGTGGTGGGCTCAACTTCCCATGATGCAGTTCTTTCCATCCCATCATTCCATCAGCTTCCAACTGTGTTCAGTGGCATTTTTCAACAGCCCTTGTTTACTGTGCACCTACCATCTCTGTCTGAAAAGATGGATCCCACTCTCTACTCTTGAGGTCACTGTTATGAATACAACACTTATGGTCATGCAATATATCATGAACTCCCAATCTGAAATTCTATGTGCCATGGAAAGAACAGATTACTTTTGGCATTCATGGAGCAGCTGAACATGGACCATCACTTTTGGGTTCGGGAAACAAGCACTGAGTGGTGGGATAACATTGTTATGGAGATCTGGGATGACAAGCAGTGGCTGCAGAACTTTCAAATGTGGAAAGCCACCTTCCTGGAACTGTGTGTGGAGCTTGCCCCAGCACTGCAGCATGAGGACACCAAAATGAGAGCTTCCCTCTTGGTGGAGAAGCTCATGGTGATTGCTGTGTGGAAGCTGGCAATTCTGGACTGCTACTGGTCAGTCGTGAATCAGTTTGGAATCTGGAAGTTCATCATTGGGGCAGCATTAACGCAAGTGTGCAGGATGTTAATTGCATCCTGCTGTGAAGGACTTTGACTCTTGGCAATGTGCGTGAAATAGTGGTTGGCTTTGCAGTAATGGGATTCCCTAAATACGGAGGAGTGATAGATGGCATGCATATTCCAATTTTGGCTCTGGACCATCTTGTGATGGAATACACCAATAGAAAGGGGTACTTCTCTATGATATTGCAGGCACTTGTGGATCACTGTGGGTGTTTCACTGGCATCAATGTGCAGTAGTCTACAAAGGTGCATGACGCACGCATCTTCAAGAACACTAGCCTGTATAGAAAGCTGCAAGCGGGCACTTTCTTTCCAGAACAAAAGATCCAGTGGGGGATGTTGAAATGTCCATAGTGATCTTGGGAGACCCAGTATACCCCTTACTCCCATGGCTCATGAAGCCTTACACAGGAAACCGGGACAGCAGCAAGGATCTCTTCAACAATAGGCTGGGAAGGTGCAGAATGACCATGGAATATGCCTTTGGCAGATTAAAATGCATGCTGGCACTATCTTTATGGCAGGTATGGTGACCAGATGTCCCGATTTTATAGCGACAGTCCCAATATTCAAGGCTTTGTCTTATATAAGTGCCTATTATCCCCCAGCTCCCATTCTGATTTTTCACACTTGCTATCTGGTAACCCTAATGGCAGGTTAGATCAAAATGAGGAAATCATTCCCATGGTCATAGCAGCCTGCTATATACTCCATAATATTGGTGAGACTAAGGGTGAAGAGTTCCTCCCGGGATGGAGCAGGGAGGCGAATCGCAGTTTTGAGGCAGCATTTTGACAATGAACACTAGTAATGTGTCTTTCTATACAGCAGTCTGCCATGCTTTGTTAACTTGCTACCTTGCATGAAAATTTTGATGATTCCTGTAGTCAGCAAATGATCAAATTGCCACTGTATATTAACTCCAGCAGCAACAACTGTGTGCAGGAGACAAATAAAGATTGCTTATCTTTCAGAAAGTTTGTTTTTATTAAATAACAATTAACAACACACACACAAGGATTGGTGAGAAGGGAGATAACAGTGAAGGGCAGTGTAGGCTCTCATAGCTGTGTGTAAGTCCAGCTATCATTTTGGAAGCTGTCCGAAGGGGTGGATTGAACAGGGTACTGAGATGTACCAGGAAGTTGCAAGGAGTGTGTGAGAGGAGTTTGGGGAGGGCTTAGAAAGCAGTTCTGTATTGGCTGCAGGGCAGAAGTGGGGGCAAGCATGCATATGTTCTGCCTGGAGCGTGATTAGGGACTTGGACATCTCTGCTCCTCCATCACTTTTGTCATCTGCTCCTGGTCCTTTAAAATGCAGTCCTCACTCTCCTTTCTGTCCTACCTTTCTATTTTAAAATTTCTCCTTGAGGATCTCTCTCCACTCCCGGCACTTTTTTTTTTTTGGCTTCTGAGGTTTGGAGCATATCTTGAAACATGTCTTCTTGCTTCACTTTGGTCACTTCCTTATCTGAGGCACTCTGCCGATGTATAGGGGGTTCCCCTGAAGGCCACATCTGCAGAAGCACAAGAAACAATACACAGAAACATGATTGTTAGTTCACACATACCATTGAATCATAGTAAAATACACCTCTTGTAACATACCAATCACTTTCTCACTGTCTCTTAGCAAGCACACATCTCTGTGACCACCCTAAACATGGTGAGTTTGGCCCCGGTGGGAATTGGGCATTCAAGATGGGGCAAAGGGTCTAGTTGATTTTTAAGTGGATCATTGCAGGCGATTCTGGACAATATTGTAAATTCTGCCACCATTTTCCATAGGCGAAAGTCACTGAAGCCTATACCTCACTCCTGAGGGAAAGAGTGCAGCTTCAGACCCTGACCCTATGTTGCTCACCTGTGTGTCACACAAGTGATTGCTGAGTTGTGAGGGAAATTTTCCTACACTGGGGGAAGGAACAAAGCAGCTCTGCCAAGGAATCTCTGGCAGAGGATTGCTGAGTACCTCCAGGAAAGTTTCCTAGAGATCTCTCTGGAGGATTCCCGTGAAATCTTGGTGTGCATTAACACACTGTTCCACCATACTGCATAGCTGTAGAGAGGAATTTGGAGAACACTCAAACACAGTTAGTTTTGCATATTTCTATGCCTTTACCCACTTCTACAATATACAGATCAAAGGACAGCTGTATCACACATAACCAAGCAGCATCAATTCAAAAAGATCTCTTACCAGGGCTCTCCTCTTCTGCATTATGTGAGTTAGAGACAGACTGCTGGGACTGGCTAGACCTCTCCAGAGTGGAAAGAGGTCCTGACTTACCATGCCACCAGACGGCCCAGCTGTGTGCTCCACATAGTTCTTAAACTCAAATTCCTCGTCCACAACTTTGTCCTCGGGATTAGCTCCATTGTCCACTGCCTCCAGCCTCTCCAAAGTATCCATGGGGTTCTTGGTGGTGGAGGTGGGGTCGCTGCCAAGGATGGCATCCACCTCCTTATAGAAGTGGCAGGTCTTTGGCACAGCACCCGAGCAACGGTTTGCTGTCCTTGCCTTCTGGTATGCCTGCCTCAGCGCCTTTATCTTCGCACAACACTGCATTGTGTCCTGTTCATAGCCCTTTTCCAAAAAGCACAAGAAATCTGCCTGCAGATACTGAAGTTCCTATGGCTGGAGCGAAGCTGGGACTGCACAGTGTCCTCTCTACACAGATCCAACAACTCAGCTGTGGTCCTAGCAGGAGAGCGTTTGCTGGATGGAGCTGTAATGGTCAGCTGGGTGTGGTTACTTAGCAGTTTAGCTGTACTACTGTTGTTTTTAGTTTTCTATAGGTTTTCAAAACATTTTGAAGTGTCTTCCTTTAAGCTATCCCTTATGCATTTGTGAGAAGAGTCCTGAGAAAAGTAGTGCTAATAAAAATCAGAGGATGTTAGGGACAACTCTGTAGAGCTGTGCAGGCCGTGGCCCATTGAAGTCAGAGTTCTGTGCGGGTTCCACCCCAGAGTTGGCTGAGTGAGAGGGATCCTTGAGTTTCTATAGATATATACATCTGTAAAGCATTAGCTGATCCTCTTGGTGAAAAGAACTATATAGTAAGTAGTATATAGTGCTTGCTCTCTGTGACTCATGCGATACCTCATATTCAAATGTGCTCCCAATATTTTGCTTAACTAGTTTTGTGGAATTTGACAGTGCAAATATCTCTGATGGGATTGCTCTGAAAATCTATTTTAAGTCAAATAGCCCACCTAGACAGAGGTAAATAATTATCTCTTTAAACAACCACATCACACAATCTGTCAGAATCATTATTTAATTTTCATAGATCACTTCAGCATGTTGAGGTAGTTAGCCTGGCAAACGAAGAAAATAAAGAATATGTGATCTTGATTTTTTCTAATGGCATTCTATTCCAGGTGACTGAATTCAAGTTCAGTGACTATGTAAATCTGGAAACTTCTTATTCAACAAATCTGATTATTATATGTATTCAGAGTTTTATCTGCTTACTCTAAAAGCAAAAATAAACCTTCACTACTACAGTACTTACTTCAGTTAGCGTTACAGAGCTGGCACAGTTAAGATACAGAATCCTACTCCTTCTTCCATCTTGTACAACAGAACTGTAAAGTAAGTTCCAATTTCTTTCAGGTGGATTAACTTTTTGAAGGCAATAGAGATGCATCAATTCAACCGGGGAACAGTGGATTCCTGTGGTGTAATTAAGAGTCTAAGTTGACCTGCAACTCCTTTATGACAAGTGATATACAAAAAGGAAAGAATTAGAGATGAGATTGTAGGGCCAACACATAAGAGAAATTGAGCATATTTTATATGGAAATAATTGAGAGATAACCTTGACAGAGGGTATGTGCTAATTGCAATGTAAGCCTAGGTTTAGTGGGTCTTGAACTGTGAGGGGAACTGTTTAGTGGGCTTGAGCGTCTACATTGTATTTTAACTCTACATTGTATTTTAACTTCGTTAACACTTTTCTAACAAGTGCTCAAACCTAGGACTCTGGCATCCACATTGCAGCGCACATACCTGAGTCAAAGTAACCATATCCCAGGTCCCTTGCATGCACCCACCCCAACGTATGGTCACTCTAGCCCTAGGATCATGGTGCACTGTGGGAAAACTTTTCTGCTTGCTCTGCACATTACCAGGAAGCACTTTGCTTTGCAAAAGGCTTGATTATTTCATTCTCTATTCCAAACTCAGGAGGCCTTAGATTATGAAATGAAAGTTGGCACGAGTGTGTTAGTTGTGCTTTCCCCCACTCTGTGTGCTTGCTTTTTAGCTAGTAATTGCTGGAGATGACCTGTTACTTTCCCCGTTTTTCTTTGAATACCAGCAAATATTATGGTAGTCATGAAGATGACACAAACTGTAATTCCAGATGATGCTATTTCATAAAGTTGTCAGTGGTTATTAATTTATAGTTCACAAGTAAGGCAAGGGGAAAGGCCAGGTAAGCTTCATTTCCTTTGGCATATTGTGTTTGGGGTTTTTTTCCCCCACTGGCATAGAAATGCTGCTAATCCCTAATTAAAACTGCCCATGCATTTTCACTCATTTGTAATCATTTTTTAAAATTAGATACTATATTAGTAAGATACAATCAAATATGATGGTAATCTCCCTTGAGCATTAGTGGACTCAAAATAACATCTCTTTGAGCTTAGGGTATCAGGAGTTCTATTCTGTTAAAAGGGAATAAGGGAAATTCTAAAGGGAATCTTTTCTGGAATGAGATTCTAAAAGGATTAAAAATTGCATCTTGTACCTAAAGTGAATCTCACTTCCACACCATTTGTTGTTTCAGCCTTGCCATCCAACAGTTATGATAGTAAATACTGTGCCTTAGGGTGGCATCTAATTAAACCAAGCAATGCAGCAAACAATGTTCATTTAGAAGTTATATCACTTGCAACAGACCTTGTTAATTCAAGTTAAATTACTTCTAATTTATGGATTTAATTTTGAATTCTCTCACTTCACATTCCAAGTGTGTGCTGTGTCCTATGAGGTTTATACAAATTTATTTCATGAACATGGGCAGTTCAAAGCTCACCAAGCTTGAAATTTAGTTAGTTACGTGTAATTGAATTTTCTCTGGTCTGGGAGCCACAGAAATGGTCCTGGTAATTACACCTGGCCCACAAGAATAGAAGAAGAAGAAGATGACACATGTAGACAGCTACTTTTATACTGCAAATGGAACTGACTTTTCAACAGAAGGAGGCTGAATTCTGTCTGTAGCCATCTGATGCATGATCAGACATTTCCCCACCCCCTTTCAGTGAATTCAGAATCATCATCATGAAACAAACTAATTGGAATATAATATAATATAATATAATATAATATAATATAATATAATATAATATATAATATAATATAAAAAGGTCTTTGAAGTGGGAGGAGTTTAAAATGGAACAGAATGAAGACGATCCCGTTATGTTATCATAAGTCATGCTTCATGAAAAACAAGTACTTGCAATGAGTTTTCATAGGGCCCTAGCTTTTGTTGACGATCCATCCCTACCTATGTTCACCCCCACCACAATGGCTCCACAAGCCAACTCCTGACTACTTGGAATCTCTTTGCTTTCACCCTCACATACAAACTCTGATCACCCCTTCCTGGCTGTGATACTCTGTGTCCTCTGGTGAGCCTTTACATGGGGTTTCCATGGAAGCAACATGGGAGGAGAAGTGAGCCTTGCTGAACTTCTCTGTTGTGATAAGGTTACAGCCCTAGGTAAAGACCAGGTACAATGTTCCTGACAGCTAAGGGACACCATGCTTTCTGTACCATTTTGATCTTACTAAATATGTATAAAAAGTTCACCATATTGTTAGAAATAATAATAATAAATAAAAACTTGCTCTTATAAAGCAGTTTTTATCAGTGAATCTCCAAGTGCTTCAGCATCATTATCCCCATTTTACAGATGGGAAAACTGAGTCACAGAGAAGTGACATGACTTGCCTAAATCACCCAGCAGGCCAGTGGCAGAGTCAGGAATCGAACACAAGTCTGCTGAATCTCAGTTCCGAGCTCTATAAAAACCAATCAGCTAAAGCAAGCAAATTCAACCCAAACAGTTTGTGACATTTCAAAACATTCAGCAAGCTTGAAGAGGAAAAAATAGTAACTCAGCTAGCATTCGGCTATACTGGATAATCTCTGGATATTAGGCTGCTTTTTCCACCCTCAAACTGCAAAAATATGAGGTTCTTTAGCCCCTCTCCATCCCTAATTTTAACCCTTTGGAAAGGTTGCTGATTTGCAATTTTTAAATGTTCTCCATATGGCATGCATTTTCAGTCACTCATTTATCAAAGGAACAAAACCTAAAATTATGAAAAAGGCCACTGCCATCACAATTAAAATGATATATTTTGAGCTATATGTTCAAAGTATTGCATAAACTCAGATTTGATGGTTCCTAGTACTGTCCACAGGGAGGTGATATTCTGATCTGCAGCTATTTTATGGGGCAGAGTGGGCAGCACAGATGAAGGACAGACTGCAAGCCCTTCTGTCCCCCCCAGATATTGTCACACTTTCAGCTTGCCAAGTTGTCAAATATACAGTCAGTAACCCACAAGTGCATAAAAGGTACGGTCACTCGTCACTTCCAGACACTTCGTGGCTTCTGCACATATCCCACAGTCTGCACTATCAAAGCCCAGAGTAGAGCAATCCTTAGTTAAACCTCTCTGCAGCTTAAACGTTTTGGGACATGGCTAAAAGGGGAAGCCACAGGCTGCCAGGAGAGTTTGGGACTTGGCAAAAAAGTACTGTATTCCACCAATAGATTCCAAAGACTGAGTATGAGATCCAGAGAACTTGATTCACTCAATCATTTTATATAAATATTGATCAGCTCAGATAAAGTGAGACGAGCCAGATCCTTTTATTTATATAAACACACAAACACACAGGTTTCAGAGTAGCAGCCGTGTTAGTCTGTATTCGCAAAAAGAAAAGGAATACTTGTGGCACCTTAGAGACTAACAAATTTATTAGAGCATAAGCTTTTGTGAGCTACAAAGTGAGCTATAGCTCACAAAAGCTTATGCTCTAATAAATTTGTTAGTCTCTAAGGTGCCACAAGTACTCCTTTTCTTTTTACAAACACACAGACACACACGGGGAAGGTTCTGGCCTCTTGTCTCTTTACATAAACTATCCAGTCTTGTAGAGGTGTTATACTTTGGGGTATTTCTGACTTAAGTGTTTAGTTATTGACTATTGGTCATCAAGTATATTTCCTCCATAAAGATATTAAAAGGGAAAAAGTGAATATGGCAGTTAAGTAGAGAGCGGCCCAGCCAATAAAGTTCAGATCCAGATCCCAACCCAAAGTTTCCTAAAATTCAGAGTGTTTTGGTTTGGGGATTGGACTGATCTCTAGCAGTAAATTTGTCTAAAAAAATCTGGTGGGGTGTCCTCATTGGGAGACTAACCGCAGAGTGTTGAGGTATAAAAATAGATGGCGAGGTTTCTTCCAAAGTCTATTTTATATAGTAGACTAATATGGCAATAGTCCACCTGCACTTCACTTAGATTGTAAGATCTTTGAACTATGAACTGAACTATGGCAGACAATGTCTGACAGCAACAGCCATAAATCAAATATGAGCAAGTAAAAGGAAAAGAAACCCTTGCAGGAACAAACTTCAGACTAGAGAGAACTGTGGGAGAGATGCTATGTCCAAAAATACCGCAAAGAAAAACAAGTGGATAACCAACCCTCATCTAAGAGATCAGCTCTGTATCTTTAATGGTTTTCACTTTTGCAGGCAGTTTAAATGTAAAATAATTAATTAGCTCCCTAAAAGCTTTTTGGGCATTGATATTATTATTATTTTATTTGTTTTGCAGTAGCATCTAGGGGCTCTGCTCATTGATCAGCCTTCTATTCCGCTAGGCACTCTACATGCACATAGCAATCAAAGCTTTCCTCCCCAAGGAACTTACATTGTGAGTATAAGATGAGAGGTACAATGGATACAACAAACAGATGGAGGAAGCACGGGTAACAGTGGAGTGTTCATGGTGAATGTAATAAACCATGCTCGCAGGACACCAACTGACTTGCCATTGTTAAGTGTTTTGTCCTATTCGAGGTGAATTTTAAGGAGAGATTTAAAGGGGAATAATGAAGTGGCCCTGTGGAATTGTATGAAAGGCCTTTCCTATGCATAAAGAGTGCCATAGGAGAAACCATGAAGGTGTCTGTGGTAAAATTTGGCTACTGGACAATCAAGTTTGGAAGCATACGCAAAGTAGAGATGTGGTGGGGAGGTGATGACTCATTAACATAGAAGAGAGAGTCTGCAAGGTGGGGCTAAACCTTAAAAGTGAAGAAAGAGATTCTGATGAAGTGGAAAATGGGGAGCCACTGGAGGGAAGGAAGGAGGAGGTGACCTGGTGGAAGCAGTAAACCTGGATGTTGAATTTTGCCACAGTGTTTTGAATGGATTTATGTAAGGCAAGGCTGACTTTTGTCACGGCCAGGAAGGACGAGATTGCAGGAGTCGAGCCATGAGCTAATGAGGCCCTGGATGATCTGTGGAAAGGATGGAAAGGCTAGGTCAGGAAAAAATTGTGGGGCATGGGCTACAATTCCAAAATATTTTCTTATGTTACTTTTCTATATACAACAAAACTGCAGGAAAATGTAATATAAGGTGCCTACCTGCATTGACAGAGACATAGACTGGATGACCTATCAGGTCACATCCGTCTCTCGTTTCTAATCTTTTACTCAGAAGAGTAATCCCATTGGAGTCTCGTTACTTAGGGCAGGTCTACTCTACCGCTTAATATGATCTAATTTATGTCGCTCAGGGGTGTGAAAAGCCCCCCTGCCCCTGAACCACGCAAGTTTCATGCTGTCCACACCAGCGCTCCCCCACTGACATAGGTTTCACTTCTCACCAAGATGAAGTGATTATGCCGACGGGTTAGCGGGTCTTCACCCGACTCGCCACAGCAGTACAGCTGCATCAGAGCAGTTCACCAATGTAGCACGGTCATGTAGATTTGCCCTTAGTTGCTCCTAACACGCCACAAACTCCAAATTAAATATTCCAGCTTTTTAAATTCAGACAAGCCCTGAGGCAAAGATAAACCCACATTCAGCAAAAATTATACCCTGTATCCCACAGCTGCAGGAGAGTTAGGTAGTCCAGGTTGATTCCGTAAAATTCAGTTCTGACAATGTTTTGCTTTCAGATTTGGGTTTATCCCCAGAGCTAAGGATGACAGGGGTCGGGATGAGAACCAAGCCCTTAAAGAGCTAACCCAAAGCAAATATTTGTACAAACCCCTTATAAAGTGACTCTGAGTTTCACAGAGTAATTACTCTTTCACCTACAGCTAAGTTTCTGATTCATTGGTTACACAGGCCATTAGTTGAATGAAGGTGGCAAAGGAGCAGTTACCAATTTTTAAAATACTGTAAAGGAGAGCAAGCTTAGGTGGACACATGTATCTGTTAAGGAGGAAGGGGTCATTGATCAGGGGGCAGACTGAGAAAATTATCTCCTTGAATTTATTGACACTGACTGTTTGTGAGCACAATAAGAAGCCCTAATTTAGACACTTAACTGAGCAGCACATATCCCTTATTTTCAGTTGCTTTTAGGGGCATCAGTGGCACCTCTGGAAATAATCCTATTTCTTTATCTATGCGGTTTGGCATGTCGTCATGCATGAAAAGTAAGCTCTTAAAGATCACTTCAGATTGTTTTATTTTGATTTAGTTCTTTTTGCAGCTTGCACAGTAGGTTTACAAATATACTGTTTATCCCCCCATTTGAGCATCTTCAGGGTCTTTCATTACATTTTCTTCACCAGATTACTATTATTTTTTGTAGCAGCACCAAAACACACAAATCAGGATTGGGCCAAACGGTGCCAGGCACTGTACTGACATAGTGACTCCTGCCCACGGGGGCTTACAATATACCTTGAAACAAGACACAACAAGTGCACAGAGGCTTCGTCATGTTCCTTCCCTACCTATCAAACTACACTGTGTGGCTAAATCCTCATGCACCATTTTGTGAACAAATCCCTTGTATTACAGATTCCAACTAACAGCTAAAAGTCCAAGTACATATTATATAAAAAATATTCTTACAATTACTTTTGTTTTTCTCCCCCCTGCTTGTTTTCTTCTTCCTGTCTAATACTCCTCTATACAACATTTTTTATTGGGTAAGTTAAAAAATCCAGGTATAATGAATCTGGGAAATGAGCTGTGCAACTTTTTTATAAATAAGAAAAGCTCCGAAACGGTAACCAATAACACCATCAGCTGCAGAGCTAAGTAGGCAGAACGGCTTCAAGAAGCCCATGGGATTGCACAGGACAGATGAATGAGTTCTGTCAGAGAGATGAAGAGGTTTCAAAAGTAAGGAAGATTCTTCTTGATTTTTAAATTAGAAACAATTAGTTTGCGAATATGCCTTCCATTATTCCATTTAACATCATTCCCAATTACAATAGGATGCAGAGTACATTATACAGTAAGGTTCTTCGTATTTTAGCCATCCTGCTTTTTTTTTTTTTTTTTTTTGGTAGGATACGCCAACAAGAATGTGGCTCAGATTCTTTCACAGGCTGTAGGTGTGACATATTAATCCACTAACTGCAGCTCTTTTGGGTTAGCTGTGCTGGGCTGCTGCTTATGCTGTTAGCACTAGAGCTGTGAGAATAACTGCTTTTTTGGTTCCCTGGCAGTTCTGAAGAGTTGGGGAAAAAATTGTTTCGGGTGAATCTGAATCTAATTATTTTTTTTTGAATTTTCAGTGAACTTTTAAAGTCAAATAAAATGTTTTATTCTCCCCAAACCAAAAATTTTTGATGTGTTTTGTTTTTAAAATTGAAGAAAATTTTGAAACAAAAGTAATTTGAATCGAAAAACTGAAATGTTCCATTTTAAAAATGTCCAAAACCAAGTTTGGGCAGCAATAATTTCTCCCAGTACTAGTTAGCATCCCGCCTAAACAACTGAAATTTAAAAGCATAACTGTTAGGTTCAGCAGCAGGGCAGGTACTAAATACTAAATACTAATGGAAACTGCGTGATCATGGGAGACTTTAACTTCCCAGATATAGACTGGAGGACCAGTGCTAGTAATAATAATAGGGCTCAGATTTTCCTAGATGCGATAGCTGATGGATTCCTTCAACAAGTAGTTGCTGAACCGACTAGAGGGGATGCCATTTTAGATTTAATTTTGGTGAGTAACGAGGACCTCATAGAAGAAATGGTTGTAGGGGACAATCTTGGCTCAAGTGATCATGAGCTAATTCAGTTCAAACTAAATGGAAGGATTAACAAAAATAAATCTGCAACTAGGGTTTTTGATTTCAAAAGGGCTGACTTTCAAAAATTAAGGCAATTAGTTAGGGAAGTGGATTGGACTGAAGAACTTATGGATCTAAAGGCAGTTGAGGCCTGGGATTACTTTAAATCAAAACTGCAGAAGCTATCGGAAGCCTGTATCCCAAGAAAGGGGAAAAAATTCATAGGAAGGAGTTGTAGACCAAGCTGGATGAGCAAGCATCTTAGAGAGGTGATTATGAAGAAGCAGAAAGCATACAGGGAGTGGAAGATG
Source organism: Dermochelys coriacea (assembly GCF_009764565.3). Classification (NCBI taxonomy): domain Eukaryota; kingdom Metazoa; phylum Chordata; order Testudines; family Dermochelyidae; genus Dermochelys; species Dermochelys coriacea. The sequence continues at coordinate 223,705,975 of NC_050069.1, read as the reverse complement.
GGAGGGATCAGCAAGGAAACCTACCTAATTGAGGTCAGAAGATGTAGGGATAAAGTCAGAGAGGCTAAAAGTCGAGTAGAGTTGGACCTTGCAAAGGGAATTAAAACCAATAGTAAAAGGTTCTATAGCCATATAAATAAGAAGAAAACTAAGAAGGAAGAAGTGGGGCCGCTTAACACTGAGGATGGAGCGGAGGTTAAAGATAATCTAGGCATGGCCCAATATCTAAACAAATACTTTGCCTCAGTCTTTAATAAGGCTAAAGAGGATCTTGGGGATAATGGTAGCATGACAAACGGGAAGGAGGATATAGAGGTAGATATTACCATATCAGAGGTAGAAGCGAAACTGAAACAGCTTAATGGGACTAAATCGGGGGGCCCAGATAATCTTCATCCAAGAATATTAAAGGAATTGGCACCTGAAATTGCAAGCCCATTAGCAAGAATTTTTAATGAATCTGTAAACTCAGGAATAGTACCGAATGATTGGAGAATTGCTAATATAGTTCCTATTTTTAAGAAAGGAAAAAAAAGTGATCCAGGTAACTACAGGCCAGTTAGTTTGACATCTGTAGTATGCAAGGTCCTGGAAAAAATTTTGAAGGAGAAATTAGTTAAGGACATTGAAGTCAATGGTAAATGGGACAAAATACAACATGGTTTTACAAAAGGTAGATCGTGCCAAACCAACCTAATCTCCTTTTTTGAAAAAGTAACAGATTTTTTAGATAAAGGAAATGCAGTGGATCTAATTTACCTAGATTTCAGTAAGGCATTTGATACCGTGCCACATGGGGAATTATTAGTTAAATTGAAGAAGATGGGGATCAATATGAACATCAGAAGGTGGATAAGGAATTGGTTAAAGGGGAGACTGCAACGGGTCCTACTGAAAGGCGAACTGTCAGGTTGGAGGGAGGTTACCAGTGGAGTTCCTCAGGGATCGGTTTTGGGACCAATCTTATTTAATCTTTTTGTTACTGACCTTGGCACAAAAAGTGGGAGTGTGCTAATAAAGTTTGCAGATGATACAAAGCTGGGAGGTATTGCCAATTCGGAGAAGGATCGGGATATTATACAGGAGGATCTGGATGACCTTGTAAACTGGAGTAATAGTAATAGGATGAAATTTAATAGTGAGAAGTGTAAGGTTATGCATATAGGGATTAATAACAAGAATTTTAGTTATAAGCTGGGGACGCATCAATTAGAAGTAACGGAAGAGGAGAAGGACCTTGGAGTATTGGTTGATCATAGGATGACTATGAGCTGCCAATGTGATATGGCTGTGAAAAAAGCTAATGCGGTTTTGGGATGCATCAGGAGAGGCATTTCCAGTAGGGATAAGGAGGTTTTAGTACCATTATACAAGGCACTGGTGAGACCTCACCTAGAATACTGTGTGCAGTTCTGGTCTCCCATGTTTAAAAAGGATGAATTCAAACTGGAGCAGGTACAGAGAAGGGCTACTAGGATGATCCGAGGAATGGAAAACTTGTCTTATGAAAGGAGACTTAAGGAGCTTGGCTTGTTTAGCCTAACTAAAAGAAGGTTGAGGGGAGATATGATTGCTCTCTATAAATATATCAGAGGGATAAATATAGGAGAGGGAAAGGAATTATTTAAGCTCAGCACCAATGTGGACACAAGAACCAATGGGTATAAACTGGCCACCAGGAAGTTTAGACTTGAAATCAGACGAAGGTTTTTAACCATCAGAGGAGTGAAGTTTTGGAATAACCTTCCAAGGGAAGCAGTGGGGGCAAAAGATCTATCTGGTTTTAAGATTCTACTCGATAAGTTTATGGAGGAGATGGTATGATGGGATAATGGGATTTTTGGTAAGTAACTGATCTTTAAATATTCAGGGTAAATAGGCCAAATCCCCTGAGATGGGATATTAGATGGATGGGATCTGAGTTACTATAGAAAATTCTTTCCTGGGTATCTGGCTGGTGAATCTTGCCCATATGCTCAGGGTTTAGCTGATTGCCATATTTGGGGTCGGGAAGGAATTTTCCTCCAGGGCAGATTGGAGAGGCCCTGGAGGTTTTTCGCCTTCCTCTGTAGCATGGGGCATGGTTGACTGGAGGGAGGCTTCTCTGCTCCTTGAAGTTTTGAACCATGATTTGAGGACTTCAATAGCTCAGACATGGGTGAGGTTTTTCATAGGAGTGGTGGGTGACATTCTGTGGCCTGCGCTGTGCAGGAGGTCGGACTAGATGATCAGAGTGGTCCCTTCTGACCTTAGTATCTATGAATCTATGAATCTATAGGTCTGTTTTGAATGTTCCTGAGACATGTGACAGCATTAAAGAGGTTAAAACATTTACATTTTTCAATGGTGATGCATAGTAGTTGATCCAAAAACTATTTCTCACTCTGTTGTTTAGATTGTTGCTTGTATTTCTTATTTTTACTTCAGTAGAGAGTAGCAGTTTTGATGTGATGTCTCTATGCACTTTCTTGAGATGACTTCCAGGGTCATCTTTGCCACTTTTATATTTATTTATGGTATTTGTTAAATTTTTATTTAGAGATTTTTTTTTAAATCATTCCCTATACAATGGCTCCGGGACCATGCACATGAATTATTAAAAAATACAAAAATGAGTTGTGATGTTAACTAAATCTAAAAAGACTCAACTCCACAATCATCACTAAGCAAAGTATCCCAAAACTAGAGCTGGGCAAATAACAGATTTTTCAGTTTTCTAGCCTTTCCAAAATAATTTTAAAAAATTGTTTTGAGACAAACCACAAACATAATCTTTCAAATTTTTTGGCAAATCAAAAAGTTGGAGGAAATCAGGTTTAGGTCGAACAAATCATTTTATTCAACCCAAAACAAAATGTTTCATTTAAATTTTGAGCATTTTAAAATGTTTTTATAACATTGGAGATTTTTAAGAGCAGGTTAGACAAACACCTGTCAGGGATGGTGTAGATCAGTGGTGGGCAACCTGCGGTCTGTGGGCCGCATAAGGCCCATCTGGGTAAGCTGATGGCAGGCCGCAAGACATTTTGCAGACATTGACCATACACAGGCATGGCCTTCCGCAGCTCCCAGTGGCTGTGGTTAGCCATTCCTGGCCAACAGGAGTTGTGGGAAGCAGTGGGCCACAGGGACATGCTGGCCGCTGCTTCCCGCAGCATCCAATGGCCGGGAATGGTGAACCGCGGCCACTCGCAGATGTGGGAGTCCGTGCCTGTGGATGGTCAACATCCGCAAAATGTCTTGTGGCCCACAATCAGCTTATCTTGATGGGCCGCATGTGGCCCGTGGGCCGCAGGTTGCCCACCACTGGTCTAGATAATATTAGATAATATGGCCATGAGTGCATGAGACTGGTCTAGATGACCTCTTGAGATCCCTTCCAGTCCTATGAGTCTATGAAATATGAATGAGGTCCAATGTATTTTTTCAAATAAGTGTCAAAAGGAAAAATGTTAATAATACATCATGCCCAACTAACTTGATTGAGGAAAAAATACTTGATCATTGAAACTGCTCAATGTTTTGCAATGTGGCTACCTTTTTCTCTTTGTCTTATTGACAGATTGTGTTACAGTGTACATTTGTTCTCTCTCTCCTAACTGTGCTACCTACTCTACCAATTTTTCCACTCTAATGAGATAGTAAACAATACCTTGCTTATATTCAATGATTTTATTTGCCCAACTATATACCCTCTGTCTTTCTCTTTACCTATAGAAATAGTTGCACTTAGGAAGAATGATGTTGAAAAGATTAATACCCTTAAAATTCCCAAATTTCCCTAGCATTATCAAAACAGAGAAATATTTCATGAATGCCAACTAAATTCCTTTCAAAACTCTCTTGGTCCAGAGCAGGCAATTCCAGGAAGGAAATAGGCTGCAACTGTTATAATCTTGAAGAGACAGGGCCCTAGGAATACTATTTCATGCTGAGATACCAGAATGCTAGATGTTTAGTACCATAATGCCTGCATCTTCATTACAATGCAGAGTAAAATGTGGGTAATCAATAACTGATAAAATAATAATAATTAGCTGGTGAAGGCTTTAATGAGGCAACAATCAGTGATGAATCACTTTTTTGTTTATTTAGAGCAAAAGAGGCAAACCCAAATGTGCTCACAGAATAGCAATACTTATTACAGTATTTCAGTATAAATGGTCTGCATTTTAAATCACATAGGCCCACCTTTAAGTAATTATTACTCACATAAATAACTTCAGTGATATTACTCATGTAAGTAAGGGTTGCAGGATCAGACCCTTAATATAAAACAATACTTATATACCCCTGTACTTATTGCCTAAGGGAGCTTTGTGCTGTCTCTTCATTTTTAGATCACAACCTAGCAGTAAATATCATCATGCCAAAGATGAGGTAGGCTGAGGCTCTGCAGGATGCAATAAGGAAAAGAGAGGGATAGCTGTGGCATTTCTGATGATGGCTTAAGAAACACAATCTATTCTGATTCCAAAAAAGAGGCATACGATTATATGAATCTCATTTATAAATGTACTGGCCCTGATTCTCCTCTGACTTCTGCTGATGTAAAGGTGGAGTATCTCAGCTGAAATTAGTGAAGTAACATCATTGTGCATGGTTCTTTATATACCTTAAGAAGACAAGGTTCCTGCAAAACAGAGTATTGAGCCCTTAGATTTTAAGCTCTACCTCCGCCTAATTCCCCAAAAAAGTCCATTCAATTTGTCATCTGTTCTTCCTCATAGTTCCTCTCTGTTAATGATCTCATAGTCTCATAAATGTTTGGTAACAGAATTAATCTGACCAGGCCAGTGTCCATGGTTTTGACACCTGGGGACAGGGCTTTGATGGCAAAGAGTGATATCAAGTCAGTTTTTTATTTATTTGGGTCACAGATACATAGAAAGGCCAGAAGGAACCTTTGTGATCATCTAATCTGAGCTCTTGTATTACACAGGCCACAAAACCTCCCCATAATAATTCCTAGAGCAGATCTTTTAGAAAAAAATCCATCCAATCTTGATTTTAAAATTCTCAGTGATAGAGAATCCACCACGACCTTTGGTAAATTGTTCCAATGGGTGAATTACTCTTACAGTTAAATATTATGCCTTATTTCCAGTCTGAATTTCTCTAGCTTCAACTTCCAGCCAGTGCTATACCTTTCTCTGCTAGATTGAAGAGGCCATTGTTAAATATTTGTTCCCCATGTTTGTACATATAGACTCTAATGAAGTCTGGCTCTGCTCCAAAGTTTGTGAAGTTGGATATACAAATGCCTATAGCCTATGTAGTATCCTTATGGCATCCTGCTTGGAGAACCCAGAAGTTTGAGCCCTTTCAGCCTCAGCAAGTGAGAGCTTTGCTGCTGCTAAGCTGTGTCTCATACCAACCTGTCTGTCTTGCCTCATCAGGACTCTGTCAGTCCAAACTTTGCCTTGCAGGTAATAATCATTGAACCCTAATTCCTGAGTTCTCCAGAGAGCTCTCTCTGGAGTGTCCAGGCCCTCTCATTGGACCAGTGGCACTGGAACACTTTTTATAGTGGGGGTGCTGCACGCCCTGCTGTCCCTTAGAGCTGGGGCTGGGAGCAGGGCTGTGGCTCTTGGAGGAGGGGACATGGACCGAGGTAAGAGGGCCGAGGCTGGGGCCACAGCTGGGGTCAGGCGTGGATCCTGGGCATGGTGCCAGCAGCTGGGATGCTGGGCCAGCAGCTGGGACCCCGCATGTGAGGCCAGGAGCAGAGCCCCAGGTGCGGACTGGCAACCAGTACCCTGGGTGCAGGGCCTGGAGCAGACCCTCGGGCGCGGGGCCGGGAGCAGAGCCCCACATAAAATCTGAGAGTGCTGCAGCACCCCCTGCCCCTGTAGTTCCCACAGCTATGCACTGGACAGTCACAGAAGATATTTACATTTGTTGCCTTCAAAGAGACAGGGCGCTCATCAGCCTGTTGATTTAGCTGAAGACCCACACTTCACTTTAATCCACAGATGGTTTTCTAATAAAATAAGAGTAAGTTTATTAAGAAAGAACAGAGATTTAAGTGCTGATAAGTAAGAATAAAAGAAATAAATATGGTTACAAGTAAAACAAAACTAAACATACTTTCTAGTGACTAAAACTTAATTTCAGAAAGTTACATTTTCTAAGCAGGTTTCTCACCTATAGTCAGTTTCCAGCTACTCTTGCTTTCCAGACCAAGAGGACCCAACTATCATAGGCTTAGAGGGCACTGGCTTTCTGCTTGTCTTTATATTCCCCAAAGGTCATGGTCTCTGTCTCAAGAGTCAGGATGGCTTCCTGGGGTGCAGATTCTGTCCCCAGTAGTGATCGTTAAGAGGTCTTTGCCCTACTTGTTAGCTTGATGGCTTTGTCTCCCTTATATGTGAATGTAGTTGCATTGTCCTCTGCCTGTGTTCGAGCCAATCAGGTAAATACACATTCCTTTGTCTCGGACAGACTGAGCATGTGCACTGCTTGCAAACACATTTAAAGAACATATTTCCAGCACACCTTTATAACATTGTGTATATACCCAATACATACACCGCACTATGATTTTTGGAACCAGCATGACAGGATGACAATGGTGTGTTGGGGCAATGAATGTGTCAGGCCTGATGTGAGTTACAGAATGGTGTATCCTCTGCCACAGGGTATTGAGGGGCTCCCAAGGTCACCATCCTGCCAACTGTATGTTTAGTAGGTCCCTGGAGAGGGCACTGGAATGGGAAACTGGTTTGGTGTCTGAGGCCTATTTCACTGCTAACTCTTGTTGTCTTGTCTCACGGTAATCACATCAGGCCAGGAAGTTTGGGAATGAATTCAGCAATTCGTACAGGGTCCTTTGTAAGGGCTTGATCCAAGGTGTCCAATCTGAAAGTTTCCCTTTCCTTACACTATTACAATCCAAAATGTAATCAGATGTTAAAGCCTGCTCCTGACACATCTTGCAAAATTAATTGATTAGTTCTGTCTCTATTGATTTTCATTCCTGCAGTATGCCCTGTGTGCAATCTCACGATAGTGATGTTATTTTCTGAGGTGCTTTGATATCAATCAGATGATCTTTCATCTTTTGACCATTTATTTCAGCCAATATTTTCCTTGATAGGGTGTTGCTATCCTCAACCATTGTCTCTCCAACCTGAGTTTTCAATCTTCCAATTTTGGCTAGGTCATAACCTTCCTCACTCCTGTATATGCCAGCGTGTTATGGAATCCATTGAATAGTTAATTTTGTTGCCTCACTTTCTGATTCTTTGAGCCTCATTATAAATTGTATTGTTGATAGTACTATAGTGGAATCTATTTGAAATTTAGATTTTTTTTGTTACATAACTGCACTCAAAAACAAGATAATGTAAAACTTCAGCATCTACAAGTTGAAGCATGAAGGGGTATATGAATGTTTCCTCATATCTGACATGTAAATATCTTGCAACACCAGCTATAACAGTGCCATACGAATGCCTGTTCTTACTTTCAGGTGACTTTATGAACAAGAAATGGGCAGCAATATCTCTCATAAATGTGAACAAACTTGTTTGTCTTAGCAATCGGCTGAACAAGAAGTAGGGCTCAGTGGACTTGTATGAGGTGAATTGAAAAACACCATTTCTTTTGTTTATTTTTTTACAGTGCAAATACTTGTCAAAAATAATATAAAGTGAGCATTGCAAACTTTGTATTCTGTGTTGTAACAGAAATCAATATATTTGAAAATGTAGAAAAACATCCAAAATATTTATAATAAATGTAACTTGGTATTCTATTATTGTGCGATTAAAACGGCAATTAATTGCAACTATTTTTTTAAATCTAGTTCGGGGTTTTTTGCATTAATCATATGCATTAATTCAATTGAGAGCCCTAATTAAAATCTCCCCAGATAGTTGTTTGGCAACAATTTCCCAATGCTGTTGCAATATTCTCTTTAGCTGTCATCAGATTGTCAATTGGGCTGTCATCAGGATGATAGACATTGACAACTCTTAACTCCTGATCCCTAAATCTGATAATGATACAGCCTGTGTCCCCTCTGGCGAGACTGAATTTGATCTCTGTTACAGAACTGGAAATAGAATGCATATCTGACTCTGAGTCCTGTGCTTTAACTATAAGACCATCCTTCTTCTCTTCCTTTGTATGATATTCAAACCTTGCATTTATTCAATAGACACAGCACTTCCCTAAAATTCTTCCTGTTAGATGCAAGCTAAACACCTCTTTTTATAATCTTTATTTTCCCCAGTCACATTCAGAGTCTCTTGATAAGGTCATGGCAATGCTGCGATCATAATCTCATTGTAGCTTTTCTCTACTCAACAAAGTTTTCCATGTTCTTGATTAAAAACTGATCATTCACTGTCAATAATAATTGTCTCTTATAGCTAAGCTCATTTGTGACATTAAATAGCAAGTCTTGTTATAGTCATGCTGATTTATGAGAGGTGTGTGTTCACAACTTTTATTTTCTGGCACAGAGCATGAAATTTATTAAAAATGCAAGGCAGCAGGATGAAGACTGGCACAGTCTTAACAGTGTAGACTGGTTAGATATACTTTGGTGTTTTACTTTTAGTTTATATCACTCTGATTCAAGTGGTTTACAGAGAATTTATGCTTGGTTCACTTCATCACTCTCAGAAAATGGTGTTAATTTTTACACCAGAACAATATTAAACAGCCACAATGCTTATGGGTATGTGTGGTATTTTGATTAATGTATTTGTTTATTTGTGTGGCTATTATTACATATATTAATTCATAATTGTTATAACTGCCTAATGCTCTCTGTGTTGGAAAAGTTGTAGCACATATTGTGATGGATTGTTTTATCCCAGATGTGCCTGGAAAGGGGTGAATGTGGATTGAGAAGGGAGCTAATGAATCTGGCAGGCCACAGCTGAGGGGAATCAGGTGGCTAAGTAATTCCCTGACTGAATGAGAGAGCCCAGCTGAGGAGAAACAAGTTGGGCTGGATTTATAAAGACAGGAAATTGGTAGCAGAAGGGGTTACTGAGAAATGGGTTGCAGTGACTACCTGGGAGAAGAGAGGAGTGTTTGGAGCTACAGAGATAATTGTTCTGGCGGAGGAGGGAGTGGTGATGCTAATGACCCCAGAGATGGGAGAGTGCCTGAGGGTAAGGAACGGAAGGGCAGGAGGGAACAGACCTTGACTCCTGGCTAAGGGTCCCTGAGCTGGAACCTGAAATAGAAGGTGGGCTTGGTTGCCCTGCCAGCCACTGAGGGAGTGGCACTATGTGGCAGTGAATGGGAAGACTTCCCAGCATTGCTGAAGGAAGACTTTTGGTATCCTAGAAGGGGAAAATGTGTATAGTGACCGGGCCAGAAGGCTGAGTCCCCAAGAGGCGGCGGCGGCAGCAGCAGCAGCTCATGAACTGAAAGAGGGACTGCAGACCGAGATGAAGAGATGGTGTGCCACTGTGGGAAGGGGTGTTGACCTCTTAAAGCTAATCCCCACAGTGACCAGGATTAGTGCCATCTGCAGTGAGTCGAGCACCCTGTGAAACACACCTTAGAAGATCTGACAACTTCAGGATCTTTCTCCCCTTCTACATGTGTATTAAACTCAAATTAACACTAATGACAATTACACATACTCGTCAAGGGAAGACTAGACTCTTAAGTGATGTTTACATCTGAACAGTCAAATGTTAAACATTCATTATTAGACATGAATATTTAATATTTATGCTTTTTTTCTTTAACCACATCATTAAATTTTTACCCTTTGGGTAAAACCTTTCAATTACTAATGATCAAATTTAAATATTGATCCTCTTTGAGAGGCTGAGGATAATGCTCACTTAGGACAAAAAAATTCTGCCCTGTGTGCCTTGGTGTGTGGCGAGAAGGCACAGGGAGAACAAAGTCAAATATTCTGCTCAGGTTCAGAGTTTTGATTTGGGCTCATCTCTAGCTCAAAAGGAAGAGTACCAGCTACTAACCAATGCCATTTCCTGCAGCAGCCATGTATCCTCCTAGGTCATTCATCCAAAGACTGAGCCTAGCACATAAGATCTGATGCAGTGGCAGTCTAAGCTTGTATGCAAAATGATGGGCAAACTTTAACTGAACAGAACAAAAAGGGGAAAGAATAGTTCTAATCAATTCATTTATATATGGGGCAATAAGCATTTAATTACTTGGGTATAATTTATAAAGTTGTTTGAAAAATGGTAAGTATATTTTGTGGTGGGGTAAATTTCCACAAATGGCTTATGAAATTTTTCACTTACAAAAGTGATTTTTCTACCTTCCTGTCCTGCTTTTCAGTGAGAACAATTAAAAAGTGGGAGGGGGGAGGCAGAGACAGTGTGTGTGGTGGGGGTAAGGTGACCAGGTAGCAAATGTGAAAAATCGGGATTGGGTGAGGGATAATAGGTGCCTGTATAAGAAAAAGGCCCAACTATTGGGTCTGTCCCTATAAAATCTGAACATCTGGTCACCCTGGGGGAGGCAGAGAAGGTAAGATTAAAAACTAAAACATGTCAAGTTTTGAGTCTATTTGTCAAAATATTGAAATAGGCTAATGTTTAAAGAAAGTCTTTGGACAGGTCAAATTTTTTTCACGTTGATTGGGTTTACATGTTCCCTGAAATACCTACTTGGTTCTTTATTCTCTAAATATTTTTGATTTTTTTTCTCATGAATAATTTATCCAAGAGGTATCTAGCAGATGTCTTTGCTAACTGGAATAACTGCCCTTATGTCAACGTTTTCCTCTGTCTCAAGTAATGCCAATGGCAAGCTGTACTGTAGGCTAGGGGAGTCCTTTCTTCAGTTTATTGGAAGAAAGTCATCATTACTCACTCAAGCTAAAGTATGTGGCAGGGAAAATAATCCCTCCTCTGCTTTCACTGATTGGTGTTATTTTGCTCTTTCTTGTACATACTGCATTGTGGCAACACCCCACACTTTTTATAATTTTTTTGTTTGACCCATTGTTAATTATGATCATTAGAGTAAATGTGTGTCTTAGCAAAGGCTTAAGCACTGTACAATGCAGCCTCAGTGTGCATTCCAGTCAAACAACTGCTATCTCTAGACATGATATGTGAGTGTTATACTACCTGGTATTTTCTGGGTACTACTTCTCTGCAGATGCCATCTATGCTCATTTGCATGGACTCATAAGCAAGAGCTTGGAAACACAGATTAATATTCATGATAGTTCAAGATGGCATTCATAATTTGAATTAAGGCTGGATTTCTACAGGAGTCTCAAAGGGGAAAGTCTAAGAGTTTTTCCATAAAGTTACAAAACATTCTGAATGATTAATCATTTTGGGGGGCATTTCTTAATTCTTCATTATGTGTAGTTTGACAGACCGGGAAAATGTTATGTGCTGTTGGCTGTTATTGACTGTACCATAATACAATAATTAGACCTGCTCTGAGGCCATAGAGTAACCAGACAGTAAGTGAAAAATCGGGACGAGCGTGGGGAGTAATAGACACCTATATAAGACATAGCCCCAAATATCGGGACTGTTCCTCTAAAATTGGGACATCTGGTCACCCTAGGCCACCACCAGCCATCACTATAAGGGCTCACAACATTATTGTTAGCAGAAGGGTTGACCTTGAGCAAGTGAGAAGACTGTCTTGCCATGCCTAACGCCAGATAGTCCCTCTGGGTGTCAAGGTTGGCCTAGGAGTTACTTCAGTCTTTGTTTTCCCTGCATTCCAGGATTACCTTAATCACCCTCCATCTACCCTGTATTTCAGGGAGTAGGGCTGTGCTCTGTGGTGCTTTATCATAACTGGGAGAACACTTTAAAAACGCATTCACTAGTATTTATTCAAACCAGAATGCCAGTGGGCTTTGGTATCTCCAACTCCTTTTCTCCCTTTCACAAACATTCACACCAGTGAATTTCTGCTGGCAAATGTATTTGCCAGAAATCTCATGAATACTCGTGTATATGTGTAGCCATCTCGAAAATTTGGGGTGTTTGAGAATTATTTCTACTCACAGATTGAATGATATGTGATTTAGGTGACCAATCACAGGACACAGAGTTACTGATCGCAAATACTCCAAGTTGCGGTGAGTTGTTTGGGAGGCTGAAACATGTTTGTATAAACCCTTCATCAAATTTTGAAAAATGAACAAATCAGTCTGTATGTGGATCATTTGAACAGGCATAAGAGCTAAATTAATGGAATAAACTGTTGCATATGACTGATATGCTCAGCTCTCTTCTTCATTAATTGGAAGGGGCAGGGGTGCTCATACAGTAAAGTTTTGTGGCTAGCTTCCAGCCTCCCAAGACTCTCTCAATATGTTAGATGCAAACGCCAAAAGAAGGGGACCCAAGATTATTCTGGAAAAAAGACTCTAGCATGGCAGTGCAAAGCATTAGTGCCAAGCTGGTGGGGTCCTCTGTCACTTTTTAAACAAGTGTTGGAATTGCTAATGGGGTTAAAGTATTCTTCCCATTTTGTCATGCTGAGCTGAACAAAAGTGTCATTCTGTGCATGTTCAAAAGCAAACATGAACAACACAGTAAGAAAATAGTGTTTCATTGTTCAGTGCTGGCCTGATGTCTTTTTTGTATTTCTATTCATCATCCTAGTTCACAAATGGAAAGAGCTAAAATTCTTCTTTTGGGGGCCCAATCCTGTCCCCATTAAGTCAGCGGCAAAACTGTGACGGGCTCCAGTGGTAGCTGTCTCAATCCCTGCATACTAATGCATGGCTCTTGTTAACTTAAATCTGAGCCCCTCACATGTGTCATAGGGCACAAATTGAGCCAAACAGTGGAGAAGAGTAGGGGTCAGGGACGATTTTTTTTGCTGCTTCAGTTGGGATTATATTAATCCCTTCAGTTTTGTAAATGTAATTATTTTTCTTTTTAATCATTTAACAGTGCTTCAGATGGTAGGAAGTGCCAACCTACCTTTGAATGAGCTGCCTTTTGATAAGGTCACCTCAGGGCTCAGATAGCAGTGAGTGAGGAGCGACAGAATTGTAATTAGCTAATGTATGTGAAATGGATTGCTGCCATTCTGATTAGCCTCTTTAGTCAAAATAATGTTGTCATATTCCCATCTGTTGAACAGATGCTGCTTGTTCATTTCTGTAGAGAGCAGAAGTGGAGAAGGAGGCAGCAGCTTTGAAACCCATATCCTGTGGATATGCCATTGCAATTTCCAGTGCTATACAGAAGCTATTTATGCTTCCTAGTACTTAACTTCAAGGGAGTTTCAGGGCTTGTTCAATTTATTTTCTTTAACTGTGGTGAGACCTTACCCTTATCACCTGCAAGGCTCGTGAATGTCCCCAATGAGCCATGCTCTGCACTTAGGGAGGTGAGTAGCTAATTGGCTCCCAGCCAGAGGGGGCAGAGCAAGTCATAATAAGTAGACTGAAGAGGTCCAGTTGAGGGGGAGACTGCAGAGGAGTCAGGTCTCTCTGTCAGAGGAAAAGCCCAGGTACATAAAGGGGGAAGTGCACTATAAGGCAAGGTAGGCTCCTATCGAGGAAGCCCTGAAATAGGGTTTTGCAAGTTGAAAGAGAAGAGTTCAGTAGTCCAAGAGGAAAGAAGAGTTATTCAGATTTATATGGACTTGTTCATGATACCTGGGAAGGGGTTTGAACTGTGTGACTTTGCTGCTGGCTCCAGACCTCCGGCTAACAGCCAGCAGGAGAAACTGAAGCCAAAGATACCAGTGACATTGCACCCAGGCACAAAGGGGCACTTCCAGGATAAGGGTGCCCCACCACAGTAATATTGTTCACAAAATGATCTTTGTAAGCAGGTAAATTAAAGCTAGTGGAGAATTTTACACAGATGGTTATAGTGTGTGAAGAGTGGTGGTGATATTATTAATTATAATGATCAGCTGGAACCTAGTCTAGACATCAGTGATAAGTTTGGGTTTTATTATGTACTGTACAGATAGTGGTAAGGGTTAACCTGTATGTAGCAAGCTGACACAAGACCATGTGTATTCTACATGACAAGGTGAAGCTACCTCTTGCAGGGAGGCCCCCAGCTTCCATGTCATATTGGTGTTGAATTTAGGCAGTGCTTTCAAATAAACTTTGAAAAAGTGTTTCTAGTGAATTAAATGTGAAGCTAAATAATAAGTACAGTATTCCTGTGTTTTGCATTGGTATTAAATTCACTTTATTTTGTGCAGCTCCCAAATTTCAATGTACCAGATTTCTTTCTATTGGAAACTACTTCTACAATGGAATGAGAGATCTGGGGGATTTTGGCAACTGGGGAAGCATGAGAGACATCTTGAGGTTCTCCTCCCCCACCCCCACACTCTAAGGCTTTTAGCACTGGGCAAGGATATAACTCCACTCTTCATCCCCCTTGTCAGTAGGTGCACAGATTTCAAGCCACCTAAAATGTCAAAACATGAGCACTGTAAGACCTCCCACCCTAGCGACCATTGACACCAAGCACCTGTCACAGTGCTCAGTATCTATCACAGCACACTATCATCATTAGGCCTCAGATAACACACTGAGATTAACAGGAACAGTTAATATCTCTTAGAGCTGTTTCTTAGTCTATGAAATACTGGAGAATGATGGGAAGCTATTAATTCAGGAATACCCACTTTCTGGCTCTAGCTAGGCTGGTAAGGTTTACTCTTCCCAGACCAAAACCTAGGAGGAAAAGGGATAACCCTACAGATTTTGTCTTAGGGAAGAAGAGGGGTTGAGTGGGTTGCTAGCAGTTGCCCAGATAGCTGAAGAGAGACAGACAAACTGCAGCAAGCAGACTGTCTATCACAACCCAGAGTTGAAGATAGGTGGGCTGAGGGGAATGTACAAAAGGTTTCAAGGAAAGATTATGTTGTAGATAACACCTTTTGAGTATAGGCCTTTAGCTGTTTTATCCCTTTGCTCTGCTTGATATGTATCTTTGTGTGAATAAATAATACCTTGTTTTGAAGAAGCTGGTTTTGGTTCACTTGTTCACTGCATCTAATTAACAGGCTCCCAGAAGAAAAGGGCTGACATGTCCAACACTGTTGGATCTGTCAGGTTAAGACAGGAGGTAATCAGAAGGTCGATATAGATCCGGTCTAGGAGTGGAAGTGCTGCATGGTTCCACTCCAGAGAGGGGTGAAGGTAGCGAAACCTGTCCCAACGGAGAGCACTCAAAAGGGACATGAGTTCTAAAACACTGCTTGACCTGTAGCCGTGATAGTGGTCATAGAGGTGGGCTGTGATTATCAAACAGCTGTAAAAGCAAATTTTGCCAAAAGTAAAACAAGAGGAAAAGTGGTTTTATATTTTTTGGAGAGAGATAAGGAAAGGACAGTTAAAGAAAATGACTTATGCACAGCAGTAAGTGGATGTGCAGAGAAAGGGGGGATAAACCCAAGATAGCTTGAAAAGTCAGAGCTGGTTGAGCTGCTGTGTGCTGATGACTATATTTTGATGATTTTGAGATATGCACTAAAAAAGAATCAAACATACCAAACCTATTTAATTTCTCACACAGACAACTCTGAAATCAAGGGTTCCAACAACATACCATAAAGGCACTTTTTTTTGGGCACTTACAGTGTACAGGAGGGATGTGCATCAGCATTCAACATCTATCCCTTTGAATTTGAGACCTATCGCATTCCTGGGCATTTGGTTAGGCAGGCCTTTTTTGTCAGTCCAAGACTGCTTCCTAGGTTCTTCTCTCGTCTTTTTCCACATGAAGCAATGTGGTGGAGACAGGGTAGAAGGTCATTCACCATGCTGGAAAGAAGAAGAATGAATAACAGCTAGGAAAGGGAATAAGCTCCCTTAGCTCAGCTATACCTACTTACTCAAGCCTGAAGAGAGGTGGCCACTATGCATCTGTAAGGGGATTGTTGCCCCCTTACTAACATTCAGTGGGGGTGTTTTAGTTACTAGCTCCCAGTACTAAAAGGGGGAAGGATCGATGAGGAATCAGGACCCTGAGACTGACAGCCCCCAGGAACAATGGGGAGAGGCCAATGCTCCAAGTCAGCCTGAATGACAGGACAGTCAGGCTAATCAGGGAGTCAGGAGCCAGGGAGGTCCCGTCCTCTGTGTGAGCTGGATTTGCTTGGGTCAGACAGAGTGGGGCCAAGCTAAGGAGAAAGCAGGGGCCCAAGCTTGTGCTTTGGGAGTGGGGATCCAAGAGCCTTGAGGACAGTGCAGTCACTCAGCATGCTGGACTAAGCCAGCTGCACATCATCAATATATCCAGAAATCCACGTGTCAGAAATAGTTTTCTCAACATGAATATTTCTGTCATTGAGGATATTATGAAAAACATACTTGGGCTGGTTCCCATCACTGAGTAGTGGCTGTGAGTAATGAATGACTCACATAGACATAACACTGCCCTGCTTAATAGAGGGTCCTGAACCAAAACCCCAGATCTAAACAACTCTGCACTGTATATCTGAAATCTGGCGTAGATCCAAATTTTATGGCTAGAGCCAATTGGGACATTTGGGCACTACCACAATATAAATGTTTACTACTACATACTAAACAATAATAATATCTGCTTAATTATCTAATTAATAGAAGTCCAGTCACTATTGTGATATTGATAAGAAAGTCTCAAAGAATTTTCTAAAAAAAAATTAAAAAGGCAGACATACAGGACCTAAGTCCACCTTCTGATATTTGTATACAGCTCCTATTGAAGTTAACTGGCATAGCAGACTTTGATCCACCTTTAAAGCAAAGAGTCAGTGCACTTTATGGTTTGCTCCATAATTTAATAGGATGTCTGTACATGAATCATTAACTGCAGAGTATTTGGAGTATTTAAAAACATTTAATTCTCATTTCATTACCAAGTGGAAGATAATTTTTTTAATTTCAAGTGGTTTTTAAGATTCCAAAATGATAAAGCGCCACTTCCTAAGGGACAATATTGAAAAGTTAAATGTGATTAGTTATATTATCTCAGCCTTAACTATAGGGATGCTATTGCCAAATCATTATAGAATGTCAAAATATTAAAATAATCCATTTGTTGGACTTTTTCTTGCAGTCATAAATATAGTTATCCAGCAACCTGATTATATGTCTCCTTTCTGTTTGGTTCAGAATATGGTGAAAACCAATGAAGAGGAAGTTTTGCCAAGGGCTATGCCAATAGGAGTTGAAGACCCAGTAGGGCTATCCCAGCTAGACAGGACAAAGGGTAGGGACCAGACAACAGTCTATTGGTGGCATAGGCAGAGCTGTTTGGCCTGCTAACCAATCATGCCCACAGACTTCAGTGGAGCAGTTGCTTTCTGCTTCAGTCTTCAGTGGCATTAGCAAACAAGCTTTGGTGCTGCTGCACAGTGGTCACTTTAGCCTTCAATGGGTTCTGCATGCATTTGTCTCAATTGTTTCACCTGCCCATTTGCATGCAGGCAGTGTGAGAACGTTGGTTGTTCGTCATTGATTCAGAGTGACATCAGCATATGTCTCCTTCTCACATGACCGAACAACCCTCTTTAGGGAGAGCACTGCCTTCCCTAAACCGAGGAAATTCCTAAACATCGCTTGCTCCATTATCAACTTGCTAGTATGCTGCATCTACCTGGTCATCCAACTATGTGGTAAAAAGTAACATCACACACAAACACTGAATTTTGCATCCTAGTCTATCCACACTCTCTCTGATAATCAAAGTAGTAGTATACTACCACAAGAGCAGCTCCTATTGCAACATTTGGATAATTCTGCTTCTTTTTCAGGTGGAAGCTAGGCAATGTAGAAGCATTGCCATCATGTGCAGCGTTGTTACATTCCCCTTACACAGATGGTGTTCTTCTAAAGTTACACCTCTAAAGCCATTTTTTATACCCTACCCTATACAAGTAAATGGTACTGTATACATTGTTTTAAACTAGATATAACCAATCAGCTTTCTGCCTTGTTTTTCTGGTATCATGGCGTATCTTACCCTTGTCCTTCAGTACTGGTCTGCCCAAGTAACTCCCTTCTTGTTGCTATGGTAAAGCACTCATCTATCCTAGTCTTGACAGCTTCCCTCTTTGCCTAGGCCAAAACTTACTTCAGTGGATGCAAGGGATTATGGGATACTTACCATAAGTGATGAGGGTTCTACAAAAAGCATATGCCAATTTAGGCTATATAACTGCTACTCTAGTACTATTATATGCATTGTGTATAATAAGAACATAAGAATGGCCCTACTGGGTCAGACCAAAGGTCCATCTATCCCAGTATCCTGTCTTCTAACAGGGGCCAGTGCCAGTTGTCCCAGAAGGAATGAACAGAACAGGTAATCATCAAGTGATCCATCCCCTGTCGGTCATTCCCAGTTTCTGGCAAACAGAGGCTAGGGACACCAATAAAGTGTTGGTAATTTAATCTACAAATATATATGCTAGCCTTACATAAATTAGTCAATAATACAGTTGGGTAAATACCTTGCTACCCACTTCAAAGGCATGTTGTGAGGATTAGCTAATTTGTTATGTATGCAGTACTATGTTAAGTGACACGTTGATCATGAAAACATTCCTAATTGTTAAAAAAGGAGGGAATAATATCAGACCATAACATTGTTTTTGAAAATAATGCTTTTCAGAGGTGTCCATGAGGCATTTGCAGGTCTCTAACTAATTTTAATGATAGATTGATCTGTTTCAGATTTGGGTTTCAGATGTGGTGACCTAGCTGACAGATAAGCATGACAATATTTTATAATGTACCCCCCAACACACACAAAAAACACCCCAACATAGCAGTGACTCATTTGTAAGAGCTAGAGATTTCAATAGAAAGGAATTAATTGACTGACAAACTTCAGTGTTAAACTGAGGTTTTTTTCAATATGAAAAGAAATGGGCAGTTGCAGATAACTGGGTGAGGATGTTGCTATTCTTGGTAGGAACATTACCGTGGTCATTATATCATAGAAGCTGTTGTGTGTTTTGGGTAAAGATTAAAGGGGAAAGGGAGGATTAGAAACCTGATCACTTGGAACAGTAAATAGAAGAACACAGCAAAGGAAAGAGCTAAGGCTTCTAGGAAAACCAAATGGACCATATGGTACAGTAATTTAAAACAGTACCAAAAAGGTCAAAAACATTCTCAGCAAGTAATTATAAATGCAGAAAGAATCCACTGGCAGGACTCGTGTGGAAATATAGCTAAAGATTTTTGGATGTAAAATGTTAGGAAGAATAACAATGTGAATGGTCAAAAAGGGACAAAGTTTAAATGGAAACTACACTCATTGTGGTCAGGGTAGCGTGTTGCAGGTTTCCTGTAGCGAGATGAGCTCCATGTACCATGTGTAAATTACCGTTATGGTTTCAACTGTCAATTTTTGGCTAAAGTGGGCATTTGAGTCTCCTGCTAGTGGCAGCAATATTACAGAAATATGCTAACAATCTGGAGTCCTCAGTGGTCACAGGGGCAATCAGTATCTGAGCTGGCATTAAAACAGCAAGTGTTCTGTGCTTCCAGAGCCTTGTTTATTTAGTCCACTATAAACATTACCTCCTTCAGTATTGAGCTTTCTCCCTCGTGGGCAGAGGAGACATTGTCTGCTCAGCAGAGAAGCTGCTGCAGCTAGCTGGTGTCTGAAAACCAAGAACTAATTAGGGGGAGTTGGTCAGGCTGTTAGGTTGACCAGCTGATATCCCAGCCCAGGTCCACAAAGTTTCTGAATCCATGTTGCTTGTTGAAAGAAATGTGATTCCGCATCTTAATACAGTTTATTAATAAATTTAAACATAAAATCAAGAAAACTGTTATTAATAATCAACATAATTAATAGAGAAATACTGTAACTAAACAATATCAAATAAAGGTCAAATCATCAAATTACCATCAATACTGAAATTAAGTAATCAAATTAGTTAAATCAGGAAATTAATACAACAAAATCAATCTTTATCAGTTCTAAGAAGGTAGTTGTCTAGTTATGAATCCCCAACTAAAGAATTTTACTGAAGTTAATCAAATCTATAATTTTAATCTTAATAGTGACACCAAATTTATCTAATGTCGATTCCACAACTTGCTTAGATTTCAATTCTAATAAGGTAGCTAAGCCTTTCCCTGAGATTATAATATAGACTTCAACAGAGCTCTCCTGGCTAAGCAGAAGTTTATCAACTCTTATTCACCAAAAATTACAGATGACAATTTCCAGTCTCTCATGGCTTTTCAACGTAGAACATACTTTAATGAGTAATTGTGAGACAATATCTGAGGCTGTTTAAATCTGGGGATGTGTGGACTTCATAGGTATGCTTACATACACATGCACACAGCCACACTTTCACACCCTAAAATTAAAAGAATGGGGTGTTCCCAAACTGTCATCATGCTTCTTGCAGGCTGTTTGCCTTCAGATGGAGGGAGAGATTTGGTAAAAGGCTGGAAAAACCTGTTTGTTAATGTTGTGAATTCCTCTCTCCACGGTGATCAATTTTGGAAATTCTGGAATGTCAGTCAGCTTCTTACCCTTGATACTTACAGTTTGCAAACTTCACTTACTCATCCTTGCAGGCAGACTTCCAGTCCAAGGTCTTTGAACTATTCAGGATCCTCCTTTGCAGCCATGCAACTTGGTCCAATCTGATTCAAATTAGGACATCCGCTCTGACCACCAAGTTTGACTTCTGGTGCTACCGCTGGGCCATACCGTCCATGTTGTCCCAGTAATGATACACTGGTCCTCTGGAGCTAGGCTTGCCCCTCAGCTCCCTGGCAACTTGCCTAGTAGGCTGCTGCAGAGCTGGGGCTTCCAGGCTCAGCACTTCAGCAGCCCTGACTGGTGGGCTGCTGTGGAACTGGAATCCCAGACCTTCTTGGCTCCTCGGCAGCTTGCCATGTGGGGAGATGGGACTGTTGCATTTCTTCCCAAATGGAATCTTTTTGAAAATGTTCCTTCCACAGGAAACTTCACACATCCAATTCCTTGTTCTGATTCACAGGGTTGGGTTTGGTTTTTGTGGATTTTTTAAATTTGTTTCCAGAAATGCAAAGTTTTGCATAGGAGAGAAATTTCAGTTCTGGCAGAGCTCTAATCTTAGTAGAGAAAAGTTATTTTAAAACTTAAAGATGAAACCCCATTGAAATCTAAAATTCTCAGGTTTCTATAATGTCTCTATACCCATATGATCTGCATGTCCCTCACAGCCATCCTGAGGAGACTGCAGTTTTGGGGTTTGGTTCAATGCAGGATGTTAGAGTGAATCCCTGTGTTTTCTCTGTCTCTGATCAGAGAGTCTGGAGGAAGGGAAGGAGGCAGCTCCTACTAGCCCCACTCTACTCCCCATCATCAATCTTCTGAGTTAAAGGTGCTTTTGTTTGTCATAGCTGACGTTGTTCAGAGAGATGGTGTTACTGTGACAATAGAAAAACTCATTGTGATGGCATAAGCTATGTCTACACTAGGGGACTCTGCTTGTATAGCTACATGGGCAACGCATTTGTAGTGTACACAAGGCCTTAGGTGTCTGCTTCTCCTTCCCTGCCTCACAAGGACTGGTCCTACCTCCCAGTGGATTTGAATTCAAAATTCAAATTAATCTCTTAGGATCGGATCCACAAAGGGACTTAGGTGTTGCAACACTGAGCATCACAACTTCTAACTTTTAGGCATCTAGAAGATGACAGGAACAACATTGTGATCTACAAAGCTGAGTTAGGTGTTTGGGCTCCTTAGACAATGAATGGCAAGAGATGGGTACCTTAGAATGTGATTCACAAAAACCAGCTTACATGGCATAGAGCGGTCAAGCTAGTCAATGGCTGATGCCAAGAAGAGGGGCATTTCCTATGCTCTGCCCCTCTCTGAGATAAGCACTTAAGTCTGAGCTGCAGGGAGGTGCTTATTTCTGCTTAACTATCTATGAAGGGGACCAGTCTTCTGAAGTTAGCTGTCTCAGGTACCTAATTTGTTTCTTGCAGGAATGAGTTTAGCGTGGAGCAAGGCAGGCTCCTAACAGAAGGAGAAGGGGGTGTTGCTTCTGCTGCCTACCTTATAATTTTTAGCCCAGTAATTAGAGCACTGACCTGAGATGTGGGAAACCCAAGTTCAGTTCCCCTCTCTGCTAAAGAGGAAGCAAGGATTTGAACAGGAGTTTCCCACTTCTCAGGAAGGTGCTCTAACCACTGGGCTAAAAGTTTTATGGTGAGTGATAGCACCTGCACCACTACCACCATCAACTCCTCTTCCTCGGGCCAGACTTTGAATGGGACCCAATTGAGTAGGTGTGCTCAGAGGCCACCTACTGCATTGGGACAGAGTAGCTGCCCTTTATGAGGAATTAAGACCTAGTTTGCCTATGAGTGCCTTATGAAAGCCCACATGGGGGTAATTGTCTTGGATCCAATAAAGGTTCCCCAAACTCAGTTAGAGGGAAACTCCAAAGGGAGTCAAGAAGCTCCTGTGAAGAGAAGATCCAGAAGAGAACTTTAAGAGTAACTAGCTAAAGATAAAAAAAATGAGGAGTACTCATGGCACCCTAGAGACTAACAAATTTATTTGGGCATAAGCTTTCCTGGGCTATACCCAAATAAATTTGTTAGTCCCTAAGGAGCCACAAATACTCTTAAGGGTTTGGGTTTTTTCGCTGATACAGACTAACACGGCTATCACTCTGATACCTAAAGATACAAATTTACAGCAAAAAAAAAAAAAAAGTTAAGTACGTCAGCAGCAGGAAGCTTGCCAAATAGTCAGTGGTGTTACAGGATAAGCGAGGTGCTGGAGAAGTACTAAATGAAGTGTGGAGAAGCTAAATGAATTCTTTGCACTGGTCTTTTCTGCAGAGGATATGGGGGAGATCCCCACACCCAAGTCATTCTGTTTAGGTGAGAAATCTGACGAACTGTCCAGATTGAGGAGTCAATAGAGGACAGTTTGGAACAAATTGATAAATTAAATTGTAAGTCACCAGGACCAGATGGTATTCACTCAAGAGTTCTGAAGGAACTCAAGTATGAAATTGTAAATCTACTTAGTGTGGTATGTAACCATCACTTAAATCAGCCTCTGTACCAGATGACTGAAGGCTAGCTAATGTAACACTGATTTAAATAAAAATGTTATCCTAGCAACTTCAGCACCAGGCAAATTGATTGAAACTATAGTTAAGAACAGAATTATCAGATATATAGATGAACACAAAATGTTGTGGAAGCGTTAACAAGGCTTTTGTAAAGGGGAATTATGCTTTATCAACCTTTACATGGAGTGTGTCACCAAGCATGGGGACAAGAGTGATCAAGCTGATATAGTGTATGTGGACACCAAAGTCTCAAACAAAGTAAGCAGTCCCAGGATAAGAGTGAAGGTCCTCTCATGGATCAGTAACTGGCTAAAAGACCAGAAGAGAAGATAACCTGAGATATACTTTTCACTTGATTTTCCATTGCAATATTATATCCTCTGGGGTAGAACTCTGCAGCTGTGTAGTAGTGCACAGCAGTACTAGACAGCAATTAACAGCAGAGAGCAAAGAACATCATAGTCAGTTAAACATAGGTTACATTTAGAGAGACAGCAGTTATAACTTTGTCAGAATTTAGTAAAGGAGGTGAATAGTGGTGTCTTCCAGGAATCTGTATTTAGACCAGCCCTGTTCAACACATTCATGAATGATCTGAAAAAGGGGGTGAAGAGTGAGGTGGTGGCAAATTTTAAAGTTGATACAAAACTATGCAAGATAGCTGACTATGAAGAGTTACAACAGGATCTCACAAAACTGGGTGATGGGGTAACAAAATGGCAGATGAAATTCAATACTAAGTGCAAAGTAATGTGCATTGGAAAATATAATTCCAACTAGATGTGCAAAATGATGGAGTCTAAATTAGCTGTTACCACTCAAGAACGAGATCTTGGAGTCATTGGGGGTAGTTCTCTGAAAACATCTGCTCGGTGTGCCGTGGCAGTCAAAAAAGCCAAGAGAATGTTAGGAATCATTAGGAAAGAGAGAGATAATAAGACAGTAAATATTATATTGCCACTATATAAATCCATGGTACACCCACACCTTAAATACTGCATGCAGTCCTGGTTGCCCCAAATCCAAAAAGATATATTAGAATTGGAAAAGGTACAGAGACAGATAACAAAAATGATTGGGGTATTGAACAGCTTCCATATGAGAAGAAATTAATAAGACTGGGACTGGTCAGCTTGGAAAAGAGATGACGAAGGGGGGGTCATGATTGAGGTCTACAAAATCATGAATGGTGTGGAGAAAGTGAATAAGGAAGTGTTATTTACCCCTTCACATTATACAAGAACTAGGGGTCACCCAATGAAATGAATAGGCAGCTGGTTTAAAACAAAAGGAAGTACTTGTTCACACAACCTGTGGAACTTATTTGCCGGGCATGTTGTCAAAATCAAATGTGTAACTGGGTTCAAAAAACAAATTAGATAAGTTCATGGAGGAAGGGGCCATCAATGGCTGTTTGCCAAGATGGTCAGGGACACAGCCCCATGTACTGGGCATCTCTAAATCTCTGTCAGAAGCTGGGACTGGACAATGGGGGATGGATCCATCAATTGCCCTGGTTGCTTCATTCCTTCAGAAGCATCTGGTGCTGGCCACTGTCAGAAGACAGGAAACTGAGCTGAATGGAACATTGCTCTGACCCAGGATAGATGCTCTTACGTAAGAGGCCTGAGTCAGAGAGCTGAGCCGGGAGCATACAGGATGAGCTCTCTTGGAAACCCACCAGAATGGGAAGCCTGTAAGAGGTGCTCCTAGAGAGGGCTGCAGTCAGCAGGCATCCAAAGGGCCTGGCCTCAGCCAGGGGTCTCCCAGACACTGGCTAGAAGCCAGATCTAGAAGGGATCTCTGCTGTCCCTGGAGAAGAGTCGCAGTGGGCAGATCTCTGTGGACCCTGATCTCAGAGAAGGATTTTTTACCAGTAGGGGCAAGAGGCCTAGCACAAGGGGCAGAGAGCCTGGAACTGAGAGAATCCCTGGGGAAGAGCCTGGGTAGCACTGGACTCAGGTTGGGGACAGATGGACTAAGAATGACCTAGTCACCCAGCTGAGATGTTGGTGTGAAAGTTTTGGATTAAAATTAGAACTTCTGGGGGAGGATTCGAAAGCGTTTCGGGTTTTTTTGTGTGGAAAAACTGAAAAATCAAAAACCATGAGTTCTTGTTCCTTTGCTGAAAGTAATACAAAACTGTTTTGGTTGGTTTGTTACTGAAAACTTTTTTCAGTTTTCCCATTTTCCATTTTTAATGAAAACTAAGACTTCAAAGATAATTTTGACTCACTTGAAAAACACTTTATTTTAATTTAAAGGTTTTTTTTATGGTGGAAAAAAAGCCTTCCCAATCAGCTTTTTAATTAAAATATTATTTATCTTTTTTTTTAATGGACTTAAATCTACAGGTTATGCACAGTGCTAGTCTATGTAACCACCTCAAGTAAGAAATGCATCAGCTCTGCAGCAGCTCAGTAGTCTGGGAGTTTGGATCACTATTCCACCAAGATACAGTCTGTATGCTAGAATGGGGATTTAGATACTAGGACCAATTTGTGTCTGACTAATTCACTCATTTAGTAAATGGGTGCATTAAGAATGTAGGATCGGGCCATTACAGATTGGAAAACAATGGTATAAATTAATGTGTTCTAATTACCATTTGTTATTGTCTTTTATGTAATAGCCTGCACATTCTGAAGGCAAGAGAAATTACAGGCTCGCTATTTTTTTAATATAAGAAAATGTGAAAGTTAACAAGTTCCGTGCACTAAGTGGTATGTTGCATAAATAAATAGAACAATGCTATAGACGGAATATCTTGAATAATAGCATCTTGAACTTGTTGAGCATCTTTATCTTTTATAAGACCATGTTAAACTTGCTTAGTAAAAACTGGTTTCAGAGTAGCAGCCGTGTTAGTCTGTATTCGCAAAAAGAAAAGCAGTACTTGTGGCACCTTAAAGACTAACAAATTTATTAGAGCATAAGCTTTGTGAGCTACAGCTCACTTCATCGGATGCATTTGGTGGAAAAAACAGAGGGGAGATTTATATACACACACAGAGAACATGAAACAATGGGTTTATCATACACATTGTAAGGAGAGTGATCACTTAAGATAAGCCATCACCAGCGGGGGGGGGGGGGGTAGGGAGCGGGGGGGGAAGGAGGAAAACCTTTCATGGTGACAAGCAAGGTAGGCTAATTCCAGCAGTTAACAAGAATATCAGAGGAACAGTGGGGGGTAGGGTGGGGGGGGAGAAATACCATGGGGAAATAGTTTTACTTTGTGTAACGAGCCTCTGATAGTGTGGCTGATGTGATTAGGCCCTATGATGGTATCCCCTGAATAGATATGTGGACAGAGTTGGCAACGGGCTTTGTTGCAAGGATAGGTTCCTGGGTTGGAGGTTCTGTTGTGTGGTGTGTGGTTGCTGGTGAGTATTTGCTTCAGATTGGGGGGCTGTCTGTAAGCAAGGACTAGCCTGTGTCCCAAGATCTGTGAGAGTGATGGGTTGTCCTTCAGGATAGGTTGTAGATCCTTGATGATGCGTTGGAGAGGTTTTAGTTGGGGGCTGAAGGTGATGGCTAGTGGCGTTCTGTTATTTTCTTTGTTGGGCCTGTCCTGTAGTAGGTGACTTCTGGGTACTCTTCTGGCTCTGTCAATCTGTTTCTTCACTTCAGCAGGTGGGTATTGTAGTTGTAGGAATGCATGATAGAGATCTTGTAGGTGTTTGTCTCTGTCTGAGGGGTTGGAACAAATGCGGTTATATCGTAGAGCTTGGCTGTAGACAATGGATCGAGTGGTATGATCTGGATGAAAGCTAGAGGCATGTAGGTAGGAATAGCGGTCAGTAGGTTTCCGATATAGGGTGGTGTTTATGTGACCATCGCTTATTAGCACCGTAGTGTCCAGGAAGTGGATCTCTTGTGTGGACTGATCCAGGCTGAGGTTGATGGTGGGATGGAAATTGTTGAAATCATGGTGGAATTCCTCAAGGGCTTGAGAACAGAATAACAGAACGCCACTAGCCATCACCTTCAACCCCCAACTAAAAAACCTCTCCAACACATCATCAAGGATCTACAACCTATCCTGAAGGACGACCCATTACTCTCATAGATCTTGGGAGACAGGCCAGTCCTTGCTTACAGACAGCCCCCCAATCTGAAGCAAATACTCACCAGCAATCACACACCACACAACAGAACCACTAACCCAGGAACCTATCCTTGCAACAAAGCACGTTGCCAACTCTGTCCACATATCTATTCAGGGGATACCATCATAGGGCCTAATCACATCAGCCACACTATCAGAGGCTCGTTCACCTGCGCATCTACCAATGTGATATATGCCATCATGTGCCAGCAATGCCCCTCTGCCATGTACATTGGCCAAACTGGACAGTCTCTACGTAAAAGAATGAATGGACACAAATCAGACGTCAAGAATTATAACATTCAAAAACCAGTTGGAGAACACTTCAATCTCTCTGGTCACTCGATCACAGACCTAAGAGTGGCTATCCTTCAACAAAAAAGCTTCAAAAACAGACTCCAACGAGAGACTGCTGAATTGGAATTAATTTGCAAACTGGATACAATTAACTTAGGCTTGAATAGAGACTGGGAATGGATGAGTCATTACACAAAGTAAAACTATTTCCCCATTGTATTTCTCCCCCCCTACCCAAACCCCCACTGTTCCTCTGATATTCTTGTTAATGCTGGAATTAGCCTACCTTGCTTGTCACCATGAAAGGTTTTCCTCCTTTCCCCCCCCTGCTGCCGGTGATGGCTTATCTTAAGTGATCACTCTCCTTACAGTGTGTGTGATAAACCCATTGTTTCATGTTCTCTGTGTGTGTATATAAATCTCTCCTCTGTTTTTTCCACCAAATGCATCCGATGAAGTGAGCTGTAGCTCACGAAAGCTTATGCTCTAATAAATTTGTTAGTCTCTAAGGTGCCACAAGTACTGCTTTTCTTTTTAGTAAAAACAGTTATTGAGGCTGAATCCTTCTCTGTATTCTAATCTCGATACCATGTAATTGATGATGAATAGGTCTGCTTTGCATTAACAGTTTATGTAAACACATCATCTCTATCTACCTATTCTTTGGGTAGAAAACCATTGCCTGAGGCTGCTGCCTGTATGAGATACCTTTAGAGAGAGAATTGATGCTAGAGTTTACATATAAACTATGCCAACATCCAAGGAATACTAAGCTGAAGTTTATTTCAAAAGCTATTCTTGCCTACTTTATGCAATTTTTGACCATTTTAGATTCCATATTAAATTTGGTGTATTTAAATTTAAGTAAGATGATCAACATAGATTTTTCTTTAAATTATTGAAAAAATATATGGAGAGCATGAAAGATAATTAGTGCTTGCTTACTTTCCAGAGAAACTGTTTGTTTTTGGCATGTTTTCCTATTGGAATAAAAATAGCATCTTCTAAGCAACTCTCTAGTTCTTCTCCAAATCTTTAATAAGGGCCATATTCTGGCATGATGAAGTTTTCATTGTAGTCAGTGAGAAGTTTGACAGTATATTACAACTCAGCTCTGATGCATTCTTCCTGTTGTGGATGCCATGTTGAGTAGCAGCATTTCTATTTACAAACACCAGCAGGGGTGCTGGAACAATTTGTACAGTGGGAGTGCTGAGAGCCATTGAACCAAACTGTAAACCCTGTATATGATGGAAATCACTTCAAGCCAGGGAGGTGCACCCCTACTTCTAGCACCTATAAACACCAGACCTGGAGGTGGTACGGTTTGATCCATAATGTCTTTTTGGGAAGACTTCCCTCACCACCCTTTGCTTCCCCCTCCCCCACCTCCCGCACTTTTCAAGTTTTATAACCATCCATTGCAGTATCACCAACCTCAAGCATTCCAAACCATGAGTTCTCTCTTTCACAAACACACACACATATACAATTGTAAGATTGCCTTAAAAATCATGAGATTTTTTTAAACAAATTTGGGGGTGGGGGTGGTTCTTTTATCTTGTAGTGTTGAGCCCTTAGGAGGTCAATTTTGGCTTAAAAATCATGATTATTTTTTGTGTGTGTGCATGCATTTTGGGTAGGATTCCTAGGTTGTTGTTTTTAAATGACAATAGCAAAATCCTCTTGAACCCAAGCAGGGTGTGGTTGTGAGAATATTTGCAGACGAAAATTTAACCGGAAATGAACACAAAGTGCATGTGCGCGTGCACACACATCCCTTCTGCTTCCTCTTGCCCCTTGCCCCAACAAACCCCTACTCCAGCTTCATTTTGCCAACCCCTCTCCAGGAGACTTACCCAGTCATGCTCCCTTTACTACCCTGTTTTAAAATAATGCAGTTACAAACTGAAATAACAGCAAGCAAAAGGCAAACCAAAGGAGAAGAGATCTGCTTTTAGATGAGATTTGATAAGCTGTGGAGAGGCAGAGAGATACAGGGAGGTCATTCCAGTTGGCATGAGTTCCAGAGAAGCCTCCCGCACAAAAAGTAAACAGCTTGTGTGAAGACACAGATTTTGATTGATTTCCAGCAAGGGATTTATTCATGAGGAAACATGTTCCATAGAAGTATGAGCTGGGGAAAAGAAGGCAAGAGTTCCCAATTTATTGTGATAATAAAAGGAACTGCTGCAAAATAAACAGGCTTTTTTAAAAAAAAAGTATTAAAATGAGTGTTTAGGTCTTCATCTTGGAAAGGTTGGACATGTTTCTCTTAAGAGACTCTTTAAGCTAGTTTGTCCCTAAAGGTTAGTAGTAGCCTGGGCCTAATTTCAAATTTATGATTGTGTGCAGGTGTAAATTGGCATATAGCCCTGTGGTAATAAAAATGTGACTGCAGAAATGTATTGTAATAAAACCAGATGACAACTAGAGGACTAATGACAAGTTGTTAGTGAGTAGGTCACCTTCAGAATAAATCTGTTTGGACAGGGAAATGGTTTTTGTACTGCTCCCTTGACAAGTGGAATTTCAATAAAATGTATATTTTTAAAGGATATTTTAATAAAAATGATTTGAAATCCAAGACATGACTAGCAAGGAGGGTTTGCCTCTGGTTTAATTCCAGACAATTATTAATCAGAAATGATCTGGGCAGATGTTGTTGTTGTTGTTATCCAAATGGATTATACGTTCAGCTCCCAAGAAAGTTTCCCCCCAATACTGTTTCCTTTAAAGCACTGTGAGAACGATTCGTTCCAGCTGTGATGTTGCTGCACCAGGCATTTCTGGGGAATTAACACACAGTAAAATGGCCACTTCAATTTCTCATTGTTTATAAATGTTTCCTCAGCAGCTGTATCATTCATTGTAATTAAAAGGGTTTTTAATTGTCTATTATAACAGACAATAGACACATCTTTACCATAAAAGAAGGAAGAATAATAGTACAAAAAAGCTTAGGATTGTCAAGACCTAGAAGAGATCAATAATGCTGTTGTCATCGTGGTTCCTATAGTAGCATTCTTGCCTGTAAGATCATGAGGGTACACCTGAGCTCATACCCCGTGCTGACATGGTAGTGCTGGGACAGTGTGGAATTGGTCAGAGGCTGGGAAAAGTCATTCTGGGTTCCTTAAAACATTCTGGACACAGTTCTGGTTCTCAGACACATCTGTGCATTGCCCACTGAAGTAGTTAATGCATAGCTGAGAATGAATTTGACCCCTTTCTCTAGGGTGACCAAACAGTAAATATGAAAAATCGGGACAGGGGCAGGGGATAATAGGAGCCTATATAAGAAAAAGACCCCAAAATTGGGACTGTCCGTATAAAATCGGGACAGCTGGTCACCCTACCCTTCTCTCAATGAAACAAGTTCAAATTAGGGATAGGTGAACCAATTTAAATGAAAGAACAGATGCAGTTCTTTGCCCAAAGCTGGGATTGTGCATGAAGTTCAGTGTTGATATTAATTTAGTCCTACAAAGAAAAAGGTGTGTGTAAGAAAGAAAAGAGAAAAAAGCTAAGGTTGCATAAGTACACAGAAGGGCACAGTGGCCTTGCACTCAGGAAACATGAGTTCTTTTCCTGGCTCTGTCACTGACCTGCAATGAGACCTTAGGCAAGCCACTTCTCTCTCTGTGCCCAAAACAGTAGTCTTTTAGGGTTTTATCTGTTTGGTTTATTTAGAAGGCACAGCCTGAAGTCTTCTTTCACCAAACAGTGATAAAACTGCACCTGCTCCCAGCTGGGAAATTGAAACAGAGAAACAATTCTTTTAAACAATTATTGTGATGTTATGGAAGAAAGGGGTTCATCAGTTGTTCTCTTCTGTATTTATTTTTTACTCCCAGTTTAATAAACTGTGATATTTACACAGCAGTGCTAAGAGTGGTTCTGACGATCACTGCTCTGGCCTAGAGAGAAGTGGAGGTTGGCTTTGTGTCAGTTGTGCCTACCCACTTTCGCCTAAGGTAGCACAGAGTCAGATTACAGAAGTGGGATTTTGCAATATAAAATAATACAATTTCCAGGGCAGTGTTCATATATTGGCTCCAGTTCTGTGCTGCAAAGTGGTTGCTTTGTGTTGTGCTGCTGGAGCATAGTGTCCATGAAGCCAAGATAATCCTCCACAAGAGGATGTCCTCAGTAGAAAGGAAAACTTTGATGGCAAAAAGCCAGCACAGCAGCTTGTAAGCCATCACCACCACTTCCAGCTCTTCCCAGCAGAAAGCATAGAGGGCATAGCTAGGGTTTTCTTGCACTCCAGCAATCCCTGGGTGCCACTGTTGACTCCTTGGGACCATTAGCAACTAGCTCAAGTGAGAACAACCCTCAGCCTCCTGTAATTTAGTCAGCGGACCAGCCTGATGCACTACTGGCCCAAGAGTTCTGCACTGCTTCATTTTATACAGGTGGGTGATCTCTGTCATAGAGGAAGTTGAAGTTAAGTGAAGTACTAACAAGAACAGGACATGTTCCAAAGTTAGGGAAGGGCATAACAAGGGAGCTGTGTTACATCCGTGAGAAGCAGGCTGGATTTGTAGCTGGAAGGCAGCAGTTGGTTCCCACTGGTCAGGTAGGTGTTGGAGGAATTAGACCCACCAAAAAAGAGAAATAATTTATAGGCAGATGAAGAAAACAGCTTGTTCTGTCAATATTCTTGTTTCTTTCTATTTTACCTGAAGAACAGAATTACAATCACACAGTTAAGAACACACAAATTAATTCCCACCGTCCCACAAAGAAAGAGATCATTAAAGACAAAAGCATCTCCTTTAGGATGTATGCAATAGATGAGTTAGAAGACAACTGGAGAAGGCCCCAAGAACATTATTTGAGGTTTGCCACTGGCAGTGTAGGGTGGGGGGGAAGGGGAGTGGGTGGG
The DNA here is from genome assembly GCF_009764565.3 of Dermochelys coriacea. Classification (NCBI taxonomy): domain Eukaryota; kingdom Metazoa; phylum Chordata; order Testudines; family Dermochelyidae; genus Dermochelys; species Dermochelys coriacea. The sequence continues at coordinate 223,673,660 of NC_050069.1, read as the reverse complement.
TGGTATGATTGCTCTATCTCCATCTTCCTTTCCAACCTTTCCCAGGCACCCACATTGGAGGGCACATGGTCTGAAGTATCATTAAAACCAGTACTTCAAGCCATTAGGATAAATGAATGATCTTTATAAAGTCTGAAAAATACAAGGGATGAATTCTTGGTATCATTGAAGTAAATGGCAAAACTCCCATTGACTTCCATGGGCCTGAGATTTTTCCTTAGGTAAACTACAACTGTTGAAGGACGACACAAATGGCTTTAAATAGTCTTAGAGCTTTTTCCCTCTAATTCAACAAAATACCTTATTAACACAGCATGTTGGCATTTTCCAAAATAATCTGTAAATTACAGCAGGTGCAGTGGGTCAGAGCAAGACCCTCTGCATTGTTCAAGCTTCTTGATGGGGCTGTGTGGTGTGTTGAGTGGCTACAAAGGGAGACCTCTGCATTCCTTATGTGCCATGGAGGTCTCCATACACTCCCAGTAAGATATACAGCTATAGAACATGGACAGTATAACGCCCTTAGAAGTCTAGGGTCAACCGTACCTCACCTATGATGCAGGCATCAACTGTTGTCAAATACAGTGAAGTCCTTAGTGGATATTTTAAGTGACACAGTGAGAACTAAACTATTTTGTAATCATGGTATGTTTCACTGTCTCTCTCTTTCTCCTCATTAAATTAACTTAATAGATTTCTTCAGAGACTCGGTTCACATAAATACATTTCTTCTGATTATGTAATATCAATTTTTCTGTCTAGCAATGAGATTTGCAGTCATTAGAGTCCTCCACCTGCCTTGGTAATGGTAATTCTTTCTGTGATAGTTGAGTGCCTTATAAAGCATCAAGACATTATACTTTAAACCTACTATGTTGTTACCAGCGTAAGACTTAAAGCAGTATTTTTCATACAGTTTACTAACATTGAAATATCTTTCATACAATATAGCTGCCAAAGTCACGTTGTGCTCTTACTTCTACATAAATTCCAGCAAAACATTTTTGTAATGATCAAAAGATTTCTTCAATTTTTGTAATACAAATATTGTGATATATTTGATTTGAGTAGCGTAAACAGCAGTTTATTTCCAAGTAGCATTTATATAATAATCTAATGCACTGTAATATTGTAAGCAGAATGGGTTGTGAAATCTCTTAATATTTTTTCTGTAATGCATTGCATATATATGTATGCAATGTATACCTAAATAAAAGATCATATGAATATACTGTGGCAGGATTTACTCAAAGCCTAGGATTAAACATTGGTTATAAACTGAGATGTTTATCTTAATTTAGTATCAGTTATTTTTTTCTGAAGAACCGCTTCCCCCCATTGCTTTTCTTGCTTCTAATGATGTTATAAATATTACATGTTTACACAAATGGGTGGAATTTCTTAGACCAGCCCAGATGTTGTGGAAATTATGCCTAGAAGACTGTAAATGTCATTGAAGCAAAAAGGAAATACAGAAAGACAAGCCAGAAGGCATAGCGTGGAGGCAAATATTTGTAAACTGTAGCAAACCCAGTAAATACAGATAGGAATTTTTAGATCAATGAGAATCAACATTTCTGAGCTCAAATTCCAAAGGTGCATTTTTGATGGCTGTCTGTAATGGGGCTTTTATTATTTTTAATGACAACTTTAATAGGGCTTCTATTTTATTTCCTTCCTTTCGTTTTGGCTCTCAGTCTCATGTGATCACTTGTTCACCTTCAGATCTTTCATTAAAGTTGTTCCTCATCTAGCATTTGGTTGAATTAGTCTCCATTTTCCCCTTCTTCAGTGGCATCAGGCCATCTACTAATTTGGAGGATGTGGATTTGAAGTACCTTTTGAGCAGCTGGTGCTTTTTCAAGTGCCTGAAACTCCACAGTTATAAAAAGATCTATGACTACTCTCCCGTTTATTCAAGGAATCTATTTTCTCTCTTTCCAGTACCTTATGATTGCCCTATCAGTAAGAGCTCTTAAAGGCTCCTCATATTCCACACTCTGTTTAGCACATGATAGACAACTGCTTGCTCTTAATGCTGGGTTTGCCTCTAGTTTTCATCCTAAATTTCAGCCATTCGAGGAGCAAATTAAATCAAATAATTGTGTGCCTGTCTACTGCATTGGCCTATAACTAGTACTCAAGGGGTTAAAAATAGAGAACATAATTTTGTAGAAATTAGATATATTAGAACATTTTTAGCCCCCACCTCATTCTTGAGTCTCCTCCCAATATTGCGAATCTAGGATTGGCAGGAAACTGGAATGGATGACCTCAGGAAAAGTATTTTCCATCTCAGACTTCTATGACATTATGTTCTTGCTCCCTTTGTTCACTGCAGTGGTAGACCTCATAATTGTCACTACATTGGCTTACTGTATTGTACCTGGTTATATATAGTCCTACATTATTCACAATGACCAAGCATGTAGTCAGGCACCCTCCCTTTTGTTAAACAGAAATATTGGTTGTGTGTGTGTTCTAAAGCAGAGCTAAACCTGCCTTAATTTAGGGTTATGATGTATGCTTCTCTTCTGTTATTTCTTTATACACAACAATGCCACAGCTAACAACTGCATCAAACTGAGCTAACATCGATCCTACAGAACTACAAATCCTCATAACCTGTACAACATTAAGATACATAATATAGGTTTTGATGCCAGGTGAGAGCAGGTATCTATGTACTGGTAAAGGGATATTGAACTGCTACAATGTAATTATTATTTTGTTAATATTCTTTGTAGGTAGATATTACTTTACATAGCTGTAGCACCTTTCCTCTAAGGTTCTTGGAGAGTTTTGCAAAATGAATGAGACCCTCACAATTATAGCTATGCCGGCACTGCCTGGAACATCAGAGTCCCCCCTCCCCGCCCGCACTGAATTTTGGTGTGTTCAGATTCAGAGTTGGAGCTGTACTTTGTAACTCCATCCCATCAGTTCTCACAGCAGCCCTGCATATAAAGACCATAAACTGTAGATAGACTTTTCACGTAACTTGCCATTGAAGTATTGTTTCCTCTAGGGTAGAACTCTGCAGGCATGTAGCAGTACACAGCAGTACTAGACAACAATTAACAGCAGAAAGCACAGATCATCATAGTTGTAGGCTACATTTAGAGAGACAACAGCTATAACTGAATCAGAATGTGGCACAAACACAAGGCAGATGTTCTTCTAAAAAAAAGAAACAACGTTGGATTTTTACTGATCACAAATGGACTTCACTTTACATAATAGCAGAAACATGCAGCATTACTTCAGTGCTAATCCAGAAGGGAGAATGTCTCCTTTAGAAACTAAAGGTTCCTGGGAGGTCTCTCAGGTACTGAGTTGTCCTAACCGCTTGTGAGATCTGACAGGAATGAGCACAAAGGAGCATGGCTGCACTCCTGAGCAAGACTTTTGTACTTCCCAGGAAACATTTTACTATTTTAGGTATGTTAATAAAATGGGATTTTTTAAAGATTTACTTTTTCTTCATCTATCTAAGTGATCTCTCTCATGACTTTTCCTATCTTTGTGCTCTAGTTGTATGTATACAAGTTATATAAAGAGACTGTGAAACATATATGAATTTCAGTAGGTGTTTATCCTGTGGAATACTCTCTGAGCTGTGGAATGTTTGACTGGTGCCCCCTAAGGGAGCCGTAAGCATCAAGATGTACTAAAAAATAATTTAAAAAATGAGGAATGTGGATTTACAAATAAGACAAAGTTTTCAGAAATGCTGGGTGCATAACTGAAACCAGCCTCTAGGTAGAGACCCAGTGTTCTCATTCACCTTGGCAGCATTACTGGGAACTTGTTTTTGAAAGGCTGGCCTCATTTTGCAATGCTCATCTAGTATCTTATGCCAAAATATGCTTCCAGTAAATAGCTTCTCTTTGCCATGCCTTTTATTTTCCTCAAGCACATTTTCTAAGGTTAATACAAAGTAAATATCATACCACTTACAGGTTTCAGAGTAGCAGCCGTGTTAGTCTGTATTCACAAAAAGAAAAGGAGTACTTGTGGCACCTTAGAGACTAACAAATTTATTAGAGCATAAGCTTTCGTGAGCTACAGCTCACTTCATCGGATGCATCCGATGAAGTGAGCTGTAGCTCACGAAAGCTTATGCTCTAATAAATTTGTTAGTCTCTAAGGTGCCACAAGTATACCACTTACAGCATCCTAAGACACTAATGCAGTGCAGGATCTTAGTTTATACACCCAGCCTAAATGGCCTTCTTCAGGGGAAACTTTCAGATTCTAGGTAAAATTATTTTAGTACTTTGGGGAGAAAAACACAGGATACCAATACCATGAGTCCTCACTATACAGAGAAGCCAAGAGCAAGTACAGCAAGGGTGATAAGAGAGTGGAGAGACTTAGCTAGCCAAATTTTAAGATTCTATGATACGTTCAGGGCCATAACTAACTACTAGAATTAACCAAAAGCCACTCAAGTCCCTCACCCTCCAAAAAAGATTTTTTCACTGTGGGAAACATAATTTTAGAATGAAGTTGAGGTTCCGCTGTGGTGCTCTGCCAACACACGTTGGCCTGCTAACCTTAGAACAAAGAACCATGCTAATAAAAATCACTCTGGCCCAGATCCACGGGAGTTAGGTGTCTAAATACCTTTGAGGATGTGGGCCTCTGTTCCTTTCCATAGCTTTAGGAGAGGCAAATATGTGATCAAGCACTTTCATAGCATACCTGGTAACAAAATTACACCCAGCTTAAGAAAAGGGTACTAAATCGTCACCAAGGGAAGTTATGTTAAGGATGGCTACACATAGGGAGCAATATGATGGCCATGGAACAAAACAAACACAATGATAGACAGATACCTACCTAACTGAAGAATACTGACTAAAGCCCCAAATATCCCCTGACCATAGTCTGATACTGTTTTGTAAATGCCTAGATAGGAAGATAACTAGAGCTGCTAGTTCTGGTTAAAATAGACTATAGAATCTCATACTTATTGTAGGTTGTTTTGTGTGCACATTATGCATATGTCATGTGAAGTAACTACCACTGAAAACTAACTAAATATAACAGTGACTACATGACATCTATAGTATATGCCTGTTCACTAAAATCACATTTTTACAGTAGGTGTAAGAGAATAAAGAATTCAGATCAAGAGAGAAAAAATAATAACATGTTGTCAACAAAAAGAAATGAGAATTGAGCTGGGCAATTAAACTTGTAAACAATGAGAGGCTTCTAAGCCACCTACTGTACATAAAGTGATGTGGAGTGAGAGCCTGATGCTTTTCTGCATACAAATATGTCACTCATCCTCTATCTCCAGCAAGATCGGCTGCCCCTGGAGTTATAAGAGAGAGACAATTGCACTTCATTATTGTAATTGGACAATCATCATTATCACCACCTTTCACTTCTGAAGAGAAATTAGAAAAAGAAAGGATATGTGTAAATCAGATAAGATAACAACATACAGTTCTTAATCACTTCTGAAGCAGAGAACAACCAAATGTCATCTGATCTCGGTGCTCAGTTGCATAATTCAAATTAGTATATTCTGATTATCAAGTACATTCTCATTTGCGAATACGTGAATGAATGCTTGCACAGAATAATCCATGACAAATCCATAGTCTGGATTGATCCACACAAAGTATTCATTAAATGATCTTAAATATACAATTCATAAAAATTGTGCTCTGTTTGGAGACAATTCATAAACAGTAAAATGGGCTAAATTTGGTGGCTATATTGTTTGCAGTCAACTGTTCTGGTGTCAGAGAATAGTTTGGGTATTGATCTAAAAGGCTGCAATTTTAGAGTTGAGTGCCTTTGTCTGTGTCCTAACAATGCCAAGCTACTACTAGCCTGAATTCCCTGAAATATAAAGTTATGCTATCATGATTTCATAAAGAATGATTAGTGATTATCTTTACAGAAAACTTGACTAATTATTCACTATGAAAGACAGAGGGAGCAGATATATAAATTGACAAATGACACTATTAATTCCAATTACAATTTGTCATTTGATTTGACATCTTGAGCTTTTGCAATTACAATTTCCTTTGGAAAACTGCTGTATACTACTGATTCAAGCACCCAATGGAACATGTGCTAATAACAAGCATTATCTTGTCATGTTTTAAAATGAAATTGAATTTAAAACAAATTACTGTAGGCAGGCATGTGCCGCACATGACAGCATCATTTGGGTACAGGAAGAACTAATGGCATTTATGCTTTTAAATCAAATCTAATGATTGTTTACCAGGGAAAGGTCAAACCTAAGGTCACTTAAGGCTGCAATGAATCTATGCCATCCTCAACTTTCGAGGAGAAAAAGAGCACTACACATTAACTTTCAAGGGGTTTCCTTAAAAATCTTTTTTACAGTAAATGGGAATTTTTCTTTCTGATACAAAATATAATGTCTATTACAGTGTGGTATGCAGACGAACATATAACAGCATTCTTTCCAGTCTTTTCTACATTACTACAAAGACTTGTTGAAAAGACATTTTTCCCCTTAGATAAATAACATTTCTAATAGGCAATATAGTTTTGTTGATGGCAATAAAACAGATTTTATTTTTTTACATTGACAAGCCTTTTGTCACTGCATATATTCAGTGGGACATGTGGGTGTTCGGTATCTGTGAAATTATACCTTATTTAGATGCCAGACTTTGGGAACGAAAATTTGAAGATTTAAACCCATGCCTCTCGCCTTTATCAGTTATAGAAAGAAGACTAGTGTAATACATTTACATTCTAAAAAGGATCTGAAATAGGTTTTTTTTAATAATGCAAATGTCACATTTTTAAAGACTACTATATTAGGATGTTTCATAGCAAGAACAATTTCCCTGTCCCACTGCAAAGCTAGGAAGTTCCCTTTTCCAGTGGTATAAGTCTTCTTTTTCTAACTCTGTAAGATTACAAGATAACAGACCTTCAGTCCATCACAGATCCACAGAATTGAATATCGTCTTCCCAGGCCATTGTAATTTTAATGAAGAAAATCAATATTTGAGGGAAACAATTTGTTAGAGATAGATTTCTTTTTTGCTTTAAGGAAAGCACTGTAAAACTATTCTGGGGAGTGTTAGAATTAGTTTAGGGATAGATAAGTCAGTGGGCAGAATGGAGGTAAATTAATGAAATGTGCATGATAAAGGCAATTTATCATATGGGCATTGTCACTGAATATGTGATTGTTAATGTGTGTGTGTATATATATAAATATGGAAAATGTGTAGGGAAACTAAATGGATCTTTTTTTGTTTTGTCTCTTTGAAAAATGGTTCAGACAAGAAAATGAACTGTCATGCAAGATAATAATGAAGCGTTCATACAGTAGGCAAAACTGGGATTTGAGTCAGGCCCTCAGGTGTGGAGGAGCAAAGAGAAGATAGAATTAGTCATTAAACTACATCTACTGGACCCCAAGAAATATCAGAGATTTTGATTTTCTAGAAGGTCAAAATAAGATTCAGTAAGTTATGAGACTCAAACTGATTTTGTTTTCTCTGAGGGAGCCACTCTTGGTAGATTCTGTGAGAGAGGAATGAACCATACCCTGCTATCTTTAGTGTTCTGTAGTGCTTCTAGTGAGATCTATGTGGACCTTGAAATACTTTTAACCAAAGTCATCTTTGGTCACATACTTTCCAGAGATGCAAAACGCTAAATATGTTGAATTAGATTTAACATAGATTTAGAGAGTAGAGGGTTTTGCTTGATGTAGGATTGTTATTAAAATTTGTTAGCACTTTCCATTGGCTAAATGGCTCGGCCCAAGAGTACAGGGCACCTTATCAGTAGAAACCCTCACTTGCATTAGAAGAAACAGAGATGAATAAATTTCAGTATAAATATATTGGAGGAGATTTACAAAAGCATATATGGGATTTAGGAGAACAAGTCTTACTGAGTGTCAGTGAAAATTTCCTCCTTTGATACCATCTTAATGCAGCACGAATGGACATTGCTAAGCAACTCTACAGTAACCTGGTTCAATTTGCAATGGCAGTACATGGCAAGCTATCTTGGGGTGGATAATGATTAGCACATTAGAGTACCTCACATTCTACTTTCCTATGTTAATGTCACAGACTTCTCACCCAGTTGACTCATTCCCACGTCTGTTCAGCGGCTATGTGGCCTGAAAACTGTAATGAACATCCTAGGTCACTTCACAGCAGTGTAAGTTCTGTCATAACTTTAAAACAAGGGGTCCTGCGAAGTACCGGGGCTGTGATACATATATTCTCCTTGCATCCTGGATAATGAGAAGCAAACGGATCCAAGTATATTGAATGTGTGGGAGTAATATGTGGTCAAACAGTGATCTGAATCAATTCACTTAGTAAGACATCAAAGATGATGATAAATTTTAGGCCAAATTCAGAACCACTGTAAACAACCCCAACTTCAGTTAAGTCTGTTTTTACCCTTTACAATGTTCCGGTGGATGTAACTCACTGGTTTTTAATCACAGCACCCATAGAACCTTCTTATCCATACTTTCCAGCATAAATTCTTCTGATCATGCAGGTAAAGGAAGGTTGTGTAAAATAATGTTCTCTTTCAGCTTAATTTTTCCACTCTTTACCCCCTGTTCTATTATGACCCACCTATTTCATTGTCTTGAGCAAAACCCACTTATAATTAAGTCAAAATTACATTCAGCCCATGTCTTGCTGTAGATGCAAACTGAAACCTTTCACAGAACTGTTCTTCTATTGTCACATCGCTCTAGTCACAAAGCAACATATTGCCACTAAAACTTCAAAAAAGAGATGGTTTATTTATCTAAGAATTTTGCTCAGTAAGATAAGCTCATGGGATGTAAATCTCATTTTCACAAGGATCCCAGGGACACCACAATGGTTGTACTTCAGTACAAATTAAACTGTATATTACAGGGCATTTGAGCAAAAATAACAAACAACACAAAGCAGTCATAATTTCTTTTGATCTTACACTGACAAAAAACAAGAGTTCTGTTTCTTCCATTTAGAAAAGCACCAAATACTATAAACTTCTAGGCTGTGTGGTTTCCTGCCAATAGCTTCATAAATAACCAAAGAACAAAATGATCCTGCTGCTTTGTGCCATCTCTGAGCAAAGGCAAGTCTGAATTTCACACCTAAAGCTTCTCTTTACTTCCTCTATATGGTTAAAACACACAGGTTCAAATTTGCTATCTGTCTGACTCATGAACTCAATTGAGCTACACCACTGATTAGTTTGTTCATGAATCTTTAAGAACCAGAGATGACTACATACCAAAACAATACACTTTGGACCTGATCCAATGCTACTGAAGTCAGTGGAAGTCTTTCTTCAGTGGGCATGAGATTAGGTCATTTCATTCTTTGCTGTCTAGGTTAGATATCATATTAGAAAATACACTGAACATGAGCCAAACACATCCATTGGGTTCAATGGAGTTATATCAGGAATGGCTTTTGGCATTTGTCTCAAGCACATGCAAGGATCCCTCTGGCCTGATTTTTCTCTCACATACTCTAGTTTTACACCAATTTAACCTCATGGACTTCAGTGGAGCTACTTCCAATTTACACAACTATCAGAGGAGAATCAGGCGCTCTTATTCTGTGAGTTTACTTGCTAAGAACCACCTGAGTGTTGCTGAACACAACTGGGATATGGAAAATATATATCTCAGATCCTTCCTCATGTATGTGAATGTCATTTTGACAATGCAAGTGTATAGCTGAATGCATCAAAGAAAGGGTTAGTAGGTCAGATCCTGGCCCTGCTCCTACTGCTATGTACTACTCGGACAATACAAAGCAACTGGAAAGCCAGCACATCCATCCCTCTGTGAGAAATCCTCCTACATGGAGGCATGTCTGGAAGAAAAGATTAGTGGCTGGGATATCCCTATTCTCCAGCAATCCCCTTTGGGGTTATAGGCAACAGAGCATAAATCTCACTCATAAGCTGCCCTGTTTTTTTCTGGGGATCAAAAATGTGGAATCAGGTGGGTGCACCTTGCACATGACCCCTTCTGAGCTGTGCAGTTTCAACACAGTCCAGGATCTGGAGGAATATTATCTAGTTTGTAAATGTTACTCAGTTTTCATGATATTTTTTAAAACTTCCTTTGTCTTCATGGATCTGTGTTAAATGGTCAAACAGACAGAGAAACTTACTCAAGCCTTGTCTACACTAAAGGGAAAAGTTGATCTAAGCTACACAGGGGCCCCACACTACACTATGTCAATGGGAGATGCTCTCCCGTCAACTCCCCTTACTCTTCTCGATCTGATGGAGTACAGAAGTTGACGGGAGAGCAATCTGAGGTCAATTTAACTGGTCTTCACTACACCCACTAAATCAACCGCTGATGCATCGATCGCCGCAGCATTGATCTTCTGGTAAGTGCAGACAGGCTCTCCGTTTTCTACCAATGCATTGGGCCCTGAAGCAGAAACTACCAAAGGATAACTGGTTATTTTAATCAGATGATGAGGTGGAATCATTCTGGCCTGATGCTAGATAGTAAAGAACATGATATACAGTATGTTGGTCATTATTCATCATATACTCAGGTAAGACCAACTCAGGGGATTTTTCAAAAGTATAACAGCATCTTTTGAATTTTAGGAACTGTCTTGCCATGGTATCAGACCCATAAATGTAACCCAGGCCTAAATAACAACAATGGAGTTCCATTTACAGGAAAACAACATCTTTTCACGGGCTTAAGAGAGTTCATTAATATGCCAGCAAACAAGTTTCATATTGTAGAAATCAGATGAAGAATAGTTTTTATAGCCAACCACTAATCTACCAACTGTAGCTGTGTCTTTGCTTACCAAGTATTAAGTTCCAGTGCTTGTTCCAGATGAGAGCCTTTCATGTTGAAAACTGATGAATGTAGTTTCCATGTTTCTGTTCTACATAATTAAATCATTGATGGCTACATTCTGTGTTTCCACAGTATGCTTTGGTATGGCTACAGAAAAGCAAATTGCATTGCTCTTTTAGTACTGCTAAGGAAAGAAAAATGCCACTTTCTGCTCTGCTTAATGCAAAGGAAATGCTCATCCGGAGCATAATGTCAACTATATTCTTAGCATTTGCTGGTACATAAAAAAAGAATGGTCAGTACAAGAAACCTGTCAGATTTAATTTGTCAGACTTAATGATAGGGAAGGAGTGTCCAAGTTTGATTTGGCTATCAAACTATCTATGTTCCTCCACCCGCAAAACATCTAATGTATTATATACAAAGCCAAAGTTAGTAGTAAGAAAAACTTTGCAACCATCTTAACTTTTTGAATGCTGGTATTTTCCTTGAGAGGACATAACTATAATGCAGTCTGTTCTCTTTAAAGGGTCAGTTTGTGAAAGACCTTTAAGTAAGTATCCTGTGATTAGCCTAGAGGCAGCTCAGCCTAAAAGTGAGCTGTTGTCTTGTGGAATCTTCCAGCAGACCTCCCAGGTAGCTTTTGCTCTTGATCTTGTGCACTAGCTCTTTATGCTCTCTCTCCCACCCCCTCAATGTGTACCCACAAAAGGGCCAGGTGCTATGGTCTATGATGGGGTGTACAAAGCCAACCCTAGGGAACAGAGGGTTAAGGAGTAGCTCTGACCTCAGTGGGCTCCACCCAGCTGCATCTGCTGAACATGCTTGCAATGGAGGGGAAGCTTAAATGAGCTCATCACAGCACATTTAAGGTGGTCAGTGCAAGGGCACAGGTTTGGACTGATAGTTTCTGAAATGATTTAGCAAGAGTCCTGTACTGCCTAGAGCAGACCCCAAGATGGAGCTGCAGACTACTGCCAGAGAGACAATGGAATGCCAGCCTGTGAGTGAAGGGAAAGAACAGACAGACCCCAACTAGAACTCTGGAGAGGTAATGGAGGGAGGTGCAGTAGGAAATGACTCAGGAAGCAGGAGGTGATACCATTGCCCAGGTGATGCACCTGAACTGCCAGCCCCAGGGCCCTGAGTTAGAACATGGAGGAGTGGGAGAGCCTGAGTTCTCCTACTTCCCCCACACAGTGTTGAACCATGAGGCACTTGTACCAATTGCAGATTTGAAGCCCAAGATGTTACTGTCAAACCACAGACTGGAGCCATGAGGTGGGAAGTAGTGAGCTAATGCTTAACCACTAGAATCCACCCCTGCCCCATCACAGGGTCTGATCTAGCTCCAGGTGAATTAATGGGAGTCTCTCCGTTGATTTTAATGAGCTCTGCTCAGATTCTACTTGATTATTTCTGTCCTTTAAACTTACTAACTGCAAAAGTGGTTCACTCGTGATAGAGGTTGCCTACAGGAATGTATAAGAAACACCTGCAGAACCATGTGAGTACAGAACCATGTACTTTCTTGTCATTTAACAAATTAAACACTGCACCATGCTGCTGCATCAGGTCACTAAATAAGGTACTAGTGGAAAGAATATTAATGACTCATTTTCAGTGAATCAAAACCAAACAAGGGACTTTATTTTACTCTATTTCCCATTCAATGTTATTTCATCTTCTCATATGGATGTGAAAGCCAGAAATCCACCCAAGGTACAGACAGACACCTAATGCCTGCAAACACAAATGCCTTAGAAAAATACTAGGTATTAAATGTAATGAACTTATAACAAATGCCAAGATTCACCACAATTCCTTTTATCTAAAGTTATCCAAAAAAAGAAGGTGGAAATATTTGGGACATGTTAAGAATGAAGTCACGGTGTCTTGCAGGGGCATGCACAAGGGAGGGGCTGGCCCCCCAATAATCATCTCCACCGCTGCTCCAAGCTTCTGCCCTGGCTCCCTGCCCTGGGATTCCCTCCCCTGAGCCTGTCCTCCCCCATTTTCTGCCAGGGTGGGAGTCGGGCTGAGTGCAGCTGAAGGGATATGCCTGGGAAAGGCACTGCAACTAGCGCTCCCGCTGAAACCCACTAGATGGTGCCCGGAGCAGGGAAGCCAGTTGGCAGCACAGCTCTGCCAGAGGGGGCGCTGGTAAGCCTGCTGAGTCCCATCTCTTCCTTGCCCGCAGCCTCGAGTAAGTGTTTGGAGCCCACGTGGGGTGCACAGAAGGGAGCTCGGGACAATGGGGGTGGGGTGGGTGAGGCAGCAAGGCCCGGGGGCATTGGGAGGATGGGTGGGGAGCTCAGGGAGGCAGCAGAGGCTGGGGGGGCGAAGGTAGTGGGGCACTGGATGGGGAGCTGGTATTTAAAGAGCCCCGCCAAAAATAGTGACATTTAAATCCCTGTGCATGCTCCAGAGCATCTGCCATGACATGCTTGCCATTCTGCAGCTGGGGGAACATTCAAAGGGGCTGACTGAAGGAATCTCTTTATTGAACACTTCTCGAAGAGGGAATGCTTACAGGACCTAACATAAAGGACATGCAAAGAGCGGTCCAGGATAGATAGGGATGGTGCAGCATCGTTGATGCCCTGCACAATGTCTGGTAGCACAGGCAGGATTCAGAGTCCTTATTTAACTTTCACTTAATACAATGACTTTCCATATTTGTAAAAGTTAATAGGCATCTTTTTGTTTGTTTTGTTTGTTTGTTTTATTTTAAAGTTACTGTCGACCTCAAGGAAGTCCTTTTTTGTTTCCCGGCTTCCCACATATTCACTCTGAATATGAATTCAGGGATGAACTGTGACTTTTTAGAGAGGAATAATAAGACCTCATTGTCACTTACTGCAATCATTTAAGTCAATAAAAAAGTCATTTTTCCTTTTTGATAACAGAACCTTAAGAAATATTCTGAAGACAATTGAGTCCCATATCCCTACCTCAATTACCTCCATGTAAATCTGGAATAACAGAGATCAGAATTTTTCCCAGGGTATCTTTCTGTCAGTCATTCAGCCACTGAGAATAGTTATAGAAAAGAGCTGCTATTCATCATTAAAACATCCAGCTGAATAGTATTGAAATAGATATATCTGTGCAGTTGCTCATACAATAAACAAACCAATATTCATACGAGAATATATCAAGAAGTTTTCATATGGAGATGATAGTGAAGTTTGAGACCCTTCACTAACAAACTCGATAGAGAAAAACCAAATAAGACCAGTTTTCTAATAATTAAACAAAACCTTGTTTGCAATGGGCATGTTAATAGTTCAGTTTTAAGGCTGGAGTTATTAGCTGAACTTCTTGCAAGAATATTATAGAGGAGGAAAAGGATTGTGGAAGAGAGATGGTTTGAGTCAGGGGCAGGGCATAGGCAACAGTGGAAGAGGGGAGAAAGCTGCTGCTTCTTCCCCTGCCTGTGCCTCCACTAGCAACTGTAGTGTTTTGCTGAGGGTTTTCCTCAGCAGATGAGTTGTAACCCAGCAGGCACCTTCTCCCCACCCACTGGTGAGTTATGCCATCCCAATGGAGCCACATAATAGAAGACTATTTAGATAAGCTTCAAGTAGTGCAGAACTCGGCCACCAGATTGCTTACTAGAATTGGCTCTTCAGAGTATATTAGACTTGTTCTCCATGCACTGCAGTAGCTGTCTTTATGCTTCCATGTGCAATTCCAGGTGTTCATTTTAAACTTATATTTGGGACTTGGCTACTTTAGAGAGAGCTCCCCTCCTTCTGTGCCAATGAGAGGGCTGAGTCTGTTGGGATGTTGTGTCCCAGATGTGCTCACGTGACAACTGGAAGCAGGGTGTTCTGAGGAGAACACTGGCTCCTTCCCCTGATGTGGTCCATCAAAGCCCAGATTTATAGGCTCACAGAGCAATAAAAATGTCATCTTTTTAGTCAAGCCTTTCTGAATGAGTCTGAAATTAAGCTTCTCCCTTTTTTGACTACTGAACTATAATTGCACCAGAAACTATGAAGGCACTTCTGCAGTTGGATGTGCTCTGTGAGCTGATAATCTTTCAGAACTTCTCCAATGTGACCATAAATGGAGGCATTGTTACTATTTAATATAAAGATCAGACACTACAGGTATTCACAGTAAGAAATTGCTGCTTATAGTAATTCATATAAATATAACTAATATGCTCCAAAGGACATGAGAGCTGGTAGACAGTGGACTGAAATTGAGTCTGGGAATGTTCAAATTAATTTGTACTACAGATGCAGGCTTTACACTCTTCCACTAAGTTCTTGCCACTTTTATTGGATAGTGTTCTTCAATATCAACCCTGTTTCTACTATCTAAAAGACATGTATGTCTAGGGTTGCCAACTTTCTAATTTCACAAAACTGAACACCCTTGTCTGCCTCCTTCCCCGAGGCCCTGCCCCTGCTATGAGGCCCCACCCCCACTCACCCCCTTCCTCCATCGCTCGCTCTCCCCTACCCTTACTCACTTGCTCATTTTCACTGGGCTGGGGCAGCGGTTTGGGGTGCGGGAGGGGGTGAGGGCTCCGGTTGGGGAGCAGGCTCTGGGGTGGGGCCAGGGATGAGGTGTTTGGAGTGTGGGAGGGGACTTGGGGCTGGGCCAGGGGGTCGGGGTGTGGGATGGGGGTCAGGAGTGCAGGCTCCGTGCAGTGCTTACCTCAGGCAGCTGCTGAGAAGTGGTGATATGTCCCTATGCCTCCTAGGCAGAGGTGTGGCCAGGTAGCTCCATGCGCTGTGCCTGCCTGTTGGCGCTGCCCCCACAGCTCCCATTGGCCATGGTTCCTGGCCAATGGGAGCTGCAGAGTCAACACTCAGGGCAATGGCAGCACGCAGAGCCCCCATGGCCGACCCTGTGCCTAGAAGTTGGAGGGACATGTTGCTGCTTCCTGGGAGCCACACAGAGCCAGGTAGGGAGCCTGCCAGCCCCGCGCCAACCTGACTTTTAATGGCCCAGTCAGTAGTGCTGACCGGAGCCGCCGGGGTCTCTTTTCAACTAGGTGTTCCAACTGAAAACTGGACACTTGGCAAACCTATGTATCTCCAATGTTAGTATTTGCTGCAGTAGTAGTGGCATATTTCCATCATGAGAGAGTAATATTTTGACAATCAAAAAGTAAGATTTCTAGAAAAAGGCAGAAAAATATATTTCTTTTTCCATTAATACCAAGAATTTTGAGTCAGACATAAAATTTCTGCACAGACTCTAACCTCACAGATCAGTGATGGTGAAGTGAGCTGTAGCTCACGAAAGCTTATGCTCGAATAAATTTGTTAGTCTCTAAGGTGCCACAAGTCCTCCTTTCCTTTTTGCGAATACAGACTAACACGGCTGCTACTCGGAAACCTGAGAAAATAAAAGAACTCTTGGACTACTATAGTATGGACTAATGATAACTATTGCAGCAACTATTTATAAAGGGGAGAAGTCATGCTTACAGAGTTTAATTGAAATCTTGGAGAAGCTAATGACAACTGATTGGATGAAGCAGTAGATTTCAAGAAGACTTTTAAAAGGAGTGATGTGAAGTACAGAAGATGGTGTTTATGATAAATGATTATGGGTTTGATGGTTTGGTGAAAATTCTATATGGAGTAAAATATTTGCTAGGAATTCAAGGCTAGAGCATGATAATGTCTCAGACAATAGATCCCAAGTCCTCAAAGGGTTTTAAGTGCCTTACACACATTGATTTCAATGGGAGGTGCCTCAGTACCCTGGAGGATCTATGCCAAAATAAAGAAAAATATCAGCCTCTATCTTTTTATCATAAATGTAATATATTTTTATATTACATACAAATTTCTAGGGTGCTCATTGATGTAGTATCTTGGTGCCGTCTATGTGGTTCTAAAGAAATGGTAGATTCTTGCAAGTTAGACTAACAATGTTTCTGTTAAATCGCATTGTTAACATGGTGCTTATAAACTATTGGTATCCCAAATGGAGCCCACCTTTGGAGAAATGCTGCCAGCCATTTTCATTAGAGGGCTTGCTGAAAAATTAATCTTCCATCTCACTGAAACGTGGCAAGACTTGGGCTCAGCCTGTTCTTTTGGGACTATTGAGTTTCCTGAGTAAAGGCCCTTTGCTGAAAATACTCTGCCTCTACCCTGGAAGTCCAAACTGAGTTTCATCAGCCCTGGAATCCACATTCAGCAGAGTTGGCATGATAAAAGAGGCATTCCTTTGGGTCCAGGACCATTTAGGGCATTAAATATAAGAATAAAGGCCTTTGAATAACATATTAACAATGATTTGCTCCATTTAGCAGATAGGTCACTGCATGCTCGATTAGCTGTAATTTTCAGGTAGCCTCCCCACGTTAAACCTAGGTAAAGGACATAATAATTCAACATGCATTTGATCAAAACATGGTTTTCCATGACCAAATTCATCTGCTGATAAGTAAGGACAATCTCTCCTGGTCAGCCTAAGCTGAAAGAAGGCAGTTCTGCTATAGCTGATATCTGGGCATCCATGATTAATAAGGTGTCCAAGAGGACACCAAGTTTGCACACCACTTTAATAATAGAACAGGGTACACTCTGCTATAGGTGAAGTTTTGTCTATTAATAGTTCCTCTAACAGGTGCAAACATATGTACTTTGGTTGCATCAGGCATAAAGGTGGAAATTACCTTGAGAAAGTTATCATGGAATATGGAGGGTCATAGTAGGGAACAAGCAGTTAGGAGATGGATAGATGGTGTGCAACAAGTCACTGGGAGGTCAGCTAATGAGTGCTTGAAGCTAGTGATGGATCAAGAAGACTTCCAAAAATTCTGCTGTGATGTCACCAATATTCAGACATAAATAAATGGATTTTACTTATTTAGTTCCTCCATTTGTTTCAATCTTTCAACCAGTACCACCTCTATTTTTACAGGATTGAGTATGAGCCAACAGCTGGACAAAAGGCCAATAGAACTGTCAATATTTGTTACCCAACAGATATTTGTGTAATTACCAACCCTTGTGAGTATGGTACCCTCTCCTTTTGAATGACAGAGTGGTGTAGGTCATTCTCACCCTCCCCCAGTCATAGAGGTATTTATCTAATTTTTACTTTGTTTTCATTCATCGTAGCCTTTCCTAAAAATTTCTCTATCATATTGGTTGTTGGTGAATTTTTAAATCTAAAGAGAAGAAAGGGTTTTCAATTGTTCTGTCTGACTCATTGCGCTACTAGTTATATTCACATGCATGAGTAAGATCGCATTACTGAATGTCCTAACAAGCTTGTCTCCATTGCCAAATGATGAATTAATTCATTGGTGAATGCTAGAATAAAAACTAAAATGTGTTTGAGGGGGGTTTTTAAATTAGTTTCTTTGCCCTCACTGGAATAATGAAATCCATTTATAAACCAGTACAAGACAGAGAATGTTTTAGAGAGTCCATTGCCACTGCACGGAAACAAAGAAACTCGGAACTGTTTATAGTGATCATCATCAGCAGTAACATGGGTTCAAATGGCAATTTAGACATCACAGAGAGAGACAAAAGGAGTGGCAGTTCAAATCTGCAAATAACATTCCTTTTGTGAACTATTGAGATGTGTTTAAAAGGTAACCCTCAATAACTAATATACTGAAAAATGATTCACTAAATTACAGGGCACCCATGCTTTAAAATCCTGTCATTCTGATTACTGTCTTTCTTTTTGCTATTTCAATTACTTAGTGTCAGCAAAGTACTTTGAAAATGTAAAAAGAAAAGGAGTACTTGTGGCACCTTAGACTAACAAATTTATTTGAGCTAAAGCTTTCGTGAGCTACAGCTCACTTCATTGGATGCATCGAATACAGACTAACATGGCTGCTACTCTCAAACCTGAAAATGTAAAGTGCTATATAAATGCTAAGTATTTCTATTATTCACCATTGGCATGGTTTTAGCAGATAGCACCTCTGAAACCATTCGAGTTGAAGATTAACTCTTTCTGCTATTTGAAGGCTCAGACACCAAGCTCTTAGATGGTATAAAGTATGTTTTTTTTATTCCTTTGTTCTTGACATAGTTGCTGGTAAAATGTAATTGGCTAATTAAGCTCTATAACAAGTTAATCTGGCAGCGTGTGGCAGAGTGCTGGTCATAGTACCCTGGTCACTGAGGTTGCTGCAGCATAGAGAAGGCTGCAGACTTAATTGGAATCAATCAACCTGTTTCTGGTAGGGATTACTGACTCTTGGTAGCAATTGTTGGGCTAATGAGGAAATTGGTTTAGCAATGGAGAGGATATAAAACTGAGAGGAACTAGCATTAAGGGGTGGAGTGTAGAGGATAAGCTGGGTGGAAGAGAGAAGCTGTGTGACCTGCTTCCCTCCTGCTTTATACCTATGGTATGTCCTGCCATGTTTAAAAATGGAGGTACACATGGTAAAAAAAGAAACCCACTATTTAGATTATAATCTCTTTGGGGCAAGAGACAGCCACTCCACGTAGGTCCAGTGCACAATGGAGCTCCGATCTTGGCTGTGGCCTCGAGGTGATACTGCAATATAAATAATAAGTTAAAAGGGAAGGTATGGCTTCATTTGCCCTTATGTTTATAATATCAAGGCTGCAGTTTCCATCCTCATTTATTTTAGAGAAGGTCACATCCTCTCAGGACAGAAAGGTACAGAAAGGAAACTATCTCTATACATAGAAAGACTTTCATTGTTATCCTACGTGTGACAATCAGGGTCCGAACACCCCCAGGGGATAACTGGGGGTCTGAACCCCAAGAATACATAATTGAATCAACTTGTTGTGTACAGTATTATTGTGCATAAAAATTTAAAATAAGGTCTTTTAGGAAAGCTTGTAAGGTTCTGGACTTGATGGTCATGAGATGTGGATGGGTTATGGTAGTGTGTGTGTGTGTGTGTGTGTGTGTGTGTGTGTGTGTAAAATAAATGCAACTGTTGTGCAATGTGAGCATCGCTTCACAAAAGGGTGAAAAGCAATCAGGCAGCGTGCGGCTGCCTCCCCAGATAGATGAGACTCCAAGCACCTAGCATTTTATAGCCAGGAAGAGACAGATGATGGGCTTTTAGGGTTAATGGGAAAACACTGACAGCCTGGCTAGAATTTCCCCTCCCAAAGTAACCATGAGTCCCTCATGCCAGGAGAGGGGCTGAGGGAAACCCTTTTAAAAAAAGTTTTGAAATTGAAATCTTTATCCAAAACTGTTGGACAGTCTTGACGGTGAGGGTCTGTCTATGAGGACTGGATCCATCTATGGCAGGGTTACTCTGGGAGAGAGTTCAAAGGCAATAGATACATTTCCTTTTCTAATACAAGTTGTCTAGAATGTAGAAGTGTAAATCCTGTGGTTGGATCATTATGTATGTTTCTTGTGTAACTTGTACATGGTTACTTCTCTTACTCTTTCATCTTTGAATCTGTGATTTTTTTTTCTATTAAATAAACTTTTGTTTGTTTTTACCCCAGGCAGGTCTCTGGAGTGCAAACTGCAGAGTCTGTGTCCCAAAGATAATTGGCAGGCTGGTGTCACACCTTTGGCAGTGACAAACCTGAGGGGAAAAGTCAGTGTCTGGTTCTTAAGAACTTGAAGGTCAGATCTGGGGAGACTTGGGACTGGACAGGCTGTTGGTGTCATCCTACAAGGAGTAACCAGCTTGGTGGAAGCCAGCTGAGACCTTGTGTTTGTGATCAGGCATTACGTCAGGGATCTGAACCGTAGAAGCACAGCATTACGACACCCCAAAGCTACAGTACAGGAAGTGACAGAACCCCTCTGAGGTCTGGGTGATCCCCAAAATGTCACACTAGGTGCATTTATAAAAACTAACATTAAATTGGCACCTATCAGGTCAGTTAACGGTCTGTAGTGTTCTACATGTTCTGTTAGATTTCTTAGATATGTTGAATCTGGCAAGCTCACCCACCTGCACATTGGCTTGTTTGTGTTTTCTCTTCTTGCTGAGCAGAAAAATTGAGAGAATGTTTTTAGCCTCATTTTGAATTCAAATTTTGGTTACATCTGGCATAGAGATGGAAATAACCTTGAGTTGTTATGGAAGGAATGGTGGAAGGTGGTCATAACAGGGGATAACCATCAAGGAGATGAATGGCATGCAGCAAATCACTTGAAGGTCAGCTACTGAGACCTCGAAGTTAGCAATAGATTGTGACTTCCAAAAATTCTGCTATCTCACGAGTATTCAGACATGAATAAATGGATTTACTAAATTATGAATTTAAAGAAGGGTCAGAACAGTGATTATACCCAAAAACTACAAAAGCATCTATCAAAGCAAGATCTAGTTTAGTTCTGTTCTTAATACTTCATTTATGGATACAACTTTTATTTCCCCAGACTGTTGTCTTTCTACATTGTGACAGATCTGAAGAAATTATGTTTCTCCCTAACAGTATCTTTGACTTAGCACAGGAAGCATTTCCAAACATTTTAAAAAAAAAAGTAATGAAAAGTCTAAAAATGTGACTACTGACTACCTGGGAATATTACAGCATCAGCATTTTGGGAAAACTGTTGATGGAAGTCTCATACATATTCATACAAACTTGATATTTCCCAAACTGACAAACACACATGAACTTTATTGTTGTGTGGGTAATCTTGGCTGCAAATTGACTTTTGAAAATGGAACTTCCGCTTCTGTGACAAGTAAGCACTCTTGAAAATGTTATCCTGTATCTTTAATTTTATTTATAACCTGAAATATTTCTAACTCTTAAATCTTAGAGCTGAATTTATCTGAATGATCAAGTATGGTCTTTTTCTTTGTTTTTTTTTTAAACAGGAAGTGTGGTGTTTTGGTAGGCAGTAAGGATGGGATGGGCATCGTTAGAAACTTTTGTATGATAGGAGACTGGAAACAGAACCAGTGGCAAAAGCAAATCCAAGTTGAACTGAAAAGACATACAAACATTAAGGCAAATCAGTGGTACAGATGAGAAAAGACCTCCAGAATTCTGCACTCACAGCCCTATTGTCATTTCTGTAGTATGGTTAGTCAAATGGATTATTATTGATTTTTTTTAATGTCAGATGTGCAAAAATGAGTGAAGCACCACATGCCTAAGTGCCACAGTTTTGGGTGTACAAGATTAGGCAGGTCCATATAATTTGCCATTTGCTCTTTCAAATACTTGGTGTTTTCAGGAGGAAGGACAAAACAGTGGATAATTTTGAGTTTCCCAGAAATCTGATTGTCCAGTCTTTCCCTGAGAGTTTTTCTTTAAAAATACCTGTTATCTGAGACAATCTGGTCTTCTCCAAAGACCAACCATTTGCTCCTTAAACGCATTCTTGGAGACACAGAGATCAGCTGTCTCAGGGAAACTCTCGCAGTTGTCTCTTCATTTTCATACCATTTCCAATGCCCTCTCCAGAAAATGACTGGTAACCCTCATTTAAAGACTGTAGGATCTGGCCTCATCACTTTCAGCATGGTACCTGTTAATACTGTGAATTCTTGGTGCTTGCCTCAATTTTCCTCATTCTGGTTTCCCTAATTCCATCTGAAGAAAGCCACAAGATTTCAAACTGGGAATGGAATTTACTTCTCCAGCCAATGAATGTGGCTGGATCTGACGGAGGTGTGGGGTTGAGCAGATTTATAAAGCGTAATCCACACTTACATTAAAGGGGTAATACTTTTTTTTAAACAAAGGATTTATTGCAGCCTAGGGAGAACTATATTGCCTAGAAGTCCTGGAGAAATAAAAGTGCTATATATGGGCAAGTAAAGGGACAATGAGATAAAGTAGGGGTGGCCTGCATGATATCAGCAACACTAAACTGCCATTTAGAGGGGAGGGTGGCTGGTGGGGTTGAGTGGGAGGACAGCAGAGAGAACAGAACAGTTTCAGTAAAGATGGTGAAGAAGTTAAGCAGAGCAACAGAGCTGAGCTGTCAGAGGAGAAGGGGCAGAAAGGGGAGGACTGAGCAGAGTGATGGAACTGAGCTGCCAGTTGGGTGGGGGTAGGTGGACCTAGATGATGTTGGCCACAGAACTAATGCCTTTGGAGAAGGGGGTGAGATCAGGGAGACATAAAGCACTTAACCCCTCTGTCTCAGTTCCCCTTCTGTAGAGTGTGTTAGTAATGCTTTCTTAACTGCCTCAGAAAGATAAATTAGCTAAATTTACATATTACATTATAAAGATAAAAATCTCTAAATATGAGTAGAAATCCTTGCTTAGCATTAACATCTCCATAGATTATTTTAGCTGCCTTATTCACAGGGTTTTCCTTCCATATTGCAGGGACTCAGTTGTTGATGTCTTAAGATGACACTACAGAGTATCTTCCATTGGTTTCCAAGGCCTCCCAGCTTGAAGCTGATGTATTCAATTGACAACTTTGAGGTTTTCCACCATCTGCTTTTACAATCCATATGAAAGTTGAACTTTCTGTAAGTCTCTTTGCACACCATCCCTCCTTTATTCTGAATCTTCCTTTTTTTAGACTTGTTCCATTTTTCAGTTTGTTGAAACTTTCTTCCTTTGGTTTGCATTTCTTATTACATTTTCCACTGACATTGCAGATATTTGGATTAGTTTCCAAACCTGCTTCCGAGGGAAAAAAAAAAACTTATGAAATCAAATGCTATTCCAGTGATACTCTGGCACCACTATGTGGGGTTTTTTTCCTATGTTTGAAGAAGAAGTTACAGCAATTTTGGAGCTCTTAATTGAATCTTAAGATTCAATCACTGAGTGAATCCCTGGGGATTTTTATGTATTCATAGTGAGTTTAGTAACAGAGAAGACCTTCCTTTTTGGGAAGGTCACCTTCTGCATCCTATTTAATGTTCTCCCTCTAAGATGCAGGGAGAATGCAGCTCGTCAGTAATTTTATCAGTGACAGTAGCTAATCTGAATTGCTTAACATTGTCGTTGTTAAGAGTTTGTCTTATTTTAATATTGAATATATCCATTGAACTTTGGCAAACTAAACAAAAATAGAAGTTCACAAACAGGAATCATCCCCTATGTGCCTCTTGTCTCTGTTGTAATCCTCTTTGTAGAAGTTCATTTTGTTCAGAGAGACAGTGATCAGGAAGTGTCAAAGGGCCACCATGTATATTGGCTGAAACTTTCTGATTCAGGCCACACTAATGAAAAGCTTTCATCCAGCTTTGTCAGGAAATTTGCCAAAATGTCAACTCTGATTAATCTGTCTATTCATCTAACTGTAAAATTAGCACATTGTGGAGCCATCATTTCAAACTGGAGCTCATTGCTAGAAGTCATTCTTGTTCCAAGGTGTTAGCCTCCTGATTAAAATAAAAAGGAGCAGAACAAACTACGGATCACTGGGTGAATAAGTCCGAGCCCCCAGTTATCTCAGTAACAACAAATTTTGACATGTGTACCTGGTGTTATAAGATCCAGTGTTCAACAACTGTAGAGTAAAATCTGCTGATGATCAACTCTAACTACCCTTCTAGAAGCACTGGAGCACCCTGAAACATCTGGAATTCTAACAGTGAGAAATAAGAGTTTAAAGAGCGAAAGCAGCTAGCAGGAATGGGAACTAGAGAGTATCCCATGTGACTTGGTACATCCTATAGTGGCCATAGGTGTTACAGCACATGAGCCATACAACATCACATATTGAAGAAGACACGGTAACAGGCAAACCTCAAACAGTTAATAAATTTGGTTCTGTTTAGACCATTTGAATGCTTATATCAATATCTCATGTGCAGTAATTTCTCTTTTTAGCCCAGCAGAAAGTGCCTATGAAGAGCTTCTCTAAGGGTATCTTGATATTTCTGCTTCTGGCACCAGTAAGGATCAGACAATGTAATCATGCATACATGTCTTAAATATAATCTAACTTTTCCAAACTTCAGAAGGGTTTGGATTTCTTTCTTTTTGAGTTTTGGATGAAGGTTCTGGTTGCATGTTTTCTCTAACCCATGCCCACCTATCCCTAACCAAATAATACTGGCACAATGACTCTTATACCACCAAAAGGCTGGGTGGGTAGGTGGTGCTACCATTGGTTGATAGGAACTAGGATGGTATTGTGAAACTTGTTACTTCTGGACAAAGTTGAAAAGACTTTTACAAAGAGGAACTAACTTGAATCAGTCGATGGACTAGGATAATATGCAATTCAAATTCTTGAAGTCATTTAGTCTTCATTACTATGTTTTTCAAAGACCTTAAGCAAGCCTCTCTCACTCAGTGCGTGGGTGTGTGTACTGTGTGGGTTGTAACTGCTGCTTTTTCTCAAGAGTCAGCTGTTGCCTAGAAGCAGTAGAGGGGAAAGAAGTTTTGCTCGATAAGGTATAATAATGCTTGAATCGCCCACACCTTTCATTCTAGAGCCAAAAACATGATTGTAGGGTTTGGGTAGGAAGGGAAAAAAGTTGAGAGAAATCATCTTTGCAAAATGATGATGATGATGATGATGATGGACTGGAACTGCTATATTAAACTCCACAGAAGAGCTACAAAAAATGTATATTTGTATCAGGAAGCTTCCACATACACATATTTACAAAGATCCAAATCTTGGGAGCAGATAAAACATGAGATAGGGACTGCACTGCCGTGATCAATGTGAGAGAAAGAACCTTTCCTACTCAGTCTGTAGCACTTGTGAAATATATTCAGCTGCGGTGAGGTTGCAGTAATCCTTTGCTGGCTGTATCTGAGTCTGCAATGGGCAAAGGCAGGTGGATGTGTGTGTAGCAATAGTATTCTGGCTATGCCTGTATCTCTCTCCCAAACCCACACCTGCAAATCTCTTGTGTGCAGCCACACAGGGTGACCTCGTTGGCTCCTGTGGTGCCTACCAGATCTTGCTCTCTGAACAGTAGAACCAAACTTGCTACAGTGTGTGTACAGTCCCCCAAAATGAAAATGTCCAGAAACTTGCACCAGAGAGCAACTTTAAAATGCCATCGCTGAGTAATATCTAGTAATCAACTTGCTAGCTGTTTACAATCTATGGAGACAATCTTTTTGGCCTTTAAGCAACTCATTCTTCCCTGTGCATGTAAATCACCCTTCCTTTTCTCTCTCCCACATGGCTAAAACTGATTTTTAAAATTAATTTTTTAACTGTAGCTTTCCAGCAATAAGAGTTAGTTGCTCACTGAGTTTTTCCTGTGTCATAAGACTTTACTGATTTTCTTAAAGTTTGCAATATTAATACTGTAAGCAGAGTCTGAATGAGCTCTCCTCTGACATCTAGTGGTGAGCTGTGGAAAAAGACTGTAGGAGCTGAGCTCGTTTGCATGGACACACCCACCCTGCCTTGGTGCTCAGCATGATGGGACTGCTTGCCCAAATGATCACTTGTGGCTGATGTTGGATCCCCAGTCTCCTTGTTACTGGGGCAGGAATAATAAAGGGTTGTTATCCTTGTTGTGTGAAATGAGGGCAGCAGAAGTTTACGGGGCATACCTCGATGGAGGAACTCTCCCTCAACTTAACAACACTCGCTAGGCAGGAGACATGGGTTTCAAAGCCCAATAGGCTGATCTAGGGTGGGGATAGGTACTTGTACCTGGTGGTGTGGGTCTTGTTTAAGGGTCTTGGACATCATTTGACTCTCTCTCTCTCTCTCTGGTATAATAAAAGAGCTAATTTATATTCAGTTGAGAGTCTCATTACATGCTACAGAGCAGAAATCACTGATACCTAGGTCTAAGTATTAGACTGACTTTGGGACAGTATCTCTATTGCAAGAGATGCCAAGTGTACACCAGCAGCAAGGCTCCCCTGCTAACAGCTGAAGTCACTGAGAGCTGTGTTAAGTGGGGGCCCTGAAGACATCTTGGGTGGCTGGCAAAGAGATGTAGCAAGTGGCCAGCAGGGTGGCTGGCAGAGAGGGCCAGAGCAGAGCCCCGCAGAGGCATGGCAATGGCCATTGTGGTGACGAGTGAGTGCCTGAGCAGTGCAGCGTGTAAGGTGCCGCCTTTCACACACCGCACCTTCCACACAGGGTGGGAGGTGAACTCTGTGGATGAACCTCTGAACTCTGGGGCTGCATTGGCCAGGGACAGCAACTGTGAGTGGGGTGCAGAGAAGGGATGGGCATGTTAAAGGGACTTTTGGGTTGCTGGACTTAAGAACCTGAGGGGAAAAGGACACTGCCCAACTTACTTGGGGGTGGGTCTTTTGCTCAGGGTTTATGAACCCTAGTTGTGGTGTTTTCCCAAATTAATGCTGAGTTACTTCCCTCCTTTTTGTAAAAATTTTTGCTATACTCAGACTCTGTGCTTACAAGAGGGGAAGTATTGCTTCCTAGAGGTGTCCAGGGGGTGGTGTGCAATTGTCCCAGGTCACTGGGTGGGGGCTTGAGCTGGTTTTGTGTTGTATTATTGAAAAGAAATCCTTAAATTCTGAACCCAGACTGTGTTGCTGCTGGCTCCACCTTGCAGAAGGGTTACAATACTATAACTTAGACACTTTAGAAAAGAAGAGGGAAACATCCTACTGACAAGCAGAAACAATATAGAAGGGAAATATACGAAATGTTGCGCTCAGGTGGAGGGATTGGAGTGCCTACTCTGACAATGCAGTTATTCAGCATGTATCTTTCTTTGCAAAGGCACTAGGTTAATGATCAGAGTTATCTTCCCAAGGCTTTTCAGCAGCACTAATGTAGTTGAATATCTTCTTGAGTTTGTAAACTACCAATACAAGTTACCCTTTTCCTAGCAAGCACTTGATAATAAGTTCATCTGGTCCTTTCAGCAATTTAAATCAAAGGCTTATTTTTTGTTTTTTGATGCCAGGGGAGCGAGGTGTTACACACACCTTTTCGGCTGCAGGCAAAGCATTTGCAAAATCATGAACTATCAAATGTTAAAAATATAATGCTCATTTTCTCTGGCTGTTTCTAAAGTGTCAGTACCATTTTCCCATCATTTTGGCTATAGTTTGTTCAACGATCAATTGTAAGTAATGAATTAAGCCATAGGAAAACAATGTTAAGAAAAACTGGTCAAGGGTACATAAAGCACTCCCATTAACTAACAGGGTAGTTAAAAAGCACTGGAAGGAAATGCAAAGGGGGAAGTCAGTGGACCTCTGAGGAAGCAAGCTCTCAGGGTGGTGACTGAATTCTTTCCCTTCCTCTCCCTGGAGAAAGGGCTGAGGACTAGGGTAAAGTGCAGATAGAATTGCACAGGATTGTGGTGGTGACTTGGTGGGGGCAGTATAAATAAAACCCACAGAGATGTTAACAAAGTGTCCAAGGCTGCTTATGTGGGATCTCAGGCCGGGGTGGAGCCTGCTGTGTTACAACAACTTACCCCAAAACCTGGATCCTGAACTTTGGGGCACAAATCCATCTCTAATCTTCACTACTGTGCATAGTCCAACAGTGAAGTTTGATTACTGTGTTTTCATGAGCGCTACACCTTTTCCCTGCTGCTTATAGCTAGTGGGAGCTGGGAAGTGTTTCTCCATTAAAGTCTGCCAGCTGATCTGAGATATTACATCACTGTGGGGCCTCTCTACTGGAAGAATGCAGAGCTTTTTCCAACATATTTAGTAATAATTTTTCCACAATTATTTTGAGTAAACTAATACACATATAGCTTCAAAATGTGACCAAATACAAACAGGTAGGGAAGAGACTATGAGAGACAAATTCTTTGCCACTCGAACTGGTACGTCTTCAGGGATTCCACTGAAAATGTCATGCCAGCAGTAATATTGTGTTGCTTTTGTGAATGAGTGCACCTTAGGGGTAATAAAATGGAATGTGACTTATGCAGATAGCAGAAAGCAATAAAACAGGCACTTAAAAAGAATCAATTCAGCCTTTGGAGAGCAAAGAAACAAATCCAACTAGTGCATGCAAAATACAGCTCTAATACACAGGGAAGTTATAATTCATAATATAACTTGATCCAGTTAACCATATTAAATTGGACTCAGTTCACACCCCTAACTGACTATTTTAAAAGAAAAGGTGTTTCAGCACAAACTAATTAGATGAGAAGCAACTAGAGTGTATAGAAGCTAAAGCAGTCTGTTAATGAAACAAACACTTTCAGCACAGTCATGCAATAGGTCCAAATTCAGACGTCATCAGTCAGGACTGAAGAACTAGAGCCTGAACCTGAACTAGAGCCTGAACTAGAAATTCAAATCCAACCCCCTGAATTTGTGTGTGTGGGGGGGGGAGGAGCTTGGGGACTTAAATCCAAATTTTAAAGATCCTGCTCGATCCAAAACTGGAAGGGGAACCTGTTTATGGTTCTGGCTAGAAAAAAGTCTCATGAGACTTGATTGTCTCACAGCATTTCTGCCCTTTTCATTCAACATCTCATAAGAACAGTCCTGTGCAATTTTATCACTACAAAGCCTAACCCTATTCTCAAAGCTGAACTTTGAACATTTTCTTAAAATAATCAGGATCCAAACATTAGCCCTTTACTCCATCTGATCATACAAAATCTGCATGACATTCTACGTTAGTTTTGACCATGTTCATGATAGTGTTTTGTTTTAAAATTGAGTCAATAGGCCTCCTCTTATCATAAAAAGTATGATAGTTAAACCATTTACTGTCCATAAAACTGCAGCAGATTTCCATGGAGTGTTCTTAATGTCTCATATATAAATAAGTTGAAAAGATTTTTCCCAAGGACACCCTGAAGTAGCAATTAGAGAGGTAGGAGGAGATTCGTAGAGAACCGAGCCATGAAAAGCAAGGGAGAACAAAATTTCAAGAAGATCATTGTTGACTGTGTTATAGGTAGCTGATAAGCGAAGGAGGAAGAGGACAGAGTACTGGTTCTGAGCTTTGGCTAAGAAGAGGCCATTAGAGACTTTGGCTAAAGCAGTTTCAGAAGAGTGCAAGGGGCTGAAAAGATTGGAGAAGATCTAAGATGGAATTGCAGGAGAGGAACTCCAGAAAACAATTGTGAACGAAACTTAGAAATAGGAGAGGAGGGAGGTTGGGTGGTAGTTGGAGAGGCAAGTGGGACTGAGGATGGGTTGTTTTAAGATGGTTCACCCAAAGTCACTATTGCACTTCTTGTTCAAAGGACAACTTCATTCTTCCAAATAAATAGTCAAAAAGGTCTTCATATGAGAGAGAGACAAAAGTGGCTGAGAAAAGCTGCACACAGCTCCTGACGGCTTAGTAAAGCTTTTGGTTCTTTAGGTATAAATGATGCTTCTGGTTTGAGTTTTAGCTATACTAGTGTTCAGGATGCATGAACAGTAAGTTCACACCACAGAATAAGAGACTTTACTGATTGCACAAAGCCAATCTACTGTGTGTAGCAGACTCATGCTCTATGAAACAGGCACAAAGGGGACCCTGTAACATGCACTAATCAGTGGGTAAGATGGTGTCCCAGGAATCCATGCCCTGGAGCAGTTAAAATCCCAGATGAGCCCTCAGTCACATGATAGCCACCATATTGACTGAACCAGGGGCTCAGGGCCGGCTCTAGGCACCAGCAAAACAAGCAGGTGCTTGGGGCGGCACAGTTCTAGAGGCAGCATTCCGGCGCCGGCCATGCCGCCCCTAGAAATGTGCCCCCACCGCCCCAGCTCGCCTCTGCCAGCTTCTCTGAGCACGCCGCTACCACTCCACTTCTCCCCCCTCCCTCCATCCCAGGCTTGCCGTGCCAAACAGCTGTTTCACGCGTGGCAAGCCTGGGAGGGAGGGAGGAGAAGCCAAACGGCAGCGCGCTCGGGGGCGGCGGCATTGGTGGAGTGGGAGGTGAACTGTAGCTCCTCCAGCGCCCCTCCGTTACTTCCTGCACTTCCCCTGCTCACCTCTGCTCTGCCTGCTCCCCTGAACGCACTGCCTCTCCCTCGCCTGAGAAGGAGGGGGGAGAAGCAGAGCAGCAGCGTGTTCAGGGGAGGAGGTGGAGCGGAGGTGAGCTAGGGCAGGGGGTTGCGGGGAGGGAGCCGCAGGAAGCAATGGAGGGAAATGCAGCACGCCCGGGGGAGGAGGCGGGGCCGGGGATTTGGGGAAGGGGTTGGGATGGGGTGGAGTTGGGGGCAGAGCCGGAGGTGGGGGAGCACGAAAAAAAAGCAGGGGCGGCCAAAAATTTTTTTGCTTGGGGTGGCAAAAATCCTAGAGCCAGCCCTGCAGAACTAACATGAGCTGCTACAGTCTGAGCAAAAGAGACAAGGTCCCCCCACGGGGGGCTGTAATAGACTCACATGTTCTGAGTCAATCCACAGAGTATATGACACACACACACTCACCAGTGAGTTACATAAGCACAACTAGTCAGTTTGTAATATGGAGAAGAGGCTACTGCAGGTCTTGACTGACCATGCAGTTGCCTTCTGACAAAACATTCCGATATTTTACAGCTGGTTGCTAAATGGGAAAAAAAAGTTCTCAAATTTTCCAACCAGCTCTATTTTGTTACCAACTATCCTTCAATTCATTTGTTGCATCTATTTCAATTTTTTTGTTTTTATTTGCTTATGGTCTATTTTAAAACTAATTTCTATCAGACCTCTAACTCACCTCTCTTTGACAGGTTAAGCAATGTAAGAGTCACTTATATAAATCTATACTGAAGAAGAGTTGGTACAATACAAGTTGGGAAGATGAGTTGTACATGCCTGAAATCTTAATTAAGGGTAATTTCAGGAAACGTATTCAGCAAAGTGCCAGATATGTTCATGCCGATCTACTGTTTTGACTTGATAAACCAGAATGAACTGTAAAATTTAGAATAAAGAAGGAGCTGAGCACTGATGTTTTAGGTCCCTTAGACCATTCAAAGCATGTTCTGTTATGATAAGCTTTGTGTGTGTGTGTGTACCTATTGTAAACACGCCATTTGGTAGAATTCACAGATGTACCAAAATGTATATTTCTTGTTTTACGTTTGAACTTAGTTTGTGATGCTGTTAGGAAGAAGAAAATATTATGCAATAACAGGCAAAATCAAGCCAGCATATAATGAATGCTTCTCCTTATTTCTGTAATCATAAACCAAACAAAATGATTTTGCTTAGAGGTATTCAACTGGGATAAACCAGAATTAATAGAATCAATAGAAATATTGATAACACTTCATGGGAAAAATCCCTTCTACCTTTCATCTTGACTCTGAGTGTATAAACCAGTTTCTTAAGTAGTTGCAACTTGCATTTGAATTTGGTGCACAGCTAATCATCCTTAACATTTTCCTTTTCAATCACACTTTTCTGTACCCAGCTGCTAATAAGAATTTATGAGCCAATTCTGCAATGATTTAGTGTCAATGATGTTACACAAGTCCTGTCTCTTAGGGGTCCATAATTCTCCATTTTCATTGTGAATATTCCTCCTTATCTTTTGAAGATCCAATGGACCAGCACGTTTGTCCATCTTTCTGCTTAGTTCTTGCTGCTGTTGACATCAAACGTTGCACTCCTCTAGGATATTTCTAATGGGAACCCCCCAAAGACTATGGCATGTCTCTGAGGGGAAATCCCCTAGGCCTTTCAAATCTCAGGCATTCTGGAGATTCATAGGTGCACTTCGCATTCTCGGATCTGAATAACAGAACCTTCAGCATCTGCTGGAATGTGCCAAGCTGGGTGCTATTTGTTCCAGCAACTGGTGTAGGTGCATTGTGGGGAGTACATTGCAAGGAGGCTCGGAGCCAGTTTGGAAGAAGGTCATAGGAAGGGAGAGAGCAGGGAATTGCTGGAGAATTGTGAAAATGGAAGGCAGGGAGAGGTCTCACAGGGAAATCAAGAGCACTTCAAAAGATGATGCTTGGATAAGCATTGTACCTGGCAAAAAACTTGTCTGAACCAAACTGATCTTTGAAACTTTTCAGGTTCATTAATTGCTATTTTCTATTTTGGGTCATCTTTACTTGTGTTGTTGTCTTTTTCCTCTTACATACATCACTTTGGTCACCAGAGGTGAATTGTAATGCCAGTCACATGGAGTTCCTTCATTCTGTGACTATTCCTTACCTAAACTGTTGTTGTGACTTCTGCTGTCATTCCAACAAGTGAAGCATGATTTCTGTTAAATTTGTTATAACTCCACAGAAGTGTTCCTTTTCAAACACTAGTGTAGTGATTTACTTTATTTTTATACTACAGGCTCCTGAACTGGACACAACTGCAACAAATGCCCAACACTTGGACTTGTTCAGCATAATCTGTTTGAAAAAAACTTTAAAGAGTGCAAAACCTGCAATAAATTAGCTCAGTTTGATCAATGCACAATATTGTCGAGGTAGGAGGACATGATTAGAGTGAAGCCTTATATTCGCATTTAAGGAAAATTACTGTTGTACTGTAATGTACTGTTTAACTCCCGTAGAGTTCAACTGATAGTAACCTGAGTTTATCAAGGACATATTGAAGGTAAAAGAATCTGGTGGTAAAAGTAAGGTGTAGCATTAATGGTATTGATTAGAAATGCTTCGTAAAAATGTCTATATTGGAAATGGCAAAAAGTGGTTCAATAACAAGCTGATGGGATGTTACTGAACTGAAATAGTAAAACATAAATGTAAGGATGGGTTATTCTGTTAGTAAAAACTTCATCTTGAATTGTAGAATCTGATATTTCCTCAGTACAACACAAAAAAGACACACAAACTTGGAAGAGGAATAATGAGTCGAGCTGCACAACTGCAAGGAAGGAGTGGCAAAAGGATAAGCCAAAAACACAGTTAAGAATCTACCTATTTCCTCTTGATGCATGTGCTCAGCTCCTGTAAATGCTATTGGTATTTACACATATTAACCTAGAGGCAGCTGTATCCCAAATACTAGAAAGCAGACAGTGAAGGGGTTATTTAATCAAAGTATCTTTTACCTCAAATGTACAGTAGACAAAATGTCAACTACATTACCCTTTTCTTAGGCCAGAGCAGATTAAATGACAAAAGCTATGTCTGAGAATTAGAGAGAGGTAAATTAAGAGCAGATGTTAGGAAGCAAGATTTTGCTCCGCAAATCTTCAATGCACTGAAAAGGTCACAGGCAAGTCATATCATGGGGCAAGAAAGTGGTACTATTAAAAAAGTAAATCAATGCAATTCTAAGAGGAATCAAGGTCTGAATGGGAGGACCCTAAAAGAACTTTTGCCCAACAACTTTTGCTCAACTTTCGTAAAAAATATTTATTCAAATCTAGCTGAAGTTTTTTGTGACTGAAAGTCATGACCATCTGATGGCTCAGAAGCCTGTGCAAAATGCCTTCATAGTCTCAGGTCACTTCCTAAATGATAGCTTTCTGACGCAAAAAGAGAGCTGTTTTTGAACAGATGGGGTCCATGTGACAACATTTTTAACCGAAAATTTTCATTTTAATCAAACATTTTAAATGAAGTTTCAAAACAAAAAAAATCAGAAATTTTGAAGAAAAAATAATTTTGCAATTGTTGGAGAAATGTAATTGTTTTTTACTTTGTGGTCATTGCCCTCTTCCAATGAAAAAAATGGGATGGGGGGAGTGATTTAAAGAGAACTTTTTTTTTAAATAAGTGACAAAACCTATGTATCTTTTTTCAGCCAGCTCTACACACAATCCCTCATCACAGGTCAGACTGTTATTTTCCGTTTTAGCAGAGATGTCAAGTACTGAAATGCCATAGACTGAACTATGTTGTCTCCTGTAGACATGGTCCTCAAGACCAGGATTGACGCATGTTGTCTGGGCAGGTGTGAGAAGCTTGAACTTCTACATTCCTACCCTACTTCGTGGAGAAAGGACTTCAGTTTCCAATGTATAAATTCAGCACATTTCACATATGCACTAAGTTCATTTTTTAAATGGTTTTAAGCCATGGGGCAACGACACCAAACTGTGTCGTTTTTATTATTTTTACCTTTTTATGTTTTTATACTGTGTGTTTTTATGATTCTAGCATATCGTTCAATTATGTGACTTCAGATATAGTAAAATTATAAACAACCACAAGCAAATTTTTGTGGCATTTTGTCCAATAGGTGAGACTGGCTCTCACACAAGCCCCTGTGCTAATAATATGAATCTATATAAAATATGCAATTTTTCATTCTATGGGCAGCTTGCCATAAAACACTCAACTGGCATTAATTGTCCAAAGCTCAGAGAGCTGATGATTTCTGAGAGCACTGCAACTGCAGTAAGGGTTGGAGTGAAACCATATTGCCAGGTCCACTGTCTTTTCTGCCAGTTCAGCAGTACCCTTCATTTAGTGACCCTCAACTCTGCACCTTAGGTTTAGGCAAAGAGCCTCTTTTGAAGATGACAGTGAATATACCATCTGGCAGGATGTACGGCCTGACCATGGGGCCATGACCCAAAAGCCAGCACATGACTAGCATAAGCTCACTTTTCACCAGCATGCCAGAAAGGGTCCCAACCTGGCCTCTGAACCTAAGTCTCCAACATGTCAATGTGCAATGCTGCCTTCTGATTTTTCACATCCCTGAGCAATATAGTTATTGCCTCTGCTGCCCTAGCTGGATTCAAACATAGAAGCAACAGCAAGAGGAGCGGTGGTAGTAGTTGTTGCAGCACCGTGTGGTCAATTAGTGGGGACATCGGATGAGAGGGCTCAATACTAACCACAGGCTCCCTCAGCTACATCAAAACCTCCTGATGCCTATTTAGCACTCCCCAGGCCAGACAGCAAACACGCAGCACCCAAAATTTGTGTGGCTGTGTCCCATCCCCATCACTGCTTAAGGAAAGGAGTTACTGAAGTTTATGGTCACATTCAAATTAGCTCACTGAATAATTTGCAGAATGTTTCACCTCTAGCTGCATGAAACTTTGCAGCTTTTTCTGCTGCGTTCAGGGACCCTGTTTCTTTTTTGATCATTGGCTGTTCTTAAAGACTGCCAAAACCTCTCAGCAACGATGAACTGCAGTGGTGCTAAGCTGCTTCTTCAGACAGAATTCAGATGTATTTCTACTGTGCCTCGCCCCATCCCCTACATCCATTCACCTGCCCTGCATTATATTTGTTTCAATATAAACACAAATCAGCCTATCCTTGACTCTAACCACCAAGCAGTCCATTATAATTAAAATATTTTTTTTAAATGCAGCAATTCCCCCCATGCATGCACTCACACACACACTCCATGTCATTTGGCAGGAAATATTACAAAATCATCTTCTCCACTCCTCAGGTTCCCAAACCAAATTCCCAGCACCATGACTCTGGTGGCGTTCTTGTTTAACTTGTAAGGTTGTGACTCCTACATATTGCACTACATACATCAAATCATTTGTAGTGTATTATTAATGTTTAATATTTGCTGGATTCAATCTAAAATAACTTGCTGAGATGTACATAAAGCTACACTGAGGTACTCTTATTGCATGTCTCAGACTGCAGTTGTGTGCCTAACTGAGCAATAGTAAGTGTATGCACTTTAATGCTCTCAATAAAAGATCATAGAATCACTGAAAATTAGGGTTGGATGAGACCTCAAGAGGTCATCTAGTCCAATCCCTTGCTCAAAGCAGGACCAACCCCAACTAAATCATCCTAGGCAGGGCTTTGTCAAGCCGGGCCTTAAAATCTCTAAGGATGGAGATTCCACCACCTCCCTAGGTAACCCATTCCAATGCTTCACCATGCTCCTAGTGAAATAATCTTTCCTAATATCCAACCTAAACCTCCCCCACTGCAATTTGATACCATTGCTCCTTGTTCTGTCATCTGCCACCACTGAGAACAGCCTAACTCCATCCTCTTTGGAACCTCCCTTCAAGTAGTTGAAGGCTGCTATCAAATCCCCCCTCACTTTTCTCTTCTGCAGACTAAATAACCCCAGTTCCCTCAGCCTTTCCTCATAAGTCACTTGCCCCAGCCCCCTAATCATTTTTGTTGCCCTCTGCTGGACTCTCTCCAATTTGTCCACATCTGTAGTGGGGAGCCCAAAACTGAATGCCATACTCTAGATGTGGCCTCATGAGTGCTGAATAGAGGAGAATAATCACTTCCCTCAATCTGCTGGCAATGCTCCTACTAATGCAGCCCAATATGCCGTTAGCCTTCTTGGCAACAAGGGCACACTGTTGACTCATATCCAGCTTCTCGTCTACTGTGATACCCAGGTCCTTTTCTGCAGAACTGCCACTTAGCCATTCGGTCCCCAACCTGTAGCAGTGCATGGGATTCTTCCATCCTAAATGCAGGACTCTATTCTTGTCCTTGTTGAACCTCATCAGATTTCTTTCGACCCAATCCTCCAATTTGTCTAGGTCACCCTGTTCCTACCCTCCAGCATATCTACCCCCAGCTTAGTGTCATCCACAAACTTGCTATGGATGAAATCCATCCCATCATCCAGATCATTAATGAAAATGTTGAGCAAAACCGGCCCCAGGACCGACCCCTGGGGCACTCTGCTTGATATCAGCTGCCAACTAGACATGGAGCCATTAATCGCTACCTGCTGAGCCTGACGATCTAGCCAGCTTTCTGTCCACCTTATAGTCCAGCCCATACTTCTTTAACTTGCTGGCAAGAATATTATGGGAAATTGTATCAAAAGCTTTGCTAAAGTCAAGATATATCATGTCCACCACTTTCCCCATATCTACAGAGCCAGTTATCTCATCACAGAAGGCGATCAGGTTGGTCAATGACTTGTCCTTGGTGAATCCATGTTGATTGTTCCTGATCACCTTCCTCTTCTGCAAGTGCTTCAAAATGGATTTCCTGAGGACCTGCTCCATGATTTTTCCAGGGACTGAGGTGAGGCTGACCGGTCTGTAGTTCCCTGAATTATCCTTCTTCCCTTTTTTAAAGATGGGCACTATATTTGCCTTTTTCTAATCATCCGGGACCTCCCCCCGATTGCCCTGAGTTTTCAGAGATAA
Organism: Dermochelys coriacea; assembly: GCF_009764565.3. NCBI lineage: Eukaryota > Metazoa > Chordata > Testudines > Dermochelyidae > Dermochelys > Dermochelys coriacea. The sequence continues at coordinate 223,636,040 of NC_050069.1, read as the reverse complement.
TGGCTGATGGCTCTGCAATCACATCAGCCAACTCCCTCAGCACTCTTGGATGCACTGCATCCAGCCCCATGGTCTTGTGCGTGTCCAGCTTTTCTAAATAGTCCTTAACTTATTCTTTCACCACTGAGGGCTACTCACCTCCTCCCCATACTGTGCTACCTAGTGCAGTAGTCTGGGAGCTGACCTTGTCTGTGAAGACTGAGGCAAAAAAAGCATTGAGTACTTCAGCTTTTTCCACATCATCTGTCACTAGGAGATGCATAAAGCATTAGCCTAAAATGAAATGAAACAATAAGTAACTTGCAAAAACTGGAAAAACTTGGAAGTCTGAAAATGTTCACTTTTACTTACGGGCACATGCTTGGATTCTAGTATTTTAATGTAAAAAGGGAGGAAATACAATTTTAAATAAAGCTGACTCAGTTTCCATAATAGGAATCCATTTTTGTATAGGAGTGCTTATATTTCTAAATTAGCATCGCTGTCAGTGTAGAATTGCTATTTCAGCACCAACAGTATAAACTGTACAAGGATTTTTCTTCACTATAATGGCATCATTAAGACCATTTGAGAAGCTGCTACAGTCTTGATTGCTCTTACCGACAGTGCCCTTGTTTGAGCAGGGCTATTTCTGCTGTAATTATGAATCTTGATATTTTGCTGATGCCTAGAGTCAGATTTCTAATGCTTTATTATACACTATTTGGCTAAAACATCTGAGCACAAAGCGGATTGTGCATATAGTTTTGCTATCTTAATTAAAGGTTGGATTATTTGTGTGTCGGTTTCCATGCTAATTGCATTGACCAATGTTGGCAGGTCAATAGGCTCTATGTAGTATTTCTGGCTGATCCTTCCTTACAGGCTTTATTCTCTTCCCCTATTTGGCGAACAATGGTATCTGTATTTTTTTATGGAGCCCAACATCAATATGAGTGTGTTTTGTTTACAGCTTGGGTTGTGCATCAGCAATGATGACCTCCCAGATGCAGAAATAGCATTTGCTAGTCTGAACAAATCTAGCAGAGGGAGCATAGCGGTCTTTGGTAAAATGTCCTATTTCTGCGTGTCTGACAAAAATAGCAGAGCCCTCGCTATTGTTCGTGCTTAAAAAAAAAACCACCTCAGAAATGAAAGGAAGGTTGAAATGTTAAATATTTGAAGCATGAATTGAAATGGTGATGATTTTAGGTTAATTATTTGGTGGGTATTTGACATTCCCTTTAGGAAATAATCACAAAGCCCATCTACTCTTCAAGCTCCACTGTTGTATCTGTATCCTGAGAACCTTTTACCAATCTATCAGACTGCTGAGATACTGTTTGGTTTGAATTTCCCTCCCCCATCCCAAACTCTGCTACAGATTGAAAATTGTAAATGCATCCTTATCATCTCTTGTCAAGCTGCTTCCAGATTTTAGGGTGCTGAATACTGTACTGTACCATAGCTGTTACTCATTCCAGCCTTTACTATCTCCAGCTGGTCCCTAGTGAAGCAGACACCATTTATTCTAGAACTGTTATTTATAATATTGTGAGGCTTTTTAATTTAACCATTTCAGTTACCAAGAGTATGCAACCTCACTCCCTGCTTTCTGCATTTCCTGTATTGTTGCTAGGAAACCTCTCAATGGAAACCAATTTCTTCTTCATGTGTGTCATTATCTGGAAAAAGACACAAACTACCAGACTTTTTTAAAAACAATAATCTCTAATTTTTCTGCTGCAAGAAAGCACCCTGTGCAATGAATCTGGTTATTTGTATAACTAATGAGTCCCCCAAATTAGGAAAACAAACTGCATCAGAATGCAGTTTGGACTCGTGCGGGTCTGTTAACATTCTGATAGCTCTTTACAATGAAAGCCTGATTTCTGAGAACAGGGGGCTCAGCCCTTTCGAAAATCAAAAATCTTTCCTGTACTCAAATTCCTAGATTTGGATGGTTTGTGTATTTATGTATTGAATGTTAGTACCTGTGAGTATTACTAGCATTTGTATTTATTATTACTGCAAAATCATATAATAATAACACAAAGGATACATCTACGTTGCAATAAAAAAACCATGGCACTGAGTCTCAGAGCCTGGGTCATTGATTTGAGTTTCTGGGACTCAGGCTGTGGGGCTAAAAATGGCAGTGTGGACACTAGGGCTCAGGCTGGAGCCACTGAAACACCGCAAGGGAGGTTAGCCTCAGAACCTGGTGAACGTGACATTTGCCAACCAACGCTGCTTGTGTGTTGCATCCCTTCCACTCCACCCTTTGTTTCCATTGTCTTAGAAACAATCTCCCTTGCCCCTACAGGGTTTCAGAGTCTGGACTCCAACCCAAGCCCAAACGTCTATACTGCAATTTTTAGCTCCACTGCCAGAGCCCCACAAGACCGAGTCAGCTGACCTGGGCCAGCTGCAGCCCTGCTACAGGTCTTTTACTGCAGTGTAGATGTACCCCTAGAGGCCCCAGTGGGGATCAGAGAGCCATTTTACTACATGCTGTACAAATATATACGAGACAGTCCTTTCCCCAAAGAGTTTACAATCCTACATAAACAATATAGATAAAGAGTGGGGTGAAAGTGATGCAATGCACAAGCAGCAATGGTTGGCAAATGTTGTGTTAATTCCATGCCTTTTGGAGGGGAATAGCAGTGTTTTGGTTTTTGTGTATATACCCAGTAAGCCAAAGGGGCAGGTGAGGAGGGAAGACAAAAAGGAAGTCATTAATATATTATGAAAGATTTGAGATTGATATTCCCTGCAGATCAGTGTTCTCTAATTAAAGATAGCTGCAGTGAAAACTTCTCTACATTGCTACACCAACATTCCTCAGCCCTGGGCCACTTAGATTACAGGGTGATGGGCATGGTTTAAGAACCTAGATGGTTGGGCTGGATTAGATTAGAATCCATCCTTGGAGGAACCACTCATTCTGCATGATAGTCTTTGGCCTCTGTGTTAAGGCTGCCAAAAATGTCAACATTGTGTTGGTTTTATATCGTAGACGCTATCACAACAAACTAGACTGAAGCTACAAACTAATTTCATACTTTTAAAATGTATTTGGTTGTAGTCTTTACGTTTTTGGTACATGTGCTCTACAACATTGTGAAGAGCATATATTTATAAGCTGGTCAATATAAATTGTGGTTTTTCTGATCTAATTTTTTTGGTAGTGTTCAAATATATATCCTGGTTTGTAAAGCAACTAACTACAACAATAGAACCATCCTCTTCTGAATAGACATGTGGAGTAATGCCATGACACCGACCTTGTAAACCATTTTATTTTGAATGTTGGCACCGTAACAAATGGGAAAAATGAAATGATCATGTTAGCCTGACACTGACTGAGAATATTTTGTTCTCTCAGAATTTTACAGGGACTAGTAAGAGGTAGGTTCAGAAAAGTGGAATGGTGCCACCTATCAGTGCAATGATGAAACTGAGACGCATGGAAGAGTTAGTTTCCTCTCAAAGCAGGAGAAATGAATCGGTTTTTGAAGTGTTCTACAATATCCCAACTTTGCCACTATGGACAAATCTTTAATTAAACAGACATTACACCAGAATTGGGAGCTAATGAAACTGCATCAGTTTTACAGAAATAAATTAGAACACTTAGACAACTGTGTAGATTGGATCTGAGGCTTTACCTTATTTGGAGGCAAACTTAAATTAAAAGAAAAAGTTGCCTTCACTTTCCAATTATCCTACTACAATAGACCCAGAATTTTTAAAATCTAATTTAGTAGATATATAATATCTCCACTGGATGTCCTTCTCTGTAGATTATAGAAATTCTGTTTCCCTGTACTTGTCCTGTGGTGGTCACACATCTATAGCGCCTCTAAGGCTATGTCTACACTACAAAATTAGATCGATATTATAGAAGGCTATTTTTAGAAATCGATTTTATACAGTTGATTGTGTATGTCCACACTAAGCGCATTAAGTCGGCGGAGTGCGTCCTCACTACCGTGGCTAGCATCGACTTATGGAGCAGTGCACTGTGGGTAGCTATCCCACAATTCCCACAGTCTCCACCTTCCATTGGAATTCTGAGCTAAGCTCCCAATGCCTGATGGGGCAAAAACATTGTCATGGGTGGTTTTGGGTACATGTAGTCAGTCGCCTCTCCCTCCGTGAAAGCAACGGCAGACAATCGTTTCGCGCCTTTTTTCCATGCGGGCACCATACTGCTTCCAGCAGACCGTGCAGTAGGACTGCTAATCATCATCGTCATCCACCGCTTCTGCTTCCACTCTGCTTTCCTGCTCTCCTGATGCTATGAATCCACCTCACAGGTGCTCTGTATGACCGTCATCATCCACCACTTCCTCTGTCACTCTGCTTTCCTGGTGGTCTCGCAGGGCTGTTTCCACTGCAACTCTGCTCAGCTGCTCTTGTCTCGCCATATCACAGCAAGCATGCAGCCAGCTCAACTGTTGTGTCCTGGCAGCAGACAGTGCAATAGGTCTACAAACCATCATCACTGAACAACAGCTTCCGCTGGCACTCTGCTCTCCTGGTGGTCTCACAGGGCCGCTTCCGCTGCAACTCTGCTTGGCTGCTCTTGTCTCGCCATACCATGGCAAATGTACAGCCCGCTCAGGGTTGTGTCCTGGCAGCAGACGGTGGAGTAGGTCTGCAAAACTGGTCATCCAACCACCGCATCCCCTGCAACTCTACTCTCCTGCTGACGCCATACCACAGCAAGCATGGAGCTCACTCAGATCACCGCGGCAGTGATGAGCATTGTAAACACGTCACGCTTTATCATGCAGTATATGCAGAACCAGACCCTGCAAAAGCTGGCGAGGAGGCGGTGGCAGCACAGTGACAAGAGTGATGAGGACATTGAAACAGACTTTTCTTAAAGCATGGGCCCCGGCAATTTGGACATCCTGTGGCAATGGGGCAGGCTCATGCCATGGAACGCCGATTCTGGGCCAGGGAAACAAGCATAGACTTTTGGGACTGCATAGTGTTGCAGGTCTGGGATGATTCCCAGTGGCTGCGAAACTTTTGCATGCATAAGGGCACTTTCATGGAACTTTGTGACTTCCTTTCCCCTGCTCTGAAGCACAAGAATACCAAGATGAGAGCAACCCTCACAGTTCACAAGCGAGTGGCGATAGCCCTCTGGAAGCTTGCAATGCCAGACAGCTACCGGTCAGTTGGGAATCAATTTGGAGTGGGCAAATCTACTGTGAGGGCTGCTGTGATCCAAGTAGCCAATGCAATCACTGAGCTGCTGCTATCAAGGGTAGTGATTCTGGGAAATGTGCAGGTCAGAATGGATGGCTTTGCTGCAATGGGATTCCCTAATTCTGGTGGGGCGATAGACAAAACACATATCCCTATCTTGGGACTGGACCACTAAGGCAGCCAGTAAATAAACGGCAAGGGGTACTTTTCCATGGTGCTGCAAGCACTGCTGGATCACAAGGGATGTTTCACCAACATCAACGTGGGATGGCCGGGAAAGGAACATGACACTCACATCTTTAGGAACTCTGGTCTGTATGAACAGCTGCAGCAAGGGACTTACTTTCCAGACCAGAAAAAACCACTGGGGATGTTGAAATGCCTATAGTTATCCTTGGGGACCCAGCCTACTCCTTAATGCCATGGCTCATGAAGCCATACACAGCCACCATGGACAATAGTAAGGAGCTGTTCAACTGTAGGCTGACCAAGTGCAGAATGGTGGTAGAATGTGCGTTTGGACATTTAAAACCACACTGGTGTAGTTTACTGACTCGGTTGGACCTCAAAAAGAAAAGGAGTCCTTGTGACACCTTAGAGACTAACAAATTTATTTGAGCATAAACTTTCGTGAGCTACAGCTCACTTCATCGGATGCATTCAGTGGAAAATACAGTGGGGAGATTTATATACATAGAGATCATGAAACAATGGGTGTTACCATACACACTGTAACGAGTGATCACTTAAGATGAGCTATTACCAGCAGGAGAGCGCGGGGGAGGGGAACTTTTGAATTGATAATCAAGGTGGGCCATTTCCAGCAGTTGACAAGAATGTCTGAGGAACAGTGTGGGGGGGAAAATAAACATGGGGAAATAGTTTTACTTTGTGTAATGACCCATCCACTCCCAGTCTGTATTCAAGCCTAAGTTAATTGTATCCAGTTTGCAAATTAATTCCAATTCAGCAGTCTCTCGTTGGAGTCTGTTTTTGAAGATTTTTTGTTGAAGAATTGCAACTTTTAGGTCTGTAATCGAGTGATCAAAGAGATTAAAGTGTTCTCCAACTGGTTTTTGAATGTTATAATTCTTGACGTCTGATATGTGTCCACTTATTCTTTTACGTGGAGACTGTCCAGTTTGACCAATGTAGCGCAAGTAGAGTAGGGGCATTAGGGGACGAGAGCCGAGGAAGCGTTCTATTTATGTTGCATAAATAAATAGAACAATGCTATAGACGGAATATCTTGAATAATAGCATCTTGAACTTGTTGAGTATCTTTATCTTTTATAAGACCATTTTAAACTTGCTTAGTAAAAACAGGTTTCAGAGTAGCAGCCGTGTTAGTCTGTATTCGCAAAAAGAAAAGCAGTACTTCTGGCACCTTAGAGACTAACAAATTTATTAGAGCATAAGCTTTCGTGAGCTACAGCTCACTTCATCGGATGCATTTGGTGGAAAAAACAGAGGAGAGATTTATATACACACACAGAGAACATGAAACAATGGGTTTATCATACACACTCTAAGGAGAGTGATCACTTAAGATAAGCCATCACCAGCAGCGGGGGGGGGGGGGAAGGAGGAAAACCTTTCATGGTGACAAGCAAGGTAGGCTAATTCCAGCAGTTAACAAGAATATCAGAGGAACAGTGGGGGGTGGGGTAGGGGGGGAGAAATACCATGGGGAAATAGTTTTACTTTGTGTAATGACTCATCCATTCCCAGTCTCTATTCAAGCCTAAGTTAATTGTATCCAGTTTGCAAATTAATTCCAATTCAGCAGTCTCTCGTTGGAGTCTGTTTTTGAAGCTTTTTTGTTGAAGGATAGCCACTCTTAGGTCTGTAATCGAGTGACCAGAGAGCTTGAAGTGTTCTCCAACTGGTTTTTGAATGTTATAATTCTTGACGTCTGATTTGTGTCCATTCATACTTTTACGTAGAGACTGTCCAGTTTGGCCAATGTACATGGCAGAGGGGCATTGCTGGCACATGATGGCATATATCACATTGGTAGATGCGCAGGTGAACGAGCCTCTGATAGTGTGGCTGATGTGATTAGGCCCTATGATGATATCCCCTGAATAGATATGTGGACAGAGTTGGCAACGGGCTTTGTTGCAAGGATAGGTTCCTGGGTTAGAGGTTCTGTTGTGTGGTGTGTGGTTGCTGGTGAGTATTTGCTTCAGATTGGGGGGCTGTCTGTAAGCAAGGACTGGCCTGTCTCCCAAGATCTGTGAGAGTGATGGGTCGTCCTTCAGGATAGGTTGTAGATCCTTGATGATGCGTTGGAGAGGTTTTAGTTGGGGGCTGAAGGTGATGGCTAGTGGCGTTCTGTTATTTTCTTTGTTGGGCCTGTCCTGTAGTAGGTGACTTCTGGGGACTCTTCTGGCTCTGTCAATCTGTTTCTTCACTTCAGCAGGTGGGTATTGTAGTTGTAGGAATGCATAATAGAGATCTTGTAGGTGTTTGTCTCTGTCTGAGGGGTTGGAGCAAATGCGGTTATATCGTAGAGCTTGGCTGTAGACAATGGATCGAGTGGTATGATCTGGATGAAAGCTAGAGGCATGTAGGTAGGAATAGCGGTCAGTAGGTTTCCGATATAGGGTGGTGTTTATGTGACCATCGCTTATTAGCACCGTAGTGTCCAGGAAGTGGATCTCTTGTGTGGACTGGTCCAGGCTGAGGTTGATGGTGGGATGGAAATTGTTGAAATCATGATGGAATTCCTCAAGGGCTTCTTTTCCATGGGTCCAGATGATGAAGATGTCATCAATGTAGCGCAAGTAGAGTAGGGGCATTAGGGGACGAGAGCTGAGGAAGCGTTGTTCTAAGTCAGCCATAAAAATGTTGGCATAATGTGGGGCCATGCGGGTACCCATTGCAGTGCCGCTGATTTGAAGGTATACATTGTCCCCAAATGTGAAATAGTTATGGGTGAGGACAAAGTCACAAAGTTCAGCCACCAGGTTAGCCGTGACATTATCGTGGATACTGTTCCTGACGGCTTGTAGTCCATCTTTGTGTGGAATGTTGGTGTAGAGGGCTTCTACATCCACAGTGGCCAGGATGGTGTTTTCAGGAAGATCACCAATGGATTGTAGTTTCCTCAGGAAGTCGGTGGTATCTCGAGGATAGCTGGGAGTGCTGGTAGTGTAGGGCCTGAGGAGGGAGTCTACATAGCCAGACAATCCTGCTGTCAGGGTGCCAATGCCTGAGATGATGGGGCGTCCAGGATTTCCAGATTTATGGATCTTGGGTAGCAAATAGAATACCCCAGGTCGGGGTTCCAGGGGTGTGTCTGTGCGGATTTGTTCTTGTGCTTTTTCAGGGAGTTTCTTGAGCAAATGCTGTAGCTTCTTTTGGTAACCCTCAGAGGGATCAGAGGGTAATGGCTTGTAGAAAGTGGTGTTGGAGAACTGCCTAGCAGCCTCGTGTTCATATTCCGACCTATTCATGATGACAACAGCACCTCCTTTGTCAACCCTTTTGATTATGATGTCAGAATTGTTTCTGAGGCTGTGGATGGCATTGTGTTCTGCACGGCTGAGGTTATGGGGCAAGTGATGCTGCTTTTACAATTTCAGCCCGTGCACATTGGCGGAAGCATTCTATGTAGAAGTCCAGTCTGTTGTTCCGACCTTCAGGAGGAGTCCACCCAGAATCCTTCTTTTTGTAGTCTTGGTAGGAAGTCTCTATGGGTTAGTATGTTGTTCGAGATGTGTTTGGAAATATTCCTTGAGTCAGAGACATCGAAAATAGGATTCTAGGTCACCAGAGAACTGTATCATGTTCATGGGGGTGGAGGGGCAGAAGGAGAGGCCCTGAGATAGGACAGATTCTTCTGCTGGGCTAAGAGTATTGTTGGATAGATTAACAATATTGCTGGGTAGACTAAGGGAACCATTGTTGTGGCCCCTTGTGGCATGTAATAGTTTTGTAGAGAAGCAAAGTGTGTGTTGTAAATGGCTTGTCTAGTTTTTGTAAAGTCCAGCCATGAGGAAGCTTGTGTGGATGGTTGGTTTTTTATGAGAGTATCCAGTTTTGAGAGCTCATTCTTAATCTTTCCCTGTTTGCTGTAGAGAATGTTGATCAGGTGGTTCCACAGTTTCTTTGAGAGCATGTGGCACAAGCTGTCAGCATAGTCTGTGTGGTATGTAGGTTGGGGACAATGTATACCTTCAAATCAGCGGCACTGCTATGGGTACCCACATGGCCCCACAGTATGCCAACATTTTTATGGCTGACTTAGAACAACACTTCCTCAGCTCTCGTCCCCTAATGCCTCTACTCTATTTGTGCTACATAGATGACATCTTAATCATCTGGACCAATGGAAAAGAAGCCCTTGAGGAATTCCACCATGATTTCAACCCACCATCAACCTCAGCCTGGACCAGTCCACACAAGAGATCCACTTCCTGGACACTACGATGCTAATAAGCAATGGTCACATAAACACCACCCTATACCGGAAACCTACTGACTGCTATTCCTACCTACATGCCTCCAGCTTTCATCCAACCACACCACACGATCCATTGTCTACAGCCAAGCTCTACGATACAACCGCATTTGATCCAACCCCTCAGACAGAGACAAACACAAGACAAATGACAAGATCTCTATCAAGCATTCTTACAACTACAATACCCACCTGCTGAAGTGAAGAAACAGATTGACAGAGCCAGAGAGTACCCAGAAGTCACCTACTACAGGACAGGCCCAACAAAGAAAATAACAGAACGCTACTAGCCATCACCTTCAGCCCCCAACTAAAACCTCTCCAACGCATCATCAAGGATCTACAACCTATCCTGAAGGACGACCCATCACTCTCACAGATCTTGGGAGACAGGCCAGTCCTTGCTTACAGACAGCCCCCCAACCTGAAGCAAATACTCACCAGCAACCACACACCACACAACAGAACCACTAACTCAGGAACCTATCCTTGCAACAAAGCCCGTTGCCAACTCTGTCCACATATCTATTCAGGGGACACCATCATAGGGCCTAATCACATCAGCCACACTATCAGAGGCTCGTTCACCTGCGCATCTACCAATGTGATATATGTCATCATGTGCCAGCAATACCCCTCTGCCACGTACATTGGTCAAACTGGAAAGTCTCTATGTAAAAGAATAAAGTGATCACTCTCATTACAGTGTGTATGGTAACACCATTTTTTCATGTTCTCTGTGTATATAAATCTCCCCACTGTATTTTCCACTGAATGCATCCGATGAAGTGAGCTGTAGCTCACGAAAGTTTATGCTCAAATAAATTTGTTAGTCTCTAAGGTGCCACAAGTACTCCTTTTCTTTTTGCAAATACAAACTAACACGGCTGCTACTCTGAAACCGGTTAGACCTCAGCAAAACCAATATTCCCGTTGTTATTACTGCTTGTTGTGTGCTACACAATATCTGTGAGTGTAAGCGGGAGATTTTTATGGCGGGGTGAGAGGTTGAGGCAAATTGCCTGGTCGCTGATTACGTGCAGCCAGACACCAGGGCGGTTAGAAGAGCACAGTAGGGTGCGCTGCGCATCAGAGAAGCTTTGAAAACCAGTTTCATGGCTGACCAGGCTATGGTGTGACAGTTCTGTTTTGTTTCTCCTTGATGAAAACCCGCCCCCTTGCTTCACTCTAGTTCCCTGTAAGCCAACCGCCCTCTCCTCCCCCCTTCAGTCACCACTTGCAGAGGCAATAAAGTTATTGTTGTTTCAAATTCATGCATTTTTTATTAATTCGTCACACAAATAGGGCGATAACTGCCAAGGTAGCCCGGGAGGGGTGGGGGAGGAGGGAAGCACTGAGTGGGGTGCGGGAGGAGGGAAGGACAAGGCCACACTGCACTTCAAAACTTATTGAATGCCAGCCTTCTGTTGCTTGGGCAGTCCTCTGGGGTGGAGTGGTTGAGTGCCCGGAGGAGGGCGGTTGGTTACACGGGGCTGCAGTAGCGGTCTGTGCCTTTCCCGCACCTCAACCATACGCCGGAGCATATCAGTTTGATCCCCCAGTAGCCTCAGCATTGCATCCTGCCTTCTCTCATCATGCTGCTGCCACCTTTCCTCTTGATCCTGGCAACCTATCCTCTCACGCGTCCCTTCTGTCCTCACGTTTATTTTGTGCTTTCCTGGACTCTGCCATTGTCTGCCTCCATGCAGTCTGCTGGGCTCTTTCAGTTTGGGTGGACTGCATGAGCTCAGAGAACATTTCATCGCGAGTGCATTTTTTTCGCCTTTTTATCTGCACTAGCCTCTGGGATGGAGATGCTAGTGGCAGCGTTGAAACATTTGCAGCTGCAGGAGGAAAAAAAGGGAGAGTAAAATTGAAAAAGACACACTGGCCATTTAAAAGAAGGAGCTGATATTTTCGACTTAATGTGCAGCACAAACCCAACTAACCCCCCCAAATCTCTGGGGTGATCGCTTCACCCCTCCCCTGACCGTGTGGCTAACAGCGGGGATGATTTCTTTTCAGCCACAGGCAAACAGCCCAGCAGGAACGGCCACCTCTGAATAAACCCTTAATAAAATTCCCCTATTTCAATCAGGTGACCATGAATGATATCACTTTCCTGAGGATAACACAGAGCGATAAAGAACAGATGTTGCTTGAATGCCAGCAAACGTCAGGACCACACGCTGCCATGCTTTCTTATGCAATTATTCCAGACTACGTGCTACTGGCCTGCCGGGGTAAAGTGTCCTGCCATGGAGGACGCAATAAGGCTGCCCTCCCCAGAAACCTTTTGCAAAGGCTTTGGGAGTACCTCCAGGAGAGCTTCATTGAGATGTTCCTGGAGGATTTCCGCCCCATCCCCAGACACGTTAACAGACTTTTCCAGTAGCTGTACTGGCCATGAATGCATCCCAAGTCTTCAGGGAAAATTAATCATTAAACACGCTTGCTTTTAAACCATGTATTATATTTACAAAGGTACACTCACCAGAGGTGCCTTCTCCAGCTTCATGGTCCGGAGCCCAGGTTGGGAGGGTATTGGCTCCAGGGTGATAAACAGTTCCTGGCTGTCAGGGAGAACTGTTTCTCTGCTTGCCTGTTGTGCGCTCTCCTCCTCATCATCAACATCTTTCTCATCCCCAAAATCCTCATCCCTTTTGCGTGAGACTCCCCCCTTGCAGGTGTCCACAGACAGGGATGGGGTTGTGGTAGGGGCACCCCCTAGAATTGCATGCAGCTCATCATAGAAGCATCATGTCTGGGGTTTGACCCGGAGCAGCTGTTTGCCTCTGTGGTTTTTTGGTAGGCTTGTCTGAGTTCCTTCATTTTCATGCAGCACTGCTGCGGGTCCCTGTTCTAGCCTCTGTCCTTCATGTGCTTGGAGATTTTTTCAAATATTTTGGCATTTTGTCTTTTGGAACGGAGTTCTGACAGCAGATTCATCTCCCCATATGGCGATCAGATTCAGTACCTCCTGTTGGGTCCATGCTGGAGCTCTCTTGTGATTCTGGGACTCCATGGTCACCTCTGCTGATGAGATCGGCATGGTCAACTGTGCTGATCAGCTTGCCACTCTGGCCAAACAGGTAATGAAATGCAAAAATTCGTGTGGCTTTTCCTGTCTACCTGGCCAGTGCATCCGAGTTGAGACTGCTGTCCAGAGCAGTCACAATGGAGCACTATGGGATAGCTCCCAGAGGCCAATACCGTCGAATTGTGTACACACTAACCCAAATTAGACCTGGCGATGTCAATTTCAGTGCTAATCCCCTCATCGGGGAGGAGTACAAAAATCGATTTTAAGAGCCTATTAAGTCGACAAAAATGGCTTCGTTGTGTGGACGGGTGCAGGGTTAAATCGATCTAATGCTGCTAAATTCGACCTAAACTTGTAGTGTAGACTAGGGCTGAGATAACTGGACCAGTGATTCTCAAACTAAGGCTGCTGCTTATTCAGAGAAAGCCCCTGGCGGGCCAGGCTGGTTTGTTTACCTGCTGCGTTCACAGGTTCGGCCGATCTCTGCTCCCACTGTCCGCGGTTCGCCGCTCCAGGCGAATGGGGACTGCAGGAAGCGGTGCGGGCTGAGGGATGTGCTGGCCTCCCTTCCTGCAGCCCCCATTGGCCTGGAGCGGTGAACCGCGGCCAGTGGGAGCTGCAATTGGCCAAACCTGCGGACACAGCAGGTAAACAAACTGGCCTGGCCCGCCAGGGTCTTTCCCTGAACAAGCGGCGGCCCTCGTTTGAGAACCACTGAACTAGACTGAAGAAACAGAGGCAAATAGCTGAGCTGCACAACTGACTGGAGTTTCTCTGCAGCAAATGTCTACCCAGCTGCTTTAAGATTGGGTGGGAATCTGCATGTTTTGCTTCAATGTATGGGTAAGAACAAGATCCCACTGTCCATGATTTACTAGATAGCCTTGGGTGACTTATTTGAGCTCACTATGCCTTGGTTTACTTGACTGCATAACAGTTGGAATAATACTTTCCTCACATGAGTGGTCTGAGGCTGTCCATGAATGGCACGAAGGCTAAAATCCAGATATTGTCTGGCCTGAACAGCTGATTAGCATGCTAGGGTGATATGTGGATGTGGGGGGGGAAGGGGGTGAAACCATTCCAAGAAGGATTTTGCCCAAGGACTGAAAAGATCCATGTGGAGCACTTATGTGTGCACCTTCCTCCCTGGGAGGTGGAGGGAAAAGATGAGAGGTTCCACATAGTGGTGAATCTCCTGCCTTATATATGGTCCACCCGGTCCTGCTGTGCAGTGTGTACACCCACCTGTATGTATCCCCCCAATCACCTTGCACAGAGACTCTGCATCAGTTCCACTGAACAGAGATCCCTCCATAGCTGTGGAGGAGGAGGCTGGATGTGCTCCAAGTGCATAGTATTAAAGGTGTTTCAGTTCATTGGACCATGTTGTGGTTTTTTGAGGGGAGAGAGGTGGAATGTGTGCAGTTAAAGGCACCAGCCATGTAGGTGAATTAGTGGGTCAGAGGACTTAGGAAGTGTTTGAATAAGGAAAAATGTCAAAATATAAAGGATTTGATTCTCCACGTGAAGCTATAGTAGATACCTGAAGGCTTTCAAGGATAATTCGTTTCTTGCCATGGAGACTTCTGGGGTTTGTGATCCTATTTTTTTAGGCTGTGTTGCATGCAGAACTCAGCACTGAGGATTCCTGTATACAGCAGCACATGATGCATAGCCTGGAAACCAGCTTGGTAGCCGATGCAGAATGCAGCTCCCTTTTAAGAATAGCAGGCTGTCATGGGCATGCTTTCTTTCGGTTAGAGTTGGTGAGGAATATTTCTTCAAACCCCTGCTGAGCTGGTGAGCCTGGAATGGTTTGTGGAAACATATCTGACTCGAAGAACTTCTGATGACCCCTGGGCAGGGTCCTGACAGTGAACTGGCAAGCTGCTGGGGAGCACTGCCTTCCAGGGTCCATGTCCAAGGCAGCCCTGCTATGCAGACTGCCCTGGGACCAGAGACCCCAGAGCTTCCAGGCTGCTGGCTGAGGAGCAGGCAGCCTAGAGGTCTTGGGAGCCCCAGCTCCAACCAGGGTTTCCAGGTTCCTGGTAGGGTAGTTGAGAGCTTGGCGGTCCTAGAAACACCAGCTGGAGCTGGGCATCTCGGGATTTGTCAGTTACCAGCTCTGCAGCAGGGTCTCCACAGACTCCAGAGGACCATTGGGCTGCTCCATTTTTTTTTTTTTGGAAAAAAATCAAATCAAAGGGAAAATGTTAAGGGATCATTCTGAGTCAGAACAAAACCTTTTTTCAAACCATTTCCCATGTAACAAAGAGTCTGAGTTTTGACCAGTTTCATTCTCCATTAACTACTAAGTGCAAATCAAGGCTGGGATTTTTCAAAGAAGCTGAGGGAGTTAGGCTGATGGGAGTAGGAAATCCCAGCCCAAGTGTTTCATCTGGTGATTATCTACTTTAGAAACCCTCACTGGTTCGTAGGCGTATCTCCAAGGCAACCCTTCCCCCATGTCCTATAAAAACACTGCTGGTTACCTGGGATGCTTCTCTTGGCTTTTCTACGGTGTGTGAGAAACAGGACATTCGATGTGGAGGGCCCCCAGCTCTGGAATTTGCTTGCCATAGATTAAGCTTGGTATCTTTTTGGTGAAGGGATCTCAAGTATTTTGATAACATGGACCAGCACTTAATAGAATCTCATGGACACCTCTCTATCCATTAACAATTGCCCAGACTACACCCCTTCCCATTTGTGATGATATAACCTCCCTATGGCAACTACAGCAATTGTTTATAAGGAAAAGTAATATTGGGAAACTACTTAAATTGTAACCTGGTGTCTTAATGCAACTTACCATCTGAAAACAAAGAGGGTGATCCAGCATCATCTGACTAGTCATGTCCTTGCAGGTCACCAGCCAGTGGCCCATGGACCACAGTATGAGAATAACCATTCTAGACCAATGTATCATATGTATCCGCTAAAGTGTATGTATTTTCATTGTGGTCTGCTTTTGTAGTCAATTGCAGACCAGCATTACTGGTCACTTTTATGTTTTGTTAATGTTGTTTGTGAGAGATATATATTATTGTGCATACAATAAAGCCGTGGTTCTCAAACGAGGGCCGCCACTTGTTCAGGGAAAGCCCCTGGTGGGCCGAGCCAGTTTGTTTACCTGCTGCGTCTGCAGGTTTGGCCAATCGCAGCTCCCACTGGCCGTGGTTCACCACTCCAGGCCAATGGGGACTGCGGGAAGCGGTGTGGGCTAAGGGATGTGCTGGCCGCCATTCCTGCAGCCCCCTTGGCCTGGAGCGGCGAACTGCGGCCAGTGGGAGCTGCGTTTGGCCGAACCTGCAGACGCGGCAGGTAAACAAACCGGCCCGGCCCACCAGGGTCTTTCCCTGAACAAGCCGCAGCCCTAGTTTGAGAACCACTGCAATAAACAGAACTGCCATAAATTTCAGATCCATATACAAAGTTCTGGGATGTTCAGGTCCAAACCAAAAAATGCTGGATCTGATCTCTAACTATTGCCTAACAGCACAAGACACTGTTACATTTCTAACAAAAATCAGATACAGCATATGAGCTGTGACATCCAACAACAAGACAGGAACACTTTTGCTCACCAGCCTCATGCTATTTCTATTTCACTAAGTCAGTGGAGGCTGGTGACATCTGAAAGTGGGCAGGCAAAGGTGACACGTTAATGTATGGGAGGTTCAGGGGTCCTTTTATAGGACCAGTTAAGAGCCATATGTAAGCAATGTGTGCATTTAAAATTCTACCCTATACTAGATTACCATCCTTTGAAAAGACAGCATGTCCTTTCTTCGGCTGATGTTCTCATTAATGGATAGAAGATCCTGCACAAAGTGCCCAAGGGTTATTAAATGTTCACATTTAAATATTAATGTGGATACTGTTGTCATGTCAAGTAACTTAGAGGCCTTTACCATTAGGGATGAGCATTTACTGCAGAAAATGGATTGCGCTCTAAGCTCTATTGTGAACGACTTCAAATTGTTCTGTCAGTCAACTGAAACAGCAGCCCTCACTACGTAATGTCTAGAAAGAAGAATGTTTGTTTAATTAGGACTTGCAAGGATACTACAGTCTAAAGTGTATAATTAACTTGTCTGGCTTCTTGCAACCTGAATAACTTGCTGCTTTCATATTAATGTGTTTTATGAATTTGAACTAGTAGTAGGTATCTAAAAGTCGACTGTTTTTTTAATTCCAGAGGTAATCAGCACCTACAACTGTAAATGAAATCAACATGGGTTGCATGTGATCATCAGTTCCTCAGAAAATCAGGCCAGTGACATTCCACTCCATGGTTTCCCTGAGCACTCATAATTAACGTATAGGACGTACGCCTAGGCAGAAACATAACCTGTGTGAAAAGATTGAGGTAAGCTTAAATCAATATCAGTGGTATTATCCCATATGAAAAAATGTACATTTTAATTTAATCAATGTATTTGATCAAATATATATGTGAAACAGATAACACACACAAAATGAATAGCATGAGAAGCAACTATATAATATTAAAGACATCAAGTGCATTCGTATCCATATTAGTCTACATTTAACATTCATTTAGCTATACATGTATTCCATACAATATACTACTAGTGATGATGAAACATTAAGGTTGTGAAACCAAGCAAAAGTTAGGAAATGCAGAGTTAAGGTTAAAAGATCAATTTTAACTTATAGATTTTAAGGCCATGATCATCTAGTCCAGGGGCTCCCAAACTTGGTTCACGGCTTGTTCAGGGTAAGCCTCTGGTGGGCCGCGAGACACTTTGTTTACCTGAACGTCCGCAGGTACGGCCACTCGCAACTCCCAGTGCCGCGGTTTGCCATTCCTGGCTAATGGGAGCTGTGGGAAGCGGTGGCCTGGCCCGCACCGCTTCCTGCAGCTCCCATGGGCCAGGAACAGCAAACCGCAGCCATTGGGAGCTGTGAGCGGCTGAACCTGCAGACGCTCAAGTAAACCAAGCATCTCACGGCCCACCAGGGGCTTACCATGAACAAGCCGTGAACCAAGTTTGGGAACCCCTGATCTAGTCTGACCTCCTGCAGATTGTAAACCACAGAACCTCACCCACTCACTCCAGTAATAGGCCCATATCTTCTAGCTGAATTACTAAAGTCCTCAAATCTTGATTTTAGAACTTCAAGTTACAGAGAATCCACCATTTACTGTAGTTCAAAGCAGCAAGTGGCCTATATACCCTCTGCAGCAGAAGGTGAAAAAAACCCACGGTCTCTGCCAATCTGACTTGGGGAAAATTCCTTCTCGACCCCAAATGTGGTGAACAGTTAGTCTCTGAGCCACCAGTCAGACACCTGGGAAAGAATTCTTTGCAGTTACTCAAAGTGTCCCATCTATGGCCGACCTATGACCTTTGGAGATATTTGCTAATAGCAATTGTGGCTGGACCATATGCCATTGTAGAAATCTCATCATAACATCCCCTTCATAAACTTATCACAATCAGTCGTAAAAGAAGTTAGGTTCCCTCCCCTCACCCCTGCAGTACTCCTCTTGGAAGGCAGTTCCAGAACTTCATTCCTCTGATGGTTAGAAATCTTTGTCTAATGTCAAGTTTAAACTTATTGATGGTCAGTTTATATCCATTTGTTCTTGTGCCAACATGGTCCTTAGCTTAAATAATTCCTTTCCCTTTCTAGGATTTTTCCCTCTGATGTATTTATAGAGAACAATCGTATCTTTCCTCAGCCTTTGTTTTGTTAGGCTAAACAAGCCAAACTCCTTAAGTCTTCTCTTATAAGCTAGGTTCTCCATTCTGCCAGTCTTCCTAGTAGCCTTTCTCTGCACCTGTTCCAGTTTGAATTATCTTTCTGAAACATGGGAGACCAGAACTACACACAGTTTTCCAGATGAGGTCTCACCAGTGTTGTATATAATGGTAATAACACTTCCCTGCATTTACTGGAAATACTAATCCTAAAACTGCATTAGCCTTTTTCAAAACCACATCATGCTGGTGCTCATAGTTATTCTGTGTTTGACCAGTACACCCAGGCTTTTCTCTTCCTCTGTTGCTTCCAACTGATATGCCACCATCTTATAGCAACAATTCTTGTTGTTAGTCTCTAAATGTATAACCTTGCACTTTGTATTATTAAATTTCATCCCATTTCTATGACTCTAGTTTTCAAGGTTGTCTAAATCTTCTTACATGATATTCTGGTCCTCCTCTATCTTGACAATACCTCCCAACTTTGTATCATCCACAACTGTTGTTAGCACACTCACACTCGTTGTGCTTTGCTTTAAATATATTTCTTTTATATCATTACAGTTTTTTCCTGTTAATACATAATATACCATTTAATGAAATTTCTTATTAAACATTATTATTTTATTTGATTAACCTTTGCATTCGTTATTACAGTATGCATTGTCTGCAGACTTGGCTTGATATTTAAAACTCTTTCATTCTCCTACAAAATAGGCACTGTTGAAGAAAATTAATAGTTTGAAAATTATAAATGCATAAATGTGAATGATTTGAAAGATGAATTTGGGATGGTCACAAGTTTTTAGATGACCTTCCCATGTGAGAGATCATACAGAGGAAAATTATCCCAAGTTTCATACCATCTTGAGTTGCAAATGGACCAGAGTTTGAGGAATCTCTTCTGAGATAGTCCAGAAATGAGAGAACCCAACCCGCTAAACCACAGTAGCTTTGAATTCCTCTTAAAATGCAAGTGTTCAACTTGCTGACATATAAACCTATGAATGTTAGTGATATTTTCTTGGTTTGCCCTTAGCTGATACACACTTTATTCTGAGGAACTCTTAGTTTTGAGGTATCTCTATAATAAATTTCTTTACTTCCATGCTCCTTCTGTGTGATGAGTGCAAAGTGCTAAAACACCATTAAGTCTCCTAGTCCTCAGAGATGTAATTAGAAGTATTATTTCCTTCCTCCAAATATAAGTAAAACTGAGCCTAAAGTTTGAAGAGGCTTTCCCAAGGTCACACCGCAAGTCATTGCAGAGTCAGGACCATGTTGCTTTTCCTCTAACCCTACACTCTGAGACATCCTGACTTCTGAGGCACTCAGCTGCTGCAAGTCAGCTCAATTCAAAATTGCAGTGTTTAGCACCCTGCCCCTCCCCACAAAAAAAGTTCTAAATCAGTACAGAGGTGCCAGGGAGCTGTAGTCTTTGGGACACCAGTAGGAGGAGAAACATAACCTGCTCTCAGTCTTGTGCTCCCCTGTTGATGCTTGCTAGGGTGAGTGGAAAGGTAAGATCATAACATTGCCCAACCCTTCCACCCAAACACATCTCTTCTCCATTTGTGTTCTCTGGCACTTGCAGTCAGATTATGCTCGCAGTCAGATTATGCTTACCTCTACACAAGTGCACTGGGTGGGAAGAAGGCATTTTTTGCACTATCTTCTCTCCAGCACATCTTTCCTCATCTTGGTCCTAAATTCATTCTGCTATGAAAACTTGTTTCTGTTCTTGAGAAACTGTTCTCCAGTCTTCTTTTTTTAACGTGTGAGGTAAAAGGGAAAAAAAGGGCTCTCTCTACCTGAACCAAGATTTTAACTGTATGTATGCTCATTTGTGTGAAACCTTAGGGGTGTTATCCTGGCATAGCTTGTATGATTGAGCAAGATAACATTTTAGAGTAAAACTCTTTCTAAAGAATATCAGCAGCAGCATTAAATAAACCCTGCAATTAACAAGTCTGGTAGCAGCTTCCCTCAAAGAAAATTGCTCTTAAACTGTGGAAAAACTCCTGCCGGTAGAGTGTGCTGTCCTTCCACTGGTACAATATAAAGCTGGTCCCAATCAAAATGCCAATATAGCATGTGTATTCGTCTTAGAAACTCCATATTGCCTTCTCATTACTCTAGATATTTGAAAGGGAGGCTGATAAAACACATAAACTCTGCCATTACACTTTGATAAAATACTTATTTAATTCAGCACTAGAGGAATGTAGAAACTTACAGAAAGGTATTGGGCTTTAGAATAGGTATTGAGTATAGAATGGGAAATATATTGAATTTGCTGATGTTGTTTTACAGTAGGTCAGTTCAGACCTAAAGAGTTCTAACGTCTGAACAATGCTGTTGACACTGGGAAGAATTAGAGTATAGATAACACACTATAAAACTGCCAAACTATGAACTGAAGCCAGCAGCATTTGCTTTACAACAACACTAGAAAGGGGTTGACATTAATATGTAGAAATATTTGTAATTTTGTGCATAGTGAAACAGAACACAGGCCACAATTTTCAGACTTGGATGCCTGAAGTTAGGTACTTAAATAAGTGGCTGATTTCACAGGTGCTCAGTGCCCACGGCTTCCATGGAAGTCACTGAATCACTCTCTGAAAAGCAGACGATTTATTTAGGTGCCAACTGAAATATGGCTTTACGTGCCTGGTTTTTTCACCCAGGTTTACAAACTTTGAATTGGATTTATTTGGTTCAAAATATTCTTCTGGATTAAAGTTTTTACTCAGTAAACTGTGCCAATTTATAGCAACAGAGAATTTGTCATTTATCGTCACTGGTGGTTGGGAATTTTCTATCAGAATGATTTGCAGAAAATTCACCTTCTGCAAAACAGAAATTTTTCCATGGGAAAATTTGGATTTTGATGGAAGTTTTCAATTTTCCATTGGAATATTGTTCCCAGCTCTCTAGCTCCCCCATTTCATGGTAGGCCAGGCTTCCAGACTCCATGGCAGCCTGCGAGGTGGTCTGTCACAGAACCAGGACTCCCAGGCGAGCCGCTGGGGACCCTAGGGAGCATATTTGTTTCCAAAACAGTGAAATGTTTCTGCAGTGGAAACATCTGGCTGTTTTTGAAACAAAATGTTGTGTGATTTCAGTTCTATGCAAAATGTTGAGGTTTTTCTTTTTCATCCTCATTCAGGATGAAAAAAAAATCTATACATTTTTTCATGGAATTGAAATTCTGTTTCCTGTCCAGCTCTAACTGTTACTATTTACTATTTGTATTGCAGTTTCCCAAACATAGACCAAGGCCATGCTGTCTTTAGCATTGTACAAACACATAACAAAAAGACACTACGTGCCCCAAAGAGCTTACGATGCTTTGTTTTTTTCCCCCAACATCTCAGTTCAGAAGTGAGAGTAATACTGTCACTTCTGGAAACATTTGTAAGAGTAGCTGGAGCCCATAAGCTCTATCCCATGGCTAGTGTGGAAATGAAGGTTTTCTTCTCCTCCACAATATTGTTACTACAATCTTGTCCAAATGAATTGTAGGCAACTGCTTTATGAGTCCAGGCTGTATTCACTGGAGAGAGGGTCATGTTTTTTATTAGTGAGCAATGTAATGTTTCATTTGCTGTTAAAATTGATAAGATTTAGGCTGGAATAGTTTTGCATGAAGGCCGATCTCTGTCCAAAGATATCAGATGCCACCTCTGTTTCACCTTTCACCAATTTCAGGCACAGAGGACTTAGTTGTGCTGGGAAACTTTACAGTGCTACTTGGGCGCTACATCTGTACTCTCTGTGGCTAATAAAATTAAGTACTGTAGGGAAGTATTGAAGCCATTAGTTTGAGATTGTTAACGTCTTCCTAAGTGCTGGCTGAGTGCCAATTTCCCTTAAATGAGCCCTCATGCAGGAAACAATCTTTTGATATTGACTTTCTCATTACACTTCATTCTGTAACTAACCCTGCCCTTTTTTGGTCATGGTTTTTGAAAAGTTGGTGCTGGGGCAATTTTAGCATCACTCAGAGTCATCAGCTTTCAAGCTCAGCTTTTGTCAAGCCCAGCTTTCAGCCTAGGAACAGGATGGACCCTTCTCTGGTCATACAGGCTGATAACCATCTCCTAGCACTGGACAAGCTGTCCCATGATGACTCTTTTGGGATCTATTAGCAACCTCCTTGGATATCATGACTCAACTGTGGATCTCTCCGAGACAGATGGGATCACACTGAAGTATTCCACTATTCTATTTCAATTTCTCAGACATCCCAATGGGAAATTTTGGGGTAATTGCTTATCCACCGAAGGCTTCCTTGTGGAGATCTATGTGGATTTATTGCCTGTGTAGTTCATGTGTGAAGCTGTTTTGAGGAAATGATGAGGAAGTTTGGATCGTGCTGCAGTCAGTATGCATCCATTGCTTCCAGACCGTACTTTGCTTCCCCAGTGCCTGACAAACTTTGGACCTGCTGAGAAATGGAGGTGGTGTTTGGTTTGGAGAAGCATTAAGGAAGTATGGCAGATATGGGGTCTGATCATGAGTCAGGAGTTTATCCATCCTTTTTTAAAGAGGTGCCCAATCTTGGATTATTCTGGATTACTCAATTGTCTTGGCGTCACAGATGTCTGCTGGCTGATGGTGTTTTTTAAAATCTGTTTAGCCCAAAGATTGTGATGTGGCCCTTGCCACCATTATTCATATCTGTCACCCCTAGATTAGATTACTGCAATGCTCTCTGCATAGGACTACACCCAAAGGCTAATTGGAAGCTGCAGCAGGTGCAGAATCCAGTGTATTAAGTGTTGCCAGCTGCAAAGAAAATATTATTCCAGTGTTCCAAAGACTGCTTTTGGGTGTATGTATGTATGTATCTAAACACCTTAGCTACCAGAGACACAGCCTCTCTCCCTGTGTACTTCTGCAATCAACTGGTGTGCTCTCACTCCCATTCCCTGCACTAGTGCTGGAAGTAGGGTCATCTTTTTTAAAGATTTAAAAATACATAAATAAGACAAAACTGTGAAAAAGATGTGCAAAGACAAATGGAAAATAACAAAGCAACTGAATTGCCTGAGTTTATAACTAAAATTCTTTAGTTGAGCATTGAATTCACAATGATTTCTTTTCTTATTATAATTGTCTGCAATAATAAATTCGTACCTCTCTAAAAATTGAGCATTCAACAGCAGATTTGATGTGTGGGTGGCTGTATAAATAATTCATGTTTGCCAAGTGATTTCCTTGAAACTTTGTGTTCCAGCTATTGGAGCCAGCGCTGGGCGTGGACGCTACCGGGATTGAAATTTGGTGCAGTTGCAGGGGATGTTGACACTGACCCACAGGTTGGGTGGCCTACTGAGGGGAGTCAGGGTGAAGGTGGTTGTCCCTCCCTGAGCCCCACCATACAGGGCTGGCCCAAGCCATCTGGCATAGCCGCTTGCCCCCCTCAAATATTCCTCCACATCTCCCTAGGGGGGTGCACCGCACAGTTTGAAAACCTCTGCCTTTAGCAAAAGACCATCCTTCCTCCAACCCCGGGGAATATTAAGGGAGAGGAAAAAGCCTGTACTGATCTTTCCAAATAGTCCTAAATTACATCATTTGGGAATATTCGAGTGCAAAGCATATGGGCCCAGATTTTTAAAGGTATTTAGGCATTGCTCTGCTCAGCAACACCTAAATACCATTAAAAATCTGGGCCATGGCAACTAGTTGTTATTAAAACAAATAAGGAGCTTGCATCCTTTTTAGAATTGTCCCATTTTCTGTATCCTAATTAATGATTGAAGATGTTTTTAATCAGCGATAAAATTTTATTTAAAAAAGATAAGCAAAACACCAGTCCTCTGAGTCTTCTGAGACTCTCGGCTGGGCAATTCTGTATTACACTAGATTGTCTGCTGAATATTTAAGGTCAGGTAAAGGTGATGGCTCAGAAGCTCTGCAGCAGCCTGCTGTAAGAAAGGAAGCCCCTTTGGTGAATGTACTGATGATCTCAGGTCCCTGAATTAGCATAGTTTCATAGAATAAAGTGGCTAAAATATTCCATTCCTGTTCCTACATTGGTGTATGGTACTGCTGTGTGCTACTAAATAGTTGCAATGTTTCACCCCAGAGCTGATATCTGTGTTTAATTTGGTTTGCGCTCTTAAACTGAGATACAATTTTATGAAATGATTATATGAGCACCTGGTTAATGCTGATGATGTGCTCAGTCTCTGAAGAACAATGTAGACCACAGCACTATTACATTACAATTCAGGGTCTCCGAGCTGAATCCTGGCTCACCACTGCTGTCTCACTAGTCTGACTGGTGCCAGTAGCTAATGGAGGAAACTAATAACAAAAGAAGGGAAGGGGGAAAGGCCCATCTGACGAGATACCTCCTATTGTAAAATGTAACGACGGCTCTGACTGACTTACTGTAAAATAGAAATTATAAGACAAGTTATTGACCCATGTATGTTAATCACTGCTCGATTAATCTTGCAGTCTTTATACAGGCAAAATTCTTATTGATGTTATTGGGAGTCCCGCCTGAGTAAGGACTGCAGGATTTAATCCTGTAAGAATCCTCAGTGTTTTTAACTAGGTGTTTTTAACTCAGTGTTTCTTCTGTTTTTTGGAACTGATAACTGTTGAAGCTATTCTGTTTGTGTTATCCTTTTAGAATGTCGATATCATTTCCCACATCTATTCAGCTGGTTTGGGGATAGTGAAATCAGTGCTGCCATGATGTAAGGAACAGTGTAGAGGATGACCAACTAGAAGTTCCTTCCTAGTCATGATTCTTTGATTTATAATGTCCATTTGATGCATTTAATTAATAGTAAGTAGTAAAAAAATATGTATTGTTTGTGATATACATCTGTTTATCCTCCTTTTTTCAACTCCAAACAAATGTGGTTGGAGAAAATCCCTCTTTCAGAAGTGTCAAATTAATTTTTACATGATTTCTTTTCTTTGACACTATAGACACCATGTGGTACCTAAGATAACTACACAAACTAGATAATATCACTTTGCCATGATACAACAGTACTAGAATTAAGGTTAATAAAAGTGTGTGGTGTGTGTGTAATACTCTCTTTATATATATATACAGATATGAGCTGGATTCTCTCCAGCGGAGCTGTGCTCAGTGCAGAACTAGAGGGAAAGAGTCAAAGGTGGCTTTTCACCACCTTTGTGTTCCCAAGAATCAAAGACAAGCTCAGACTCCTGTGCAACTGAGTAGCCCTGAGGTTGCTGTATAGTGGGAATTATAGTGGATTGCAAACTGAATATGAGACAGTAGTATGATGCAGCTGTGAAAAAGCCTATTATCTTTCCGTGTGTATTAACAGGAGTTTCACAGCTCAGGATATGTCTGCACTGGGAGCTAGGGGTATAGTTCCTGGCTTTTATGCACTCACAAATTTGCACTAACTCATCGAGCTAGCCTGAGTACAAATAGCAGGGTAGTTGCAGTAGCACAGGTAGTGGCAGTGTGCGCATGCCTTACATGGGTCAAGTACAAACCCACCTGAAACCTGTGGGTTTCGGCTGCTACCTGGGCTACCGCAGGTACACTACTGTTTGTATTTGTGCTAGTTTCATGAGGGCTAGTGCAAGTATGTGTACATGAACAGGAAAATCACACCCGAGCTCACAGTGTAGATGTAGCCTAAGACCCAAGAGTTAATTGTCCCGCTCTACTCAGCACTGGCAAGGCCTCAGCTGGAGTCCTGTGTCCAGTTCTGGGTGCTACACTTTAAGAATGATGTGGACTAACTGGAGAAAGGCATACATTTCCCAAGTACAGCTATTTAAAAACAGAGCCGGGATGGGAGGGGGCAATGCAATGCCACTGAAAGCCTTATTTGCACTTACTAAATAGAAAGGACAGGTGCTGGTCCTGCTTTTTAATAATTAGCTGTCACCACAGCCAGTTTTAAATTATTTTGAGTGTATTTAGTGCTTGCTTGATTGGCAGCTTTGGAGAGTGAAGTTCTTTCTTTATCCATGTTCTCCTGCTAATGTGCCTCAGCTTGACCTGCAGTGACAATCACTAAGAGCCAGATTTAGAGGCGATATAAATGACAGTGTAAGACTTCAGTCACAGAGCATGAGTACATTGATATAAGGGGGTGGAGCTTAAATGCTGAGAGGCAGGGATTGCAGCAACGTTAAAAACCAGCAGGAGGAGTTTTATTTTATATAATTCTTGCTAGTCCTTCCTTCCTCTTCCCAACACACCAGATCCTTCACCCATTCTCTGGTTACCCAGCAGACCCTCTGAGTTCCCTCATTTCCTCCCCACAAAAAAGCCACCGGCACCCTTCAACTGGCCCAATGGCCTCCCTCTCCATGACCACAACAGGCTCCAAGTCTTTGACACAACACAGTTCCAAGGTCTGGGCTCTGACTGAGTGCTCTGAGACATCACCAGAGTTGTGCTAACATTGTGGCTGCCTAGCAATCTCTCTAAGGCACTTTATGGCCCCCCCCATAGTAACTGAGCACCTCACACACTTAAATGTGTTTACTTTATTAATATTTTTTCTTAAAATAAAAATAGATGTTGGCATACACTGGCCACAATATATTTTCTCCAAGAGGGTAAAGCAGCCTAAAAATTGGGTTAAGGGGAATTCTCTGGCAGGAGGCAGCCTAGTGACTCCTATGCCACAGCCTTGTGTAGGTGGTATAGTGAGGGTTTCTGGGAGCCCCAGTAATCTTCAAGCTGCTGAAATAGCCCCTTAGCCTCAAAGACAGACCAGTATAAACTGGAGCAGCCCTGAAGCTGCACTCACTCATGACAGTTGTTGGGCTGGCTCTCCAAGAATCAGAGTAGTGGAAGTTGGCTGAAAGCTACATTTGATTTCCTCTCCCCTGACACTGTACTGTGCAGAGCTTGGCTGGAACAAAGGATCTGGGTCCAGATCTCTGAGTTTACAGTGGCATAGTTCATTGCAGAGTTTGGCCTCAAGTAAGGACTGCAGGAGTTGGTCCCGTTTTGCACTACATTAAAAATACTACATAAGGTGGATTCATTTTCAGTGTATACAATCAGACACTATTGTATAAAATTACTTCATATTTTAGTGTGGCTACTTTAGTTTAACATGGCATCCTCTGTCCGAACAATGAGCTTAGAATGCAAACATTTTCCCTTGGACTCAAGCCTAGTCATTGATCTTAATTAAGACTTTGTTTTGCAATTGATGAGCAGGTACTTGCATTGTGAAAGTTCAGAAAAGTTCATGTAGCCTATACTTTAAAAAAAACACTTTGAATATCCCTATGAAATTATAACCCCTCAGCCAAATATTCCATCAAACTAATTACATTGGGCCTGCTGGCTGCCTATGATAGTAAAACCTGCAGGAGATATGGTCTGAAAAGTCCTCTTTACAGAGTTCCTCCCTTATTATTGTTTCAGGAGGAGGGGTTTTCTCTTCTGCACACTGTCAAGGGGCCTCTCCCCAAACCTTCCCCCCAAGAACCTTTGCTTGGTTTTGGATGTGAATGACAATAAAATCTTTCTAAGGCTCTGAAATAGTCAGATAACTTCTATGAAAATGTTGTGCTCCTTAATCTTCTAGGTTCTGGGCAGGATCGTCTGCAGAAGTGCTGACACACGGGTAAAAGAAGCTGGTTTTGCAGTATTTCTTGCTGGGACCAGAAACATAAGTGCTGGAAATCTCCTTGGAAAATCTGTTCTTAGAAGACTTCCAGTCCAGTTTTGCAGAGTCAACAGCCTGATGTTCAGTACTGAAGTAGACATACATGTACTGTAAGGCCCAGCAGGTCTCTCACCTAGCCCTGGAGAGCTGCTAGGTAGCAAACACCTCCCAGCGGTAGCAATAGCCAACTCGCACACCATGACCCACTGCAGACACAGACCACATGTAGCCCCACCTCAACGGATGCAATAGGCAGTAGCCTCATGGCTCCTCATTGGCTCCGCACCTGTATAAATCCCAGGGGTGTTCCAGTAAGTGTTAGGCAACAATGTGCATCTTCTGTAGCTGCCATGGCCATTTCTACTCTCTGCTCTTGAACTTCTGGATTCAACCTTGGCTTGATTTTGAACTCACCTCCTTACCCAGACTCTGAAATATGACTCAAGCCCTAGCTGTGAGTCAGATGGAACCACCATCAGAGTTGATCTCAGCACAGACCTCCAACTACAACAACTATGGTAAATTATTTGAGAAGAACACTGATATTCTGCCATGACACTGGGATTACGACTGCCTGATCAAGCTGCAAGCAGGGGCCCAGATACCCTTCGGCCAGATATAAGCTATGTAGGAGCCTGAGCTATCCTGCATTCCTGTCTTCAGGAGCATCTGAACTAGGGTTTCATCCAGTCATCTACCTCTCCCACTGGGGCCCTGGTTCTCTTCATTAAAAAGAAAGATGGAATGCTGCATTTATGCGAGGTTTACCAGGCTCTCAGTTAGGTTACCATCAGCAATTGGTCCCTTCTTCCACTCATTCTTAGAACTACTGGACCACAGAACTACTTGGCCAAGCCATTGGTGAAACTCAGCCTGTGGGATGCCTACAACCTGGTTTGGATCCAGGCAAGGGACAGCTTTTTGAACCTGGTGTGACCACTGTGAATAGCTGATCATAGAATATCAGGGTTGGAAGGGACCTCAGGAGGTCATCTAGTCCAACCCCCTGCTCAAAGCAGGACCAACCCTAACTAAATTATCCCAGCCAGGGCTTCGTCAAGCCTGACCTTAAAAACTTTTAAGGAATGAGAATCTACCACCTCCTTAGGTAACCCATTCCAGTGCTTCACCACTCTCTTAGTGAAAAAGTTTTTCCTAATATCCAACCTAAACCTCCCCCACTGCAACTTGAGACCATTACTCCTTGTTCTGTCATCTGCTACCACTGAGAACAGTCTACATCCATCCTCTTTGGAACCCCCTTTCAGGTAGTTGAAAGCAGCTATCAAATCCCCCCTCATTCTTCTCTTCTGCAGACTAAATAATCCCAGTTTCCTCAACCTCTCCTCATAAATCATGTGCTCCAGCCCCCTAATCATTTTTGTTGCCCTCCGCTGGACTCTTTCTAATTTTTCCACATCCTTCTTGTAGTGTGGGGCCCAAAACTGGACACAGTACTCCAGATGAGGCCTCACCAATGCCGAATAGAGGGGAACGATCACTTCCCTCGATCTGCTGGCAATGCTCTTACCTATACAGCCCAAAATGCCATTAGCTTTCTTGGCAACAAGGCACACTGTTGACTCATATCCAGCGTATTGTCCACTGTAACCCCTAGGTCCTTTTCTGTAGAACTGCTGCCTAGCTACTCGGTCCCTAGTCTGTAGCAGTGCATGGGATTCTTCCATCCTAACTGCAGGACTCTGCACTTGTTGAACCTCATCAGATAATGCCATTTGCTCTCATGAAAACCCTTGCAACATACCAGCACTTTGTGAACAATGTCTTCCATGACATCCTAGACCAGTAATCATAGTCTATCCTGATAATATCCTAATTTTCTCCAGTGATCCTGAGCAACACACCCAAAACATCTGGTCAGTCCTAGAACAGCTCCACCAACATGACCTGTATGCAAAGGTGAAAAAATGCAGCTTTGACAAGCACTCCATGAAGTTGCTGGGCTACATCCTGTCCCCTGAGGGCCTCCAAATGGATCACAAGATGGTGAAAGTGGTACAGACCTGGGCACGCCCCTCGACACACTCCAAAACATCAAAGAGCTACAACAGTTCCTAGGGTTCACTAACTTTTTTAGGCACTTCATCTCCAGGTTTTCAGGCCACATTGCCCCACTGCCCATGCTTTGTGACCAAAATACCATCTTCACCTGGTCTCCAGAAACACAACAAGTATTCAGCTGTCATCTCTACCAGTGCCCTAATTGTGGCCCATCCCAACCCCGCATGACCCTTTGTTGTTGAGAATTATACCTCCTGTATGATAATTGGAGCCATACTCTTCCAAAGATGTGGTCCCCAACAGCACCTCTTCCCTTGCACCTCACAAAGCTCATGCCACTGCAACAGAATTATGAAATTACCTAGCTTTATAGATTACTTCTAGCCATCAAAGTGGCTTTTGAAGAAGGTACCACTATATGGAGGGTGCTCAGTACCATTACATATCCACACAGACCATCAAAACTTAAACTACTTCTGCCAAGCCAAGACATTGAACAGCATCACAGGGCCCTGTTCTTCACATGCTTCTATTTCACCATCAAGTATCTCCCAGGACCGTAGAAAAAGACTGCTGATACCTTGTCCCAAAAGGGGAATATCTTGCCAGTCAAAACTTCCTGGATGTCACAATTCCGCTCAGCTGCAGGAAATGAGCTGCCTTCCAAGGAACTTGTGGCAACAAGCCACGGGCAACACCAGGTCCAGGATGGCTTGCTCCACATCAAGGGCTGCTTAGCCATTCCACTGGGATCTCCTCAGTGTGAGGTACTATGGTTCTGTCACAGCTTGCCATTAACAGGCCATATGGGTTACCTCAAGACCATCCATTTGGCTGCCTGCTCCTTCTGGTGTCCCCACATGCACACAATGATCCACTCATATGTTGATTCCTGTAAGACATGCACACGCACTAAGACACCATGCTTGAAACCCTCAGCCCCTAACACCTTCTGAGACCACCCATCCAAACACGCCTGGGCAGGAATGTAAGCCCAGCAGGTCTCAAACCCAGGCCTGCACAGCTGCTAGGCAGCAAACACATCCATGCTGCCACACAGCAGCAGCAGTAGCCAGCTTGGCTTCCAACATCCACGACCCACTGTGGACATAGACCACAGGAATACCTACCTCAAGGGGTCCAACAGGTAGTAGCCTCATGGCTCCTGATTGGTTCCCTGCCCTATATAAACTCAAAAGATGTTCAAGGAAGTGTCCAGGCAACAGTGTGGATCTTCTTTAGCTGCCATGGCCACTTCTGCTTTTGAACTCCTGGCTTCAACCTCAGTTTGATTTAGACCCTGCTGACCTGGACTCCAAAGCCTGACTCAGACTCTGATCTTTGGCACCAGTCTGGAACTTGACTATGAACTCCTCCACTACACTCAGACTCCAGTTTGACCCTGCTCTGACCATTGGTCCTGATTGTGCCCAGATGTACAACTACTTTGCACAGGTGAGTGCAAGAAAATCCCCAGTTTGTGCAGACATGGCTAGATGAGTGCCTTGTTTAGCTTTGTGTGTGCATTAGTCATGGACTTGTGCATGGACACGAATATGTGTATACACAACGGAGGCACGTGTCTCTGCATGAAAATGCAACCTTACCTGGATTTTGAAAACCAGGCCCCCAGCTACTTCAGATAAAGTTTGGATAAGCATTCCACAATTTAGATGCTTACCTAAAATACAAACTTTGAGGTGTGCTCAAATGCTTCAATTTTTACCCCTCCGCACTGAGCATCATTCCTACTTAGTTTACAAAAATATGTACCTGGGTATCAATGTAAATTTAAATGTTAATAGCCTTGTGAATACACTGAAATCCCAGCCTTAATTTGGGGGGAGTTTTGGTGCACCTAACAAATCCCAGTCCATATAACTTTTTTGCTATATGGACTAAAATCCTTGAAACCTTATCCCAGTGACCTAGAGTATCCATAAATTCATGTATAGCGGTATTGATATTTTTCTTTTTCTTTTAATCTTTCTATATTTTTTACTGTTAAGGTCAAAGGGGAAAAAACATTAACTATAATGTAGAGATGATTTAACCAGCAGACTATTGTGCATTCACATCTTTATTATCCAGATAATAGTAATTGTTGTGAAGAATACACCAGTAAGAACACTAGATGGTCCCTGTGATTCAGTTTTCCATTTTAGAAAGATCTACTGTAGATATAGCCAAGCACAATTATGGATGTCTTTACAGCAGGGAAAAAAATAATATTGGCAATTGGAAGTTACCACCCAGAACCACATCAAGAACTGCAAAAGCAACCAGAATGTTTTTCTCAGCCTTTAAAACTAAAGATCGACGTGGCATTCTCAGTCTCCGAAGCTGAGCAGTGCAGTCATTTGGAAAGTTACTTAAAAACAACTGGCTAGAGATTCTTCTGAACTGGGATACACCCTGTAATACGGAGAGGTTGGTTTACCAAAAAAGTCTAGATAAAAAAGAGTTAAAAATAAAATACACAGTGTGTGTGTGGGGTCTCATTTTCAAATGAATAAGTCTAAGCGAGTGTTTCACAAACTAAATGTTTATTTAAGAGGCCAGCAACAGATTGTTCATCTCATTTTTAAGGTAAATGTATGGAATTCATGAAATAATTCACTGAGACCAATTTAATATGTAAATAAAGGTCAGTCCCATTTTTGTGGGATCAGGCTCATTTGTGGAGCCAGTTTGAGGTCAAAACTCAACCCTCAATCTAGCAGTTTGTAGGATCTCATCAGGTTCTTACAATACGGAGAATAATAAGTAAGTATTTATTTTTCAAAATAATAGTCCTCATAGCCTTTCAGATGCCTTTTACATAATTTCAAAGTCATCAGCTAACTAATTTCATGTTCGTGTCATTGTCACTTTAAATATCAAAAAGGGTATCCTAATTCAACCCTTATTGCATTTTTTTTGGCACTAGGAGCTTGACTGGCAAGGCCAGAACTATGGTCTGTCAAAGCTAAGTGGGTTACCACCAAAAGAAGTGGGATGGGAGGAGCTAAAAGCTGATAGCTGTCCATTAAGGAGCCAAAAGCATTCTTTCAGTGGTGACAAATTACAGAAAGAATCAGCTGACACTGATCATAAGAGAATCCACCTATAAAAGCAAGCCATAACTTGCATGAGATAGGGTGTGAGCTGAAAGTTTTCTTCACAGAACAGTGCTAATGACCTTGCCTTGTAGCTGAGTGATTCATTCCCCACAGTCTGCTCCTCCCTTCCTCCTTCCCTCCCTGCCTGCACTCCCCTCCCATGCAAAAACAGAAAAATGAAACCAGCTTCCACAGATCATGAAACTTGCCAGCATTCCCTTTCCTCCCATTCCCTTGCCAGCATTCCCTGGGCAACAGATCTGGCTCCAGATGTGTGCGCGTGCATGTGTGGATTGTTTTTTTTTTCCTTTTAGTCAACGTGGATGAGTGCTATGCAACTCCGAGGGTTCAAAACTTTACCTCCCTAAATTAAAAAAAAAAAGATAAATTCAAACCCAATCTTGAAACATGTACCAACCACCTCCTGCAAAGGTACTTTGGACTTTAATGCTTGGCACCTGGCCTGCCAGGATTTGGTCCAAAGGAGATAATTGTAAGGACAATTTTGTCTTATCCACATCAAGCCTATGCATGCCCGTGGGACTTACGGCCAGTTCTGTGCTGCCCTTGCGTGACATTTCTCACAAAACAGCACAAGGGCAGTGAGTGAACAGTTTCTAGGGGGTCCAGAGGCATTTTTCTCAGTAAAATGTTGAGACTTTCATTCTCTTTTTTACTTTGTGCCAAGGCACTCTTTCCATGCCATATCTCCCCTCCCCTTCCATAACACCATCTCCTTTCCAGCAGAACCTGGGTCTTCCCAACACACATCTCCTGGTTTCCTTTCCTGTCCTCCTGTCCCAGCAATGCATCTTTCTACTCCCTCCCCTTTCTTTCCTAGTGCTGTATCTTCCTCATTCCACTCTTCTTGTGCTGGGGCTCTTTCCTTCCTTGCCTCAATTCCTTTTCCAAGGTCTGCCTTCCCTGGTCCTGATTTCCCTGCTGCTTTAGCTCTTCTATTCAGCTCAGGAGGTAGGAGGCAAACTGGAAACTAAGGCACCCTGCATCAGCTGTTTCTTTTCCTCTTTGTAGATATTTTTTTGGTGGGCTCTCTGTGTGATTTATCCAAGGGAGCCAGAAGTGGGCAGTGGGAAGCTGAGGAGAGACAGCTGATAAATTGCCTACTTATCATCCACTATTGTAGCAGCGAGTAGGGGCCAGGAGGATGAACCGCCAGGGAAACCCTGCTTCATCCATGCAACCCTGCTGGTTCAAGAGAGTTCAACAAACCCAGCATCCTTACCTCCCCTACACCTTCACCCAATTCTCCCTCGCTGCCCCTGGGGGATCTCTCCTTCTCCAGCAGTAGTTTTTCCCCATCTCCTCCCTCCATTGTCTCCAGTTTCCCCAAGACTCTCTCACTGCTCTATGACTCCCCTTACCAACTACTACCATAGTCTGAGGGAGCAGCGATTCTATCCCATCCAATTCCCACCCCATCACTATCCTTTACCCCCTCAGCTAGAGTTGCCAACAGTCTCATATTACAAGGGACATCCCTTATTTAAATAGAAAATTGCCTGTCCTGTACTAAATCAGTGCTGGATGTCTTTTATCCAGGATTTCAGCAGCAAGGGGCCACTCTCTTCCCGACCCTGGTCCCTCAGTGCTACACTGGGAAAGCAAATGGGGCCACACTCAAGGGCCAGTGTTGGGAGAGAGTGGAAGGATGCAGCTGTGAATACTGACCAATGTTCCCTCTAATTTTTCCCATGCATGTATGGAATGAATTTTGTTATGTGCACCAATGTGTCACACACCTCCATATTGGTGCACATAACAAAATTCATGTGGCTGGGGTGGGGCCAAGGGGTTTGGAGTGTGGGAGGGGGGCTCAGGGCTGGGGCAGAGGGTTGGAATGGGGGGGGTGAGGGCTCCAGCTGAGGATGCGGGCTCTGGGGTGGGGCTGGGACAGAGGGTTGGAGTGTGGGGGGTGAGGGATTTGGGGTGCAGGCTGTCCCTGGGCTATGGTAGGGAGAGAGGACTCCCCCCAGCTCTCTCTTCCTGCAGCAGCACCTGGGCTGGGAGTGAGAGATGCCTCTCCCCACCATGGCAGCTCTGGGGCTGGGGCCGCGGATAGGCACCTCTCTACCAGCTGTGGCAGGTATGGGCTGGGGCTGGGTTGGGGACAGCGGGGAGAGGCCTGAGAGCCTGCGCGGTGCTTAATAGACTGTGTGCAGCTGCACAGCTTAGACAGAACTTAGGTACTGACCCCCTGCTGTACAGGGCCCCCAGCTGACTCCAGCCCTTGACCATCTGCTTCGCTGCGCTGGCTCTGTCCGGCAGGGCAAGTGGATGGGGCTGTATGCCCTGAAGTTGCACTGAAGGGATAGAGTCAGGAAGGGGCTCTGTCTGACGGGGGGGGGGGTCAGTACTCCCAGGGTATAGCCTCCTCACATGCAGAGCCTCTACCAACATGCCCAGCAGGGAGAACAGCATTGCAGTAGGCAAAGACTAGCAACTACAGCCTCTATCTCGGCTCCTGGCACCTATGCAGAACCTGAACAGAAGTCACAGTGGCTGCTGGCTCAGTATCTGAGGTCCTGGGTTCTCTCAGCATCCAGAGCTGGAGAGAGAGAAACCCTAGGAAGCATGGGAGTGGCGGGAAAAGGATGAGTTCCCAGAGGCTCAAGTCAAGATTGCAGACATCTGAGGTCTGTCCCATATTTTTTAAATACAGTGTTGGCAACCCTACCCTCAGCCTTCCTTCTACATTTCCATTCAGCCCCTACAGCTGCCTCCTGTTCCCCTAGTGCCCTGCACCCCATTCCTCCCATCCACTGTTCAGTGTCTCTGCTGCTCAACACAGTCTCGTGCTCTGTCTACCTCTGAACCATGGAGTGGCAGCCATTTTGCCTGTGGACATGGCTTCAGTCTCTTTGAAAACAGTGAGCAATGGGAGCCAACTTTTCTAAGGGCAGGTTCACTTCCACATGGAGGTAGACTGTGGGGTAATGGAGGTCATCTTGCAGGCATCAGCCCCATTGACAGTGGTAGCAGATAGTGGTCATTTTGCATAAGGGAAATGTGTGTGAGTTGGCAACCTTTCATCGTGTTTTCTTGAGACAGGTGAAAAAACACCCCCAAATCACTGGAGTTACAATAAAATCACAAGAGCTGGCAATCCTGGTGTTATCAAATGGCTGATACTTAGTAGATGGGGTATACATGTGTACACATTTTTATGCCCTGAGGCTATACTCACTGCATATAAGCCCTGGAGTTTGCTGAGCGGTAAGACACATACATATGCTATAGTACAGGTGGGCTCTGTCAGAGGTCACTTACAAAGCTCTTGTGCCCATTAATAGTGCTTATGAATGTTCATTGAATTGGTTTACTTTATGTAAATTGCTAGACTATCTTCAAGTATAAACTTTGCCTGTGGAGCTTTATTTTTAGATTTATTTAGTATCCACACTGGGAGTTGTAGTTGCTCAGAATGGGCTTGACATTCAGAGCTGCTCAGTTCTCTCTGTATGCCTTCCTTGTGTGTGTGTACACACACAAAATATCTCTAACCTGTAGCCAGTATGTTAGGAAGCCAAATATTTTGAGTAACACCCTGTGGGTTCCATTGGCGAGTTGGAACTCCAGATTTGCCTTTAAATGTCTATTAATGTTCTGCTGAGTAAATATAATATCACAAGTTGTATCAGAGAATATTCACATGGAAGAATGTAACTGGTTTAAGGGTCTATCAGATAAATAATCAGGCCTTAGTGACACACAGGCTATGGGACTGAACAACTTATGGACCAGCCCTTAACTGCTGCTTTCACAGAAAGGTGGACCAGAGGGCTACCCCAAGTGCTAGGCCTCAGGAATGAATGGGTCACGATACCCTGGTACAATTCCCTTGGACAGTCTCTCTGAGCTCAGTTAGGAACTGTTGTGTTGATCTTTTGTAGTAACTGTTCCAGTCATTGTGTCTATAGTGTTTTCAGCCTTTCCTTTTCCTTCTATTTAGTAAATAATTTGTTTGTAGCTGTACATGTGAGTGCTTAATAGAAACCCACCTAGCACTGCAGGACCAAGGGACTGAAGCACCTGCATTGCTTGTCTGAGTCACAGTATACATCGGGGTAGACAATAGGTGGACCACGGGCCAAATCTGGACTGCCAGATGCTTTTGAACAGACCCCAAAATCTTTTTACTTACTTACTATCATCACTATTATTTTTTAATTTTCTTCTCTGGAGTCTGGACCATGACTGCTCCTTGACCAAGAAATTTGGACCTTGACAAAAATAATTGACTCCACCTGGTTTACATGGTGCCACCATGCATCTGAAAGGATCTGGTGTACCACAGCATTCTGGCAACCCCATCAGGTGGGGACTGTGATGGGGTGTACAAATCCCACATGGACAAGCAAGGTGCCAGAGAGGCCCTGGAGGTAGGGCTAGTCCTACCCCTCCAGCCCTGTATATCTTGTGTGACAGGGAGGGGTCCTTTGAAAGGGACGAAGCTGCAGTCAGCAGGGCCAGGGGAGGAGCAGGATTGCTCTAAGCAGCACGCTGCAGGAGTGACTCCTGAAGCTTTGGAGGGAACGCCTAGCCAGGAGACCGCCACCCTGACCCTGAGGAGAGTACAGCTGATGCTCAGGGTACGATGGACTCTGAATTTGATTCAGAGGCCCAGTCAGAGCAATTTCCCCAAACCAGCCATCCCATGTTGATGCTGGATTGTTGGCAGCACCGTGAGATCAGAGTTTATTGAACAATCTACATTATTGAATTAGTCAAGTTAGAAACAATACACAGGAGACATTGAACTGAAAGAATGTAACCACTCCAATGGTCTAAGAGGTAAATAATATCTGAATGCATATTTGGACAATATTTACAATACAAATGGCCATAATGATTAAAAGAACCACTAGAGTAGTCATATCAACTGCTGTGAATATAGGGGGTAATAATAAATAATATTTAAAAGCATTGGAAATTAAATCATAACAAAAAAAGTTCAGAAAAACATAATGTAATGATTGACTGTCATTTACACTGTTGTAAAGAATGTGTAGTCCAATATCTTACTGCTCAGCCCCAAAATTATAAGACTCCATCATCCCACACCAAGATATTGAAGCCAGTAGTATTGTGTTAGATGTGTCATACTATCCTTTCGTGAGGTGCTGTTCCTTTAAGACAGCAGTCAACTCCTGGTTCGGTGAGCTAAGAGTTGTTGAACACTGTGAACCTGGAAGACAGAAATATTCTCTCTGAATTTTGGGCAAAGGTTCAGGTCACTCCTTATTTCAATAATGATTCTTTGCACATTATAGAGCATCTTCTTTCAAAGATCTCAAAGTGCTTTATGAAGGTACATTAATTTTCACATTTTATAGATGGAGGTAACTGAGGCACAGAAAAGTTAAGGTCTACATTTTCAGCTATCTGCTACTATCGTGTCCCTCAGTGGTTTGGCATCAAGTTTTGGACATCAAAAATTAATGGCCACTTTAGAAAACTTGTATTATTGACTAGTTCCAAAGTCAATAATAGAGCCTGGGTCTCCAGACTGTCAGCTTCATTTTCATTGCACTAGATGGATGCCTACAAAATCTGAACCAGTTCCCCCATTCCTAAAGCTCATTGTATTTTTGTCTAATTTATTCATCCACATGCACTGAGAAGGTTCCCAGTCCTGCAGTCCTTGCAAACAAATGCCTGCTGAGGTCAATGGGAACTTTCTCCAGGAAAGGACTGAAACTGTGGGCTGGAAACTAGACAGTAACTCAGGTGAGAGAAAACACAGCCCTCTTCAGAAGCCTAGAGAAATGTAATCAAAGTAAATGAAAACATTAACACATAGGAAATGATTTTGAAAGCAAGAAAGAAGACAAAAACTTTAGAAAATATCTGCTCCTTCAGACTGGTCTAGAAGCAAAATCAAATTTTAAAAAATTAAGTGCTTTTGGGTTTACAGAGCCCACCAAGTTATAACATTTTGTACTAATTTTGTGTCTATATAACCCTGGCAAAGAGCCCTGGAGGCTCATTTGAAAAGAAATCCAGGCCCATCTCTCTTTCCTGCTCTCTCTCTCTCCACTCAATTACTTCCATTCCATTTGCAGTTTAGGAAAGCTCAATCTTTGCTGTCTAATTCAAGTGCAGAAAGTTAAATGTTATCACACCATTGATTAAGCCTGGTCCATTAACTAAATGCTGTGTAAGCCCTTAAAAGTGTTCTGCTGTCAGAGAAAGGAGCAAAGAATCCCATGAAGATAATCTGACTCGTCTAGAACTGCGCTGTAGTGCAGCTGATCTCTCCCAATACTGGCCTCAGCATTCTTCCAATGCTTTCCCTTCTCTTCCCTCCCTCCCCGAGTCCTTCACAATTTTCCCATCTGTTATCTCTATTACTTGCTTTTCTCTTGCATTTATTCCTCTATTATAGCCAGTGTAAACCAATTGCCCAGTGACTCTCTTCATGGCCCCTCTTAACCACATGGGGCTAGATTGCCCTGTGAGGAAATGTGCATGCAACAGAACCACTTTTTGTACATTGACTCCCTTCTACGTTGAAAGGGGATCAGACACCTCCATAGCAATATTCCCACCAGACCATGTGGAGAGCTCTCTGCAGTGTCCAGGAGTTGCTAATGTGGAGAGGAGTGAGCTGGGGCCCCAGATGGGACTGGGAAGACCCATAACATAATCTAGCCCAATAGGGAATCCTTTCAGAAAGTAATAAAGCCCAAGCTAGTATGCACTTTTGAGCAGAGCCCCCTCCATGCCTTGAAGGACTGGCTCAAGAGATGGCAGCCTTCAGGAAAGTCATGCCAGTATTGCTCCACTGTGCTGACAAGGTGACAGGGAGCCTTGAGATATAGGCCTGAGCCTTCAGCAATTCCCATTAGCTCTACTGGCTTTGGAGTCTGACCTTGGTTCCATTTAAAGGTCAAAATGGGTCTCCAACAGAACAACCTGGAAAGAACTCCATTCAGGGAGCGCCAATGCATTCCTCTCCCTTGCTTTGCTGCCTTCACAAGTTTTTACATGGGATTGAACAACCTGGCCCCATGGTTTCTGCAGGATTTTACTAAAGAGGCCCTAGCTTGAGTATTCTGCTGCTCACAACTGCAGGAGGATCACACAGGGACAGAGCAAACTCATCATAACTTATCTGAACTAATCAGAAGCTCCTGACATATCTTTCCTTACCTTCTGCATGATTCTGCCCCTTCTCACAGGTTCCTAAAGCCCACCACAGTTACCCAATAGTCTTTCTTTGGCTTCTGGTGACATTCCCAGAGTCCCACCAAAAAGCTTCTTGCAACCCATGGCGATTTAACTCTCCTACCAGTTTCTCGCCATCCTACTGCTCTCCCTTTTTGTCAACCCTATAATCCCCCACCCCCATCATACTATTCCTCATAGTAAATGCCCTGAAACTAATGGCTCTCATTCTGACAAGCCCTCAGCAGTGCTTCCACACCATATCAATGGGCTTTTGACACTTCCCTCCCGCAGTATATTCGAGGCTCCGTAGTCCTCCCTCCAAGATATCCATTATCTCCAAATACAAACTGCGTGAACGCTGAGCTTCCTGTATCGCAGAAGTATTGCATGCATTGCTCACTAGAGCATGCAACTTGTGCATATTTTGACTATAAACCTTATCTGAGTGCACCAGCATTAGCAGCTAAAAATTCTGTATAGCAAACCCCCCACGAATTAAACAATTCTTACAAAGGTTTGAGTGGTTCTGATTGGGCTGAAATTCAGGCTATTTCTTATGCTGGATGAACTGATTTACTCCTTCCTAGCCTGCAACCACTAATCAATGGAACCCATCCACACTGGGCCATTGTCGGTGTTTCCTGAAGAGGGTGGTTTGTGGGGATGGGACCAGACCACATTTGAAACAGCGTCAAGTCAAAACCATTTGAGTCTGAATGGTGGGGGAGTTGCTACAATACTACTGTGATACGTTTTTATTGGGAACTTCTTTTTTGTATCTAAAGTCCCTCTTCCACCCTCAGCTATGTGATGGACCGGGTGCAAAATCACAGAAGAAGGGAAAATAGATTTATAAAGAGAGACAAAAGCAGTTATGTGGGATGGTCTTTTCCCTACCCATTGCATGTCACCCTGGCATTCCTCCACACAAAATCCACTCAGTCAGTGGGCAGTACAGAACAAAGGGGCCTAAACAGGGGGAGGAGCTGCATTAAGCAGTACAGTATGTATCTCCACCCTCTTCCAAGGACTGTGGAAAAAAATGCCTTGAATGCTAATACAGCATGAAGCAGCATTCATTTTGTTGCATGGTCTGTGGTCCCCGCATAAAGATGTCAAAGAGCCCAAAGGCGAGCCAGCAGCCAGTGGCAGCATGGCTACTGGGCTACCTTGGCTGCTGGTGACAGGACACACTAGGAGGAAATGCAGAGGACGAGTCTTTCTAGCTGGCAGAGGATCTGCAAAAGTGGGGCTCTTTCCTATCGGCAGATCTCTGGTTTCTGCTGTCCTTGATTCCTAAGCCCAGCAGCTGCCTTCTCCTCAGACCTGGGGAAAACTGACACCAAGGCTCAGGTTTTTGTATTAGTTTCCCCTCCCCACATTTTTACCCAGGGGGACATATGGAGCATAATGATAATTTTAATAAAAAGAATAAAACTCATGTCTCCACTGCCAGTAAATATTTTCACAGATGCTAAGCTAGCCCCTTTATTGTATGTAATGAAAATATTTGAGGAAGCAGAGTGCACACAGGTTCACTTTAATGAAAAGGTGCAAAGGGAAACTCTGGATAAATTCAGTTCTCACCTCTCTTTTTCCAACTTGTACTCACTTGCAAATGATTAGACACTTGCAGCAAAGATATATATTTTAGTCAGGGGAAAGTCCCAGCAGGCTGATTGGGTGGGCTCTTGTGCTTTGATTGAGAGCCAAGTCCTGCTGTCTGGGAAGGAGGAAACAAAAAAAAAGTCTTTCCTGTTACAGGCCTAAAACAACAAAAACTTCAGCAGAAATCATGAGAGGCAAGTAGACTGAGTTCAACAGTGGAGGAAAATTGTAGTTAAGATCTTCTCTCCTCCTCCACATCCTCCCTCCTCACTTGACAGCCCTTTTTTGCTCCAAGAAAAGTCTAATCTGTTTTACAGGGGTCTGTGCAGGGCTGTTCTCCTTCTATAATAAAAGCTGTCCCTGGGAGAAACATTCTAACTGCTTTGAAATGAGAGTCTGCTGTGGCTCAGGACGGATAAGTACATGTGGCACACCACCCTCTACAATTTGCCACAAAAGTAGCCCTCAGTTTTCTTTGGTTTGAGGATCTTGCCAAGGAAACAGTGAAAGTGAGCTAGGGGGTGGCACTTTAAGTAAACACCAGCAGAAGAGACTCAGAAGGAAGAGACAAACCGAAAGGCAGTAATTCGTTATAATGTGACTTGTAATTTAAAACTTCATGTTCTAATCTGATTTTAGACATTTCCTCAGCACAGAGGATGTACTGGCCCATCTAATAATCTCACTCGGGCCAGTTTAGTTGTTTCAGGCTGTAACACTTTATTTAGGATTTGTCACCTTTCTGATTTTTAAATAATCAGTTCCAGATTTTGTTGATGAACCTGTTCACTTGTCTTCCTATGAAAGGGTGGTGGTGGTTGCTATGTAACTGTTATGCCATTTATTGCTTCATAATGCACCTTTAAATCTCTGAGGGCACTGATACCTGGAGAGAGGCAGCCATTTTGTATTCAGTTCAGTGTAAGCCCTCACAAAGGACATGCACTCACACACAGGATGCACTCTCAAAGAAACTGTATTTCTTGTTTCAGTGTTCTTATCTAAAATAAGTCATTGTGACTGAAAGCATATATTTGTTGTCTGAGTATAGAAAAATATAATAAAAGGAAATGATTGCACTATGTAATCTGTAGGTGAAATTCAGTGGGTCTGTGTAAGGTTCTACATCATTAAATGATTGATTCCTCATTGGCTTGCACCTGGAGTAGGAACTTAGGCCCATTTTGCACTGGTATGAGTGTCTACAGGAACAAATTTGTTCAAATTTGAACAAATTTGAGTGTCTACAGGAACAAATCAACATACCCTTAGAGCCCCGACTGGGGCTATTCTATCTACTACCCAAGAGCCACAACCCCGGAAATCCTGGATGCCCCATCATCTCGGGCA
This sequence comes from Dermochelys coriacea, assembly GCF_009764565.3. Taxonomy (NCBI): domain Eukaryota; kingdom Metazoa; phylum Chordata; order Testudines; family Dermochelyidae; genus Dermochelys; species Dermochelys coriacea. The sequence continues at coordinate 223,592,658 of NC_050069.1, read as the reverse complement.
CTGGCACTCTCACTGAAGGCTCTGAGGAGAGTCTACGCCACCAGCACTCCCAGCTATCTCCGTGACACCATTGATTTCCTGAGAAAACAACAATGCATTGGTGATCTTCCAGAAAACACCATCCTAGCCACCATGGATGTAGAGGATCTCTACACAAATATCCCACACATAGATGGAATACAAGCTGTCGGGAACAGTATCCCTGATGACGCCACAGCACAACTGGTTGCTGAGCTCTGTGACTTTATCCTCACGCACAATTATTTCAAATTTGGTGACAATATATACCTCCAGACCAGTGGCACTGCTATGGGCACCCGCATGGCCCCACAATATGCCAACTTTTTATGGCTGACCTGGAACAATGCTTCCTCATCTCTCGTCCACTCACACCCCTTCTCTACCTACGCTACATTGATAACATCTTCATCATCTGGACCCAGGGGAAGGAAACCCTGGAAGAATTCCACCATGATTTCAACAGCTTCCACCCCACCATCAACCTCAGCCAGGACCTATCTACACAGGAGGTCCACTTCCTAGACACCAGGGTGCAAATAAGTGACGGTCACGTTAACACCACCCTATACCGAAAACACACCGACCACTATGCCTACCTTCATACCTCCAGCTTCCATCCCGGACACACCACATGATCCATTGTCTACAGCCAAGCGCTGAGGTACAACCGCATTTGCTCCAACCCCTCAGACAGAGACCAACACCTACAAGATCTTCACCAAGCATTCTCAAAACTACGATACCCGCACGAGGAAATAAGGAAATAGATCAACAGAGCCAGACGTGTACCCAGAAGCCTCCTGCTGTGAGACAAGCCCAAGAAAAAAACCAACAGAACTCCACTGGCCATCACATCCAGTCCTCATCTAAAACCTCTCCAACGCATCATCAGTGATCTACAACCCATCCTGGACAACGATCCCTCACTTTCACAATGGTGAGCCATGCTTTACAGAAATACAAAGAAGTCGATGAAAACAACTCAGCTTCATGGTATATACATTAAGAATGACTACCACAAGCTCAGCAGAAGCAGGAGCATGTAACAGACCCACTGTTCTCTTCTGCACCTTTTCTGGATTTCCACCAGCTTCAGTGTCCCTCTGCCAACAAAACTGAGAAGAGCATTCGTCCCTTAAAGCTTAACTTCCCTTACACTCAAACACTCTCTTTTTCCTCCATTGTCTTCCATCAATTTTTTAAGTTTGTGTAGGTCTAAACCCACATGAAACACTCCAACCATTAAAATTGTATGTTTAAAAGTTTGTAATGTATGTGCTGTACATGGGGAATGAGGGAGATCTGAACAGAAAGCATATTTACTGCTCTTTGATAATGAGTGGTTAGGTTTATGTCTTCTTCCTCTATCTTCTGTGAAGCAATATTTAGTAAGTCACTGAGAGAGGCTCCACTGATCCTTTTCCAAATGACAAAACATGAAAGTGAGTAAAAGTATTTGGCTCTTGGATCCACCCTGGCACAATACTGTCCACTCTCTTCAGGGTTAAAAAATATGAACTGACACAAAATTTTGGGGGACAAGAATATGAGAGACTAAGACTTAGTATTAAAACACATATTGTGTGCACATGACTCTTCCCACCTTTTTTTATGCATGGAATGTATGTACATATAAACAGTTAATTAAATAAAACAACAGCCCCTTTACCCAAATATGTAACAAACTCTACAGCCGAAGGGGTTTGAACAAAAGGCAACTGACCCCTCCCATATTTTTTGACCAGTCTAATTGCTATGCATAGTATTGTGGTTTTAGTGAAATTAAGTCTGACTTGCCAGGTCCCATTTGGAACTCCAGCTATATCATTTAGAAGAACTTTATTTGGCATGCAGAATTTGAGGCATGTACTCCTCTGGTTGATTCTAAATAACTGGTGTTACTGACAGCCACGTCATCTCCTCCACCTCACTCATTTGGATTTTTTTATTTCAGTTAATTTCCTGTCATCTTCATCCCATAGATCATTACCTTGCTTCAGCATTAAATGTATGAAATATTTTCCATGTGTAAATTAAATGCAACTCAGGGTTTTTAAATAGTTTTTAGTTTCATCTTGCATTTGACCTTTGTCTCAGGTGCTACAATTACTTCTAAACTAAAAACCTATAGTGCTGGCATTAAAGGAGATCAATTGCTCTTGAATAAGTACTATAGAAAACAATCATGCCATTCTTCTGATATAAAGATTAAAGAATAGGGGGAAACATGATAATCTAGCTGAATAAAATCTAATTGATTTTTAGAAGTCTGTAAAATGTGAATCTGTTGCATAGAGTTTTATATGCTGCTCTTGAGCGTCCCTTTTTGTGAACGGCTAAAAGTTCCAGGGCCATAAAAAAGTCAGTTCTTGGCAGCACTATGGTTTCTACATTTCTGCCAATGGCTGAATTCAATTACTGCTGCATCTATGGAAATACTTGCCTAACTCAAGGGGCTAGGAATAAATTTGATTAGTTTCATATAAAATGCAAAGAACACAGTCAAAGAACCTGGCCTGTATAGAGAATGCTGGGAAGTTTCAAATGTAAAGCTGCATGAATCAGCCTCTCGGTTTTATTTCTTTCCCTTTTGAGTTTGCATGAATGTTAGTATACAAGAAAAGCGCAATACTGGTAGTTGTGGAAACCAAAACAACTCTCTCTATCTGCAGTGTGGGGAACAGCATTGTAAGATTCTCCACCCCACCAATATGCTGCAACCATGTTCTAGATGAACTATTTTCAAGGCTGAGAAGGCATTGAAGTTTCCAAAAACATCAAAACTGAAGGTCATCCCTCCTCACACAAAGCCCAAGTAAATAGGCTTTCTCCAAGGAACACAGAAAGACAGAGAGTGAGAAAGTGCCTCACAGATCCTGCCTCTCCTTAATCCAAATACTTGCTCCATGATCTCACTTGTCTTTTCCTTTATAGAGTAAAATGGCTTGTGCAGAACTCAGCAGATACTAAGAAAGATGGGCTTATTACAAAAAGTTAATAGGTCAGCACCACACGGTTGTGGACCTTCCATTATACAACTTTTGGCAGGCAATGTTTGGTAACAGGGCAGAATTTTTTTTCCAGTTAAAGCTATGGTGACCAGATGTCCCAATTTTATAGGAACAGTCCCAATATTTGGGGCTATATAGGCTCCTATTAACCTCCACCTCATCCCAATTTTTCACACTTGCTGTCTGGTAGGGATGAAAGTAGGCCAGTACAGGCCGGTACGGTGTACCAGTAAGAAGCTGGTACTGACCCATATGCAGCCAACGTTAAAGCGCTGCCATGGCAGTGCTTTAACATCACTGCCCCTTTTGTCCCGTCCCCCCCCCATCGGTGACCCTGCCAGTAGGGTCTCTGCCCCAGGGCTGGTGATTTAAAAGGCCCGGGGCACCCAGCTACCACTACCATGACAGCAGCCCCGGGCCCTTTTAATTTGCCATCGCAACCCCCAGCCACGCCCCTTCCGCCTGAGGTCTCACCTCTTCCAGGGGCCTGGAGCTGGGCCCCTGAACCGGTAAGTGTTTCATATTACTTTCACCCCTGCTGTCTGGTCATCCTAGTTGAAACTAGTTGAAACTTCTAGTTGAACACCCTAGTTGAAACTTCCTAAATGCAGGCCCTTATATAATACTATTCATGGCAAATCATTGTAGAATAAAATGTCCTAAAATAGCCTTTGGATTGGATATCCATGATGAATTGCCATGTTGGAAGCATTCATGTAGTGTGCTTATAAATCTTTAACAGCATGCTACATATAGGTCTTCCCATAACTGTGTTCACAGCCTCTCTTACTGTGCTTAACAGGCACAGTCACAAAGTTACCTCATGGTGAGGTGCACAAGCAGCTCTATATTGATCAAGTATCAGGGAAGAATTAGTAAGGGAAGCGAAAGTAGATGAGAACCTGGGAGGCAGTGACGATGAGATGGTCGAGTTCAGGACCTTGACACAGGGAAGAAAGGAGAGCAGCAGAATACAGACCCTGGACTTCAGAAAAGCAGACTTTGACTCCCTCAGGGATATGATGGGCAGGATCCCCTGGGAGAATAACATGAAGGGGAAAGGAGTCCAGGAGAGCTGGCTGTATTTTACAGAATCCTTATTGAGGTTGCGGGAACAAATCATCCCGATGTGTAGAAACAATAGTAAATATGGCAGGTGACCAGCTTGGCTTAACAGTGAAATCCTTGCTGATCTTAAACACAAAAAAGAAGCTTACAAGAAGTGGAAGATTGGACAAATGACCAAGAAGGAGTATAAAAATATTGCTCAGGCTTGCAGGAGTGAAATCAGGAAGGCCAAATCTCGCTTGGAGTTGCAGCTAAAAAGGGATGTTAAGAGTAACAAGAAGGGTTTCTACAGATATGTTAGCAACAAGAAGAAGGTCAAGGAAAGTGTGGGCCCCTTACTGAATGTGGGAGGTAACCTAGTGACAGAGGATGTGGAAAAAGCTAATGTACTCAATGCTTTTTTTGCCTCTGTCTTCACGAACAAGGTCAGCTCCCAGACTGCTGCACTGGGCAGCACAGTGACCAGGAGGAGGAGGTGACCAGCCTTCTGTGGAGAAGGAAGAGGTTCCAGACTATTTAGAAAAGCTGGATGAGCACAAGTCCATGGGGCCAGATGTGCAGCATCCGAGGGTGCTAAAGGAGTTAGTGGATGTGATTGCAGACCCATTGGCCATTATCTTTGAAAACTCATGGCAATTGGGGGAGGTCCCAGATGACACTACTGTGCTAATAAGCAATGGTCACATAAACACCACCCTATATCGGAAACCTATTGACCACTATTCCTACCTACATGCCTCTAGCTTTTATCCAGATCACACCATACAATCCATTGTCTACAGCCAAGCTCTACGATATAACCACATTTGCTCCAACCCCTCAGACAGAGACAAACACTTACAAGATCTCTATCATGCATTTTTACAACTACAATACCCACCTGCTGAAGTGAAGAAACAGATTGACAGAGCCAGAAGAGTACCCAGAAGTCACCTACTACAGCACAAGCCCAACAAAGAAAATAACAGAACGCTACTAGCCATCACCTTCAGCCCCCAACTAAAACCTCTCCAACGCATCATCAAGGATCTACAACCTATCCTGAAGGATGACCCATCACTCTCACAGATCTTGGGAGACAGGCCAGTCCTTGCTTACAGACAGCCCCCCAACCTGAAGCAAATACTCACAGCAACCATACACCACACAACAGAACCACTAACCCAGGAACCTATCCTTGCAACAAAGCCCGTTGCCAACTCTGTTCACATATCTATTCAGGGGACACCATCATAGGGCCTAATCACATCAGCCACACTATCAAAGGCTCATTCACCTGCGCATCTACCAATGTGATATATGCCATCATGTGCCAGCAATGCCCCTCTGCCATGTACATTGGTCAAACTGGACAGTCTCTACGTAAAAGAATAAATGGACACAAATCAGACGTCAAGAATTATAACATTCAAAAACCAGTTGGAGAACACTTCAATCTCTCAGGTCACACGATTACAGACCTGAGAGTGGCTATCCTTCAACAAAAAAACTTCAAAAACAGACTCCAACGAGAGACTGCTGAATTGGAATTAATTTGCAAACTGGATACAATTAATTTAGGCTTGAATAGAGACTGGGAGTGGATGAGTCATTACATAAAGTAAAACTATTTCCCCATGTTATTTCTCCCCCCACCCCACCCCCTACTGTTCCTCAGATGTTCTTGTTAGCTGCTGGAAATGGCCCACCTTGATTACACCACTAAAGGTTTTCCTCCTTTCCCCCCCTCCTTCCTGCTGGTAATAGCTCATCTTAAGTGATCACTCTCCTACAGCGTGTATGATAAAACCCATTGTTTCATGTTCTCTGTGTGTGTATATAAATCTCCCCATTGTATTTCCACCGAATGCATCTGATGAAGTGAGCTATAGCTCACGAAAGCTTATGCTCAAATAAATTTGTTAGTCTCTAAGGTGCCACAAGTACTCCTTTTCTTTTTTGCAAATACAGACTAACACGGCTGCTACTCTGAAATCAGATATGCTGTTCATTTAAGGGTCTGACTGGAACCTCTTACCAAACACTGAATCTGCTGGTGCGAATGTTCAGCAAATATGAGTCCATAATCACTGCATTTGTGATGGCAGATCTTCGGGGGTGGGGAGTTTGGGTGAAAATGGGTATCTAAGAGATGTGCATTATAAATGAAGGTAAAATGAAAGCAAAATACTACCCTAGGAAGAAGCAGTATGTTTTCCACACACCTTTGCTCTTTAACTGAACCTTTTCTATAGATGAGAGTGCTAATGAGGAACCCCTCAGCTTTTTGAATTTCATTTCTTTATTGTATGGCATAGTCCTTAAAGAGCTTGCTTCTGTCCACAGCAGAGCCATAGTATCGTGTTTTAAATAAAACTGTGTATTTGTTTGTTGGCCTAGTCTCGGGTGTAGCTCTGGACACAAAGTGCCTTCCTGAAATGAGGCATGGGGAAGAGGGATAGTTGTGTTTGGTTGAGAGCGGGGTGGTAACTCAGATACTCAGTAGCAGATTATTTTAATTGAAATACATTTTTTTAAAAAATTGATCCAACTTCCCCAGTAGAAGAGGTGAAAAGTTCATAGATCTATGACATACACTGGTGAAACAGACTTGTGTTTCCATTTCAAATCATAGGCTGGGTGGGGTCAAATCTGAGGCTCACAAGAGAAATCCTTTAAGTCATTTGTGACCAACTGCACCATCTCTTCTGTGTGTTCACTCTGCACCATCCATGGGAGTAACTGCACTAAAGTTTAAATGAAACTCACTATTTTTCCTGTAAATAGTGCTGTAGAAATACCCTTGCTGTAGTCTAAACACGTGGGTTTTCTGTGGTATGAAACCAAGACTAAGTGATACCTGCTTTAAACTTAACATTAATGGTACTGTGCAGCAGAAAACCAAAGCAATTTTAAGTGGAGTTTTTGTTTATTCTCTTTCCCAAATCTATAAAGAGCTGTAGCTCTAGTTCATAGAGAAGTAATGAACAGCAATTTCATGTGAGGAAAAAAATACGTAGCGTATTTTCTTCTGACAAAGCACCTCAGGGTAAAATTCAAAGCACTGCACACAGTATAACAGGGTATCTGAGACTGGGATGAAGAGCTGGTACCAGCTCTCATGCATATTCATGATAATGCTCAACCGTGTAGGTCTAGGTGTAAACCACAGCTGTTTCACAAACTGCTAATCTCAGTGCATTTGAAGGGATCTATATATTAATTTCCGAAAAGTCACAGAGTCTGGTTTTTTTATTTTTTGTATATTTTATTAAATGCTTCACCAAGTCTACTGAGCTGTACATTACTTGTGGAGCAGTTTTTCAATTGAATATACTGACAGGCGAAAAAGCTTGAAATGTGGGAAATGGCTCTGAGTCACTTAGTGCCAGAGTCTCCACTTCATTCTACTTTACAGTAGCTCCTACATCACCCTCTCCTCAGCCTTGAGCAGAAGTATGGCTGAGGTATCCCAACACGGAGCTGACCCTGGCTACTGTGAATTGTCTGTGGGGAATATTGGCAACTGGCTTAAAATCGAGCGGCCTGGGCCAGCACTCAGCAGACATTGGAGGGTGTGAGGGAATGTAAAAGATGGTTTAAAGCCACCAGTGCCAATCCCACTCTCAGACAGATGGAAAATCTGGACTATAGAATCTCAATTGCATTTTGTCTGCCTTTTGGCCAGAGAAAAGATTTTTACAAAAAGAAAAAGCAGATTTGGTCAGAATTACTTTGTGTTAGGGGAGTGTGGTCCTGAGCTGACAGGTTTGGGCAGTTTACACTGAGGACACTTTGTCACAGGTCAAAAGCCCAGCACTAATCAGTTTCTTTTCCTTTTGACCTAATTGAAGAAGAAATCCAATAAAGACTAATTCATTGTGGCTTTTTCCTCCTGAAGCATGTACTTCTTACGGAGAGTTTTTAGAAAACAGTTCTAAAAGGTAGGTGGCAATATACACACTGTAGGTGATTTATAGAACAACAAACATCTTGATGCTAACTTCCCCATACCACATTCATTTACTATTTCCAATTACAGTCAAGATCCCATACCCTAGGGGCGTGGGTCCCAGATTTACATGTTAGGGAACACCTCCATATCCTCTCCCCCTCCATTGCCCTGCTCTGCCCCATCCCATAATCAGTACCATATCCCTTATGTGGTCTATTTTTATATTCAATTTATTGTTCCTATTAGTTTTAACTTTTCAACATGTTGCAGATTTTTCTGTTGACAGCAAGTATCTGAACTACAAAGGCTGTCAAGAGGAAAGCTAAAGGTTTTGACAGGTTGCTAGGGGACACAGCTATTGCTATACAATAAAGCATGGATATTGATCTTTGTATGCAGGATGCATTGGAGATTTAAGTATTTGAGATGGTGTTCATTTTCATTGTCACTCTCCATTCTGAGCAGAAGTTGTGGAAAAGTTTGAATTCAATACACACATTGTTCCAGTATCCATCACTATATCCAACAATGATGGATAAGCACACTAGTCAGATGGTTTTGCAAGTCACATTTCTATTCCCAGAGTTTTACAATATACTTGAGGTTCCCTTATTTCTTTTGCCACTAGCCTTCACATTCTGGAATAAATTCCATGTTCATGGTAGTCAGCTGCTATCAAGTTCTGCTACTGTGCCTTCATTGTCTTCTCCTGACTTTCTCAGGAACAGGAAAATGTGAAGAAGACTATTCCCTCATGTGTGCACATGCTTATTTGCAAAAACAGAAGCAGAGCTAGTTCCAGTTTATTCAATCAGAAAACAAATCACCACGTTTAAATATGGAGGCTTGAATGACACGTCAGCTTTCTCTGAAGATTCCACACACAAAAAAAACCCCCTTAAAATATTCTAGGGTTGTTTTTAAAAAATTGAGCTGAGGGCAGATAGAACTGACACAACTGTTGGACTCATTTCATTTTGGCAGTACAGAAGTATAACTAAAAACAGAAGTCACAGCATCTGGAGAGAAAGAAAAAAAATGTGAAAAAAATGAAGAACTAAGCTGCACAAAAAAAATACTTGAAATCAGCATGTTTTGAAGAGCCTAAATTTATTTTCAAGGTGTAACTTTATACATGCATATCAATAATACTGGAATTCATCTTCAAATGTCTGAAAAACAGTTGATTCTTTTCCCTCCCCAGATTCTCTTGTGCATGACACTCCCTAATATAAAGTTTTGTCTTCTCAAATGATGACTCAGGAGTTTATAAACATTAAACCATTACCATTGGTTTGGCTCCCAAAGTTAGTGATGAATTGCACACTGAAGTTTAAAAGGCCTCTGAAGTTAATAACTGTTACAAAATTTTTATAGAAGTTTTACTATGCACAAAATTTGAAATGCACCCATTAGAAAAATAAAATGAACCCCTTGCCATTTCATAGCCTTGCTGGAGGAAGTAAGGTAGGAAAGCATGAAAACCACCTATATGGGAATAGAAAAATTTACACATTTAACTTCACAAAAACTCTTATTGTAGTTCACAGTTGGATTTAATGCAAGGCCATAAGGCAGCCTTTACTCCCATTGACTTCAGTAGAGCTACACACTTGGGTAAGAATTGAAGGAATGGGCTTTGTCCCTGATAGATGTTCAACATTTCGCCACTCTCTGAGAAAAATTGAAATGGTGGCATAGACAAGTGTTCGCTTCCCTTTAAAGACTCCTTTTCATTTTTAAACACAAATGTAGAGAATGAAAAAACTGTTAAATATTCAAGAGCCCTTCATTCTGTGATATTAGTTCTTATTTTATTGGTTTGATAGTGTGGTTTATTTCTCTTAAATCATATTAGAAATATGAATAGCTAATACGTTGGGTGAAAGGGAAATGACATTGAAGTGACAGTAACATTCTGACAGGTTTCAGAGTAGCAGCCGTGTTAGTCTGTATTCGCAAAAAGAAAAGGAGTACTTGTGGCACCTTAGAGACTAACAAATTTATTTGAGCATAAGCTTTCGTGAGCTACAGGCATCCGATGAAGTGAGCTGTAGCTCACGAAAGCTTATGCTCAAATAAATTTGTTAGTCTCTAAGGTGCCACAATTTGTTAGTCTCTAAGGTGCCACAAGTACTCCTTTTCTTTTTGCGAATACAGACTAACACGGCTGCTACTCTGAAAAAAGTAACATCTGACACTCTTGGAAGTTGCAGATAAATATAAATGTCTCCCAGAGCATTTACTTGTCTTGCAATACATAAAATGCCAGTATGGGAAGGGCTGTAATTGGGCTTACCTGAATCTACAAAAGTGTGGCAACCCCTGAAATATGTTATGACAATAGGATGGGTTGAGATTAGAGTTCTCTCTCTCAATGTCCTTGTTTGTGTGAATTTAAAATGAGTCTGAAAGCTTGATTCAGATTTTTTTAAAGCTATAAATACTCTTTGCCATGTATCTGTGAGGGATGTGGGGCTGAGCTGCAATAAATTATGAATACTTTATCTTGACCAGGTATTGTGTTATTTACTGAATACATATATTGTGTTAGCTCACTGGCAGTTTTGTCAGGATATACACCCAGGAAGAGGAGTGGGTACTGATATTCACATCTCCTGACAAACATTGCAAGGGATAAGAGCCAATGCAAAGATAACCACTTTGGAGTGCACCTCCGGACACCCTGCTGAGCTGCTGAATTGGGACAAGGGAGTGTGCAAAAAACTTTGTCTGGTTTTAAAAATGGAGACCCTGAAGGACAGAGTCGAGGGAGGAAGGGGAAGACCGACTCAGAGACTACTGGAGAAAAGACTGACACCCAGACTCCAGCAATTAAGATCTAGGGTATGATAGACCTATCTAGGGCTATGTAGGTAAGATAGTCGTGCATATAGACTTTTTATTGTGTTAAAATCATTTTCCTCTTATGTTATGCTTAGTTCCTGCTCTTCAGCTTAAACAATACTTTGTTTTGAGAAAACTGTCTGGTCACCTGTGTTATCCATTGGTCACAGCTCCCAAAGAAAAGACTTGCAGATTCCAAATCCAGTCAGGCCTGCTGAGTAATCACAGGTGGTTACAAGGGTGCTGTACCCTTGAGTCAGAGAATTATGGCATTTTCCTCACTAGGAAAGGTAAGTACTCAAGACCTAACACCTGAAGTGCACTTGAAGACCAGAAAGGGGTCAAGGGTACTACTAGGCATGTAACCCTGACAGCATCCTTGCAGTTTCTGAGGGCCTTGTTAATTTTATTTTGTTAATTATGTCTGTCCTCCATCCCTTCCCCCCATAGTATACCAGTGTGTGTTTGGATTTTTATTATATGCAGAATATATTTTGCTTCTCACCAGAGAAGGGTAGCTGAATTTGGGATGTATCTTGGATTACAGGCTTCATGTCATATGCAGGCTAGTGTACAATACCTGATCTTTTGCTATGAAAATTGGGTAATCACATACAATGTACATATTCATTATTATTATTTGTATTACCATAGTACTGAGATTCCCCAGTCAAGGACTCCATTTGCTTGGTGCTGTAAAAACCCAGAACAAAAGAGTTACAATCTAAGTATAAAACAAGAAAAAAACAGATGGATGCAAACCATTGGGGGAGTACAAAGAAACAATATTGATCTGCATGATAGGCTGTGGTCTAAGCATACCTGCAGGGTCTTTTCACTCAGGGGAGCAGAGAGTGTGAGATTTAATATGCTTCTGATTGCATCAAAGCCCAAGAAATCAATTGTGCTCATGGCATGGGAATAGGGTTGCCAGGTGTCCAGTTTTTGACTGGAACACCCAGTCAAAAACGGATTCTGGCAGCTCTGGTCAGCACTTCTGACTGCTCCGTTAAAAATCTAGTTGGTGGTGCTGCCAGTGCAGCAGGGCCGGCAAGCTCCCTACCTGGCTCCACGTGGCTCCCAGGAAGCGGGAACATGTCCCTCCGCCTCCTAGACATAGGGGCGGCTACGGGGGCTCCGCATGTTGCCCTCACTCCGAGCTCTGGCTCCGCAGCTCTCATTGGCTGGGAACCACAGCCAATGGGAGCGGCAAGGGCGGCATCTACAGGTGGGGGCAGCACTCAGAACCCTGTGGCCACCCTTTCACCTAAGAGCTGGAGTAGGGGTGGGCAAACTTTTTGGCCTGAGAGCCACATCGGGTTTCCAAAATTGTATGGAGGGCCAGTTAGGGGAGGCTGTGTCTCCCCAAACAGCCAGGCATAGCCTGGCCTCCACCTCCTATCCAACCCCCCACTTCTCACCCCCTGAGACCCCAGGGGACTCCTGCCCCACCCAACCCCGCCTGTTCCCTGTCCCCTGACAGCCCCCCCGAGACTTCTGCCTCATCCACCACCACCCCCTGCTTCCTGTCCCCTGACCACTCCCGGACTCCTCATCCCTGACTGCGCCCTGCCACCCCATCCAACCCCTCCGCTCATTCCTGACTACCCCCCTAGGACCCTGGCCCCATCCAACCCCCCTGTTCCCCGCCCTCTGACTGCCCCGACCCCTATCCACACCCCTGACCTGACCACACCCCCGAACTCCCCTGCCCTCTATCCAACCCCCCCCCCCGCCCCTTACCACACTGCCTGGAGCACTGGGTTAGGCCGTGGCTTTGCAACTGCGCTGCCCAGCCTCCCAGAGCATTGTGCCAGCGGTGCAGCGTGCTAAGGCTGTAGGGGTGGGAGGACAGCAGAGGAGGGGCCGGGGACTAGCCTCCTGGGTCAGGAGCTCAGGGGCCGGGCAGGAGGGTCCCGCAGACCAGATGTGGCCCGCGGGCTGTAGTTTGCCCACCTCTGAGCTCGAGGGACATGCTGGCCACTTACTAGAGCCGCCTGAGGAAAGTGCCGCCCGAAGCCTGTACCCCCACACCCTATCCCACAGCCCAACTCCCTGCCCCAGCCTGGAGACCCCTCCTGCACCCTGAACCCATCATTTCTGGCCCCACCATGGAGCCCCCACCCCCAGCCAAGAACTCGTATTCCCTCCCACACCCCAGCCCCCTGCCTCAGCCTGGAGCCCCCTTCCACACTTCAAACCCCTTGGCCCCACCCTCCTGCTCCAAGCTCTGAGCCCCCTCATGCACCCCAAACACCTCATCTCTGGCCCCAACCCAGAGCCCGCACCCCCAGCCAGAGCCCTCACCCCTTCCACACTCCAGCCCCCTGCCCCAGCCTGTTGAAAATGAGTGAGTGAGTGAAGGTGGGGGAGAGCGAGCGACGGAGGGAGGGGAGATATAGTGAGCAGGGGCAGGGCCTTGGAGAAGGGGCAGGAAAAGGGGCAGAGCAAGGATGTTCGGTTTTCTGCAATTAGAAAGTTGGCAACCCTACATGGGAATTTCAGAGGAGCTGAGTGGTCAACAAGATGGGCATGTGGAAACAAAATACTCACAGCCTGTTATTCAGGGATGAAAGCTACGTACTTGTACTTTATGCCTTGAAATCACCACAACATTGTGGCACGCCGCTAAGGTAAGCACAAAAAAGATAGCATACCTTTACTTGCTTTACAGCCCACAGAAAGAAGCAAATGCACACAGCTAGAAGCAGACATTAAGATTCAAAGCCTATAAATGCTTGTCAACAAAGCCAGGACCCTCTCTGTTTCCCTTTCAGGCCAATCAGCTAGGACATGTTGCCAGGTTGCCTCAGAGCTCTCAGCCATGTGCTGAAGCTATTATAGAATCATAGGGTTAGATGGGACCACAAGGGTCATCTAGTCTAACCCCCTGCCAAGATGCAGGATTTGTTGGGTCTAAACCATCCAAGACAGATAGCTATCCAGCCTCCTTTTGAAAAACTTCAATGAAGGCGCTTCCACGACCTGCCTAGGCAGTCTGTTCTATTGTCCTACTGTTCTTACAGTTAGGAAGTTTTCCCAGAGGTTGACTCTAAATCTGCTATGCTGTAGTTTGAACCCCCTGCCTCTTGTCCTGCCCTCTGTGGCAAGAAAGAACAACTTTTTTCCATATTTTTAATGGAAGCTGTTCAAATATTTGAAGACTGTTTTCATGTCCCTCGTTAATCTCCTCTTTTCAAAACTAAACATACCCCGTTCCTTCAGTCTTTGCTTGTATGGCTTGCATTCCATCCCTTTGAGTATCTTTGTCCCACACCTCTGGATCCTTTCCAGTTTCTCTACATCCTTTTTATACATTGGTGACCAAAACTGGACACAGCACTCAAGCTGAGGCCTAATCAGCACTGAGTAGAGCGGTATTATCATCTGCCATGAGTTGTATGCTATGCCTCTACTAATGCAATCTAAAATTGCATTTGCTTTTTTTGCAACAGCATTGCATTGCTGACTCATGTTGAGGTTGTGATCCACCACAACTCCCAGATCCTTTGCAGTAGTGCTGCTGTCAAGCCAATTACTCCCCATTTTGTATGTGGGCATTTGGGTTTTCTTCCATAAGTAGCACCTTACATTTGTCTTTGTTGAATTTTGTGTTGTTGCCTATAGCCCAGTTCTCCAATTTATCACTCTGAATTTTAGCTGAATTTTATCTGCCAAAGTGTTGTCAACCCTCCCCCACAGCTTTGTGTCATCTGCAAAGTTGATCAGGATGCTCTCTGTTCCTACATCCACGTCATTAATAAAGATGTTAAACAACACCGGACCCAGAACAGATCCTTGTGGAACCCCTCTTGAGACCTGCTTCCAATCTCACATCATTCCATTAATTGTTACTCTTTGGTTGCGGTTGTTTAACCAATTATGTTTCCACTTAATGGTAATTCCGCCAAGCCCACTTATTTCCCTAAGTGTACTCTCTCTCTTGCGTCAATAGTATACTGGCAATATCGTCTACCTTCACACATTTGGGGAACTGTTACATTTTACTCAGTGCTAATTAGTTGCTTACACCTGGAGCCTGAGTGCTGCACAAATGCATTCAGATTCCCACAAAAGGCACATTATTTTTACTGGAATTTTAGATTTGTAATAGTACATTTTCAAGTATTTTAATAACTGTATCAAGTTCTGATTTCACATGTGCAACAACTGATTTCATAAGCTATAAAAGCCCATGTATGAATGTTCAGGTTGGCATCTCTGGAGGCCTTGTGCTCATTTTCTATTAATTTTTCACGTTTCCATTAATGTCATCTGCTCCTGTCCCACTTTCTCTATTATTGTGTAAATTATTATGTTCCCATTTGTCACGCTGTCTGGAGTATCTCACAACTGTCAGTGTCAACCTCAGGGCAGACTATCAAAAAGCAGAGCTGACACCCCAGACTGGTGGTATGATCTATAATTAGATTTCACCAACCTAGTAACAAGTGTGAACTCCTAAAACACTAGAGCATTCTTACCACAGAGTCACAGACAGTCCCTTTATGCACTCCGGTCTATCATGCCACCCATAGCTGATCACTTTACACCAAAAATCACAACAATAGTCATGTTACTCCCAGTCCCAAAGGACCATTCACTTATCCCAGGTCATTTGTATTCAGATCTCATCCCAAAGACAATACCTTAGCCAGGGCCGTCCCTAGTGGCGGGACGGGGCCCGGGGTGGAATTGATGAATCTGTCACTTCCGGGACGGACCGTGCCAGCCAATCGCTCCAGCCCGTGGGGACCCCCAAAGCGTGGGGCCTGGAGCAGTTGCCCCGATTCACAGTACCCAAGGGATGGCTCTGCCTATAGCCAATCTGTAATAAACTAACTAAAGATTTATTAACAAAGAAAATAAGGGAGTTATTTACAAGGTTAAAACAGGAAGCACACACGCCCAAATGAGTTAAAGTTTTAGATTTTAAAAGGTAACCGAAGCTTCTATAACAAGTAGCATTATATGTCCATTAGGGCTGGCCCATGCCGAGCAGCAAAGGGATCTCTTGCTTATGTGTAGGCATCTTTGCCCCTCAGACTCTAGACAGCATAAAGATTCCAGTTTCTCCTTGTCAGGGATTTTTAGCCCCTTCTTGGAGAGACTGAAGAATGCAATTAACAAGGTCTTTGTCCTTTGATGCTACACAATGCATTGTTTGCCTTCAATTGGCCATCTTGTGTGCAGGATGAGCACTTTACCTTAATTAATGCTTCTTATCCTGTTTGATGAGTTACACAATTACAGCTATTTATCATGTAGACATGCAATATAACTTTATACCACAGGATACAGATATTATAAGCAGGATTAGTACATGCAGCATCCTAAAAGCATTCCATAAAGTCTAAACACATTCTTATAACACTAATATCTATTTTAACTATACTAATACACAGGTGAGTCAGTCTGGTTTCCAGCTATGCATTTGTCAGTGTTCGGTGAACCCTGGGCTTTGGCATGAACTGGCATCTGGTCTGCCAGCATCACATTATCACCCACTTTTTTGTCAACAGAATAGATCCCTGTACTTTAACTTATTGTATGATCACAAAATTTAAAAACTGGTTGCCTAAAGTTAGGCTCCTGCACCCATGTTCTGGCACTGAGCCTGAGATTTTCCAGAGTACCTAAGGAATTTAAGACTACAAGTACCATGGGATTTGTGCTTCTAAGTCACTTTGGGAATGTCTACAATGCAATGTAAGCCCAGGGTTAGTGGGACTTGAGTCCACTGATCCTGCATGAAAGAGCCCAGGGCTTGAATATCTACACTGATTGAAGAAAAGGAGGACTTGTGGCCCCTTAGAGACTAACAAATTTATTTGAGCATAAGCTTTCATGAGTTACAGCTCACTTCATTGGATGCATTCAGTAAACCTAGGTTATGAATTTTCTAACCTGGGCTCGAACCTGGGGCTTTGAATCAAACCAACCCCATCCCAGACTCCCTAGCACCCACCTGAAATGTGGCCAGTCTAACCTTTTGACCATGATGCACTGTGGGAAAACTTGTCTGTCTACCCTGTACATTACAGGAAGTTTGAACAGCCTGTCAACACATTCTGCTGAGCTGTCATTTTGGTCTGCGTGCTCCCAACTACCGGAGCCAGCAACACGGAAGAGGCACATTTTGAAGAACTTCTCTTGCTTGCACTTTCACTCCTGTGTCAGGAAATGGGCTGAGCTTCTGTGAGACACTGGTGGACATTTGGCGATGTTTTTGACCCACCAAAACCACCTGACAAAACTTATGATGGAGCAGGAGAGGAGTACCCAGATATGGCAGACAACCTGATTGATGCTTCTCAATACACTCGGTACAGTCTCTGATGCCCTGTATGTAGGCCAACACTTCTGGAGTAGGGCCAGACTGAAGGAATCACATCGTCATGCAGAACTGGGATGACCAGCAGTGGGTTGAGAACTTTCGCATGAAGAAAACTACAGTTCTGAAGCTTTGTGATCAGCTTGTCCTGACCCTCCATCATAAAGACAGACACATGCAGACACCCCCACCAGTCCAGAAGCAGGTTGCTACCACCGTCTGGAAGCTGGCTACCCCACACTGCTACAGGTCTGTTGCAAACTGTTTTCGTGTTTGAAAGTCAAGTGGTTGTGGAAGTTTCTGCAGCAATCTGTGGTTTATCCCAAAGTGGCAGGGGCCATTGATGGGACTCATGTGCCCATAGTTTGCCTTCCTCGCTGAGCACAAACTGCAGAGGGCACTACTCTATTGTTATGCAGGCCCTCATGGACCACAGAGGGTGATTTATGAATGTCAATGTGGGTTACACTGGAAAAGTTCATGATGCCAGGGTTTTCCACTGATCAGGAGTCTACATTCATGGGCAGGCTGGAGCACTATTCCCACCAAATGACAGTATCATAAACCGAGTTACGGGCCCCACCATTATTATGAGGGACCCAGCTTTTGCCTTGGCTTATGAAACCATACTCCGATTTAAGAGCCCTGGCAAATGACCGTTTAATTACACTCTCAGAAGGTGAAAAATGGTTGTTGAAAGTGCTTTTGACAGACTGAAATCCTGTTTGAGATGTTTACAGACTCATGTGGATTCCAGTGTCATCAGTCCTGTGTGCATCACTAGGGCTTGCTGTGCTCTTCACAATGTCTGTGAAGCCAGAGGTGAGCCATTTCCCCCTGAATGGACCTATGGCAGCAAGAGGACACTGAATCAGTATCCTCAGCCAGAAAGATGCACATATCACAGCTGGGTCTGGATGCACCTGGGCAGCAGTAGTCAGGGATGCTTTGTGCTCCCACATTATGGACTTACGTGGCCCACTAAAAGGGGGAGTAATACCTCTATGAATGTACCTGTATGGGGTGCAGTGCAGCATTTTAGTGCCATGCAATGTACTTATGAATTACATGACCACGGATAGTCTTTGCGTACTAATTCCCTGTTGTCCCTGGGTACATGTTTACCTTTACTATGTTAAATACACATTGTATGGAATGAAGCAGTGATAGCAATAAAATTTCTTGATGAAATAAAAAATGTTCTTTATAAACATGTATTAGAAAATTATAACACTCACCCATTCCCAGGTCGGCCAGCTACCATTACCATGCCAAAACACTAGTAACAACAGAACTCTACAGGGGAAAAAAGGGACTAGAACTACACCTAGCACAAATCACCAAAATCATGCCTGTTTTATGAGGACTTTGACTGGATTCTGGGCACTGCATGCAGGATGGAGCCAACAATGGTGCATGAAGACCCGGTCAGCCAAGACAGTGTCCTGCTGGTCCCAGAATCGAGCCGGGGGACTGATGGGAGCCAGCAGCAGGCATTGAGTGGGGACAATGAAGTCACTGTGTTTCTGGAACTGGCTCCAGAACAGGCTTTGGAGCAGGAGCAGCAGGAGTACATTCTGGGACCATTGTTTGTCAGAGCTGATGCACCCCCTGAGGAACAACTGCAGAGCCTGCGCATACCGAAGCATTGGGGATGGGCACAGTTTTGCTCGCCATGCATGAGAGATTTGCCAAAAATCCAGGCTGTGCTGCTGTGACCAGGAAGTGCGTGCTTTGCAGAAGGTTTGTTCTGTTCAATCTCCTTTGCAAACACAAAAAGAAAAGGAGGACTTGTGGCACCTTAGAGACTAACAAATTTATTTGAGCATAAGCTTTCGTGAGCTACAGCTCACTTCATCGGATGCATTCAGTGGAATATACAGTGGGGAGATGATTTATATACACAGAGAACATGAAACAATGGGTGTTCCCCATCATCTGAGTGACATAAGTTACACTGACCTAAGCGCTGGTGTGGACAGTGCTATGCAGGCAGGAGAGCTTCTCCTGCCAACATAACTACTGCCGCTCGTTGGGAGTGGATTAGTTAAGCTGACAGGAGCGCTCTCTCCCATTGGCTTAAAGCAGCTACACTAGACAGCGGTATAGCTGCCTCAGTGCAGCTGCGTCATTGTAAGTTCTCCAGTGTAGCCATAGCCTTAGTGAGGAGGAAGCCCTGGAGGGGAGTAAGTCCTGGGATCCTAGCCTGTCTAGAGAAGTCTGGGAAGCAGCCAGGGGAGACAGAGTAGCTACCTATAGCTGGGGTAGCGCAGGCTTGGCCGAAAGCCCAGGCAGGATCAGGATCTCCGGGGTCCGGGGGAGCCCTGAGAGGCATTTAAGAGAGCAGGCATTAAGGTCAAGCCAAAGGAGAACGGAAGTGGGTTTTTGTTTATACGTTTATGCTCTGGTTTTGTTGGGGACTCCAGGGGAATTCCCTGTGAATCTCATCCCTAAGGAAAGGCTGAGTCTACAGAGGCTGCAGGGAAGCAGGCCTGAGAAAGCCTAGGTGGGGAGGAGACCAGGGAGTCAGCAGCAAGGAGTCTGACTGAGACACCTTGGCTTCTGGTTATAGAGTGTCTGGGCTGGAAATCATGTAGTGTGGGGGCGCAGGTTCTCCTACTAGCCACTGGAGAAGGTGGCATAAAGCCTCTCCTGATATAAAATAATAAGGACATTGGAAAGCCCCGAGACATGGTTCTGAGGTCCATGGGGCCAGGAAGAAATGCCCTTAGGTACCTTCTCAAAAACAACTATACTGAAATCAGCTAATATATTATTTCTGGCAAGAATTAATAAATATTATAAAGCCTGATGTGGCTAGTTGACAGAATACAGAAGTGTAATCAAGCAAGGCAACATCAAATGGAGGATTATCTTTACTGGTGAGCAAGAACCCAAACTAAAGACCTGATTACCTAAAGTATGGTTATCTACTGAAATAAAAAAATAATCTGCTCTTTCTGGTTCAGATCTTTGTCTCTGCTCTCATGGCATAAAGCAGATGGGAACCGAGCTGATTGGGCCCAGTGAGCTTTCTCCAGGTAGGAATAATCGCCAGATGGCATATAGAGTGGCTGCAGTGGCTGTCTGTTGATGCCCCCACACACACCCCAACTCCAAGCACAGGGGCATAGCTGGGAAAAAGAGGACCTGGCCAAAGTGCTGCTGTGCTCTCGAGATCACTGGCTGCTGAAATGGTCCTTAGGAAGTAATTTGGACATAATTTAACAAAACCTTGAGGTTGCTCTGAACTATGCTAGGAGCTGGGCCAGCCCTGCAATCAACCTCAGATCAGGGAGCCACAAGGTGAGACTATGCCACATTTACCCCTCCAACATGCACTTTCATCTACTCTAAGATATCTCACCCAGGGTGAATCTAGCCTTATGTTGATAATAATACTACCGGAGTCTTCTAAAATAGAGATGGAAGAATACTACAAAAATGGTTTAGATATTATCACTTTTTCATAACAGTACAACTGGATTTGTACTCTTTTCCTGCTCACTTTTAGGAAATAGTTGAGTGAATGAGCCTTGATGGTGGGTATGTTTTAAATGAATTATTGAAGAAAGTTCCTGAAAAGATTGGTCAAATTTGTGAACCCAGAAAGGATGTGGGGTGCAGCAGGCGGTTTGGGGCTCAGGGCAGGGAGTTGGGGTGCAGGAGGGGGCTCAAGGCAGGGGATTAGGTGCAGCAGGGGACACAAGGCAGGCTAAGAGCAGGGGGTTGGGGTGCACTGTGCAGGAAGGTTCAGGGTGTGGGCTCCACCATGCGCTGCCCCTCCCCTGTGGGTACCACCCCCGAAACTCTCATTGGCAGCAGTTCCCTGTTCCCAGCCAATGGGAGCTGAAGGGGGTGGTGCCTGCAGGCGAGGGCAGCTCACAAAGCCCTCTGCCACCCCCCACCCAAGGGGCCATAGGGACATAGTTCCGGTGGCTTCTGGGAGCAGCGCAGAGCCAGGGCAAGCAGGAGCCTGTCTTAGCCCCACTGCACCACAGGGCTGGCAATCCCACGGGCCGGATGGAAAGCCCTGATGGACCGGATCCGGCCCACGGGCCATAGTTTGCCCTCCTCTGGTGAACCTTGCTGGTGCCTAACTTAACATTTCTCACTGATGTCCTAGAGTAAGTGGTTGGTGGCATTGCCACAGGAACACCCAGACAAAATGGACATGTTGGATAAAAGCTAGTTTGGATTCAGGCAAGAGCATAGTTCTGAGCCTTCCCTTAGCATGAAAGAGCTCCTTAACACAATGGATAAAGGAGGATGCAGATGCCATTCCACTCCCTGGGAGCCCCCAAGCAGAATTTTGACTGAGTCATTCAAAATTCTTCCTTTGGACTCCAGCTACAACTTAGCCCTCTGGACCTCCTTCAGAATGCCTTTGTTTGTAAAAGAAAGCCAGATTCAAGCCTTAAATTGGGACTTCAGATTCAGAACCTACCTCATGATTGTTGTTGATGAGCTGCTGCAGGAGGAGGTCGTTTTCTCTTTGGTAATATGGTTTTCCCTGTGGCAACCCTTATCTGTTTCTAGCATTGACTCTTGAACTTTAAAAGTCAATCATTGTTTAGTTTTAAGCATTGTCTTCCTCTTCTTCCAATAAGTCCCCTCTGATCTCCTCTGTGAGGACCTGCTGTCTCTTCCACTGACCTCTTTCTCCATGTACTTAAAAGATCCCATGGAAGTGTGTCCAGTCCTGATGGCTAAAACAGAAAGGTGTCTTCCTCAAACTACTCAAAGTGAACACACCACAGCCTGCTGATTTTAGCTTTTGGCTTCCTATTCCTCCCTAACATTTGTAAAGTAAACTTCCATTTTCAGATTTCCAAATACTGTTCCAAGGTTTATGCAATTCCTTTAATTATGGCGTGAAGTATAGGCACTGGCATTCCAAGAAACCAACAATTACCTGGAACGTGTTATTAGGGAGAGAATTACGGAGGCCTTCTGCATCATTTGTGAAACATCACTGAAAAGTAACTGAAGTAGAGAGTGCTGAAGATAGATCTGGCTAGTTTGCAGTAATGCAGTTTGAAACATTTTTGAGGGGGTCATATTGCAATGCAACAGTGACATGATCGATTTAAGACTGAGATGCTCCTCAGGTCACCTTCAAGTTACCTGAAAGTGCATAAAAAAAGAATTTTTTCATCAGTTAAGTGAATACTGTACTTGAATAATCAGATGTGGCTTATTTTAATATAATATAATTGGTGCATATTTTGTCCTCATGATGCACTAGAGCTCTTGCCTTATTTTAAGATATTTGGTTTAGAAACAATGCAGTTACTGCTATTTGTAAATTCAGTACAGCACATGCTCCTCAGTTTGCTTTCCTTAACTTGTATACATATTCAGAGCCCCATCTTTGCACATGTAGTTTTCTGACAATGACAGGAGAGGATAGTGTGATAGAGATGGATTAAACCTACCAATGTTTTAGAACAAACTTTTTATTATCATAAAGAGAAAATATATATCCAAATCTCCAGTATTCAAGCAACAAAATGGCCCTCAATTCTGCAGCAAAATCTATCCAGTGACAACTGAACTTAGATTCTATGATGCTCTGCTTAAATTTTAATTGGGCATACAGATCACAGGGTATTTTTCAGATCCTTGAGTGTATGGCTATAACTCAGAATCAGGTTTTGAACTGTGAATTTGCTTTGGACTGTCTTGTTAGTTATATGTAATGTCTGCTTTCCTTTCTCCATCCTCATGGCCGGCCAATAATGTACAGAGCTATTAAAGGGTGACCTCCAGGGTCATTCATTGTGAGGGAAGGAGGGAAATAGAAACTCAGCCGATTTACTACACTTGTGAAACATGCCAGCTTAATGAACCAGGAGGCCGAAGTCCTCCATTTCTTCAAAAGAGTGGAATTGTACAAACAATGAGAGTGCAAACTTTCCCAGACTCTGTTGGTGTGCCTCAGCCCTGATATGGAAGGATCACCTCTAGGGACAGTGCATAGTCCAGGATCCATTTCCACTCAGTCTACTCAGATTACCAACCAAAATGCCAGTTGTGTTAGAGAATGGTTGTTTTTGCATAAGATGTGGATATCTGCCAACTCAAAACTAGCCTGAGACCACTAGCTCTGTTCACAAGGGCCACCAATTAGAAATCCACCTCATATGTGGCATGCATGACTAACAATGCCCGGTTGCAAAGGTTGGAGAGAGCGCACAATAATGGAGAACACATTAAGGCTGTTGCAACATATACAGTATTTATTCAGATTTCTTGGTATCTTTCTGAAAGATCAGAGCACAAAGCACAGGAGCCCACATTAGCATTACATTACTGATCACCAGATCTTCCCAGCTATCATGCTGTGTCTGTTTTCCATTTGTGTTAACAAATCTGCTTGCCCTGTCTCCTTTGGGTCTGATAACTGAAATATATGAGAGGCAAGAGCTTCAGGCTCAATGCAGTGAAAGTAACAGCTCAGAGGCAAGAGGAATGGAAGAAATGAAAAAGTGTGTTGGAAAAACAAAACACCTACGGTGACTGAACCATCCACAGTGAGCTAGGAAGGGTTTATGGTTTTCCCTTTGAGCTTAGAAACTACACCAGCCCCACACCCACCTCAAGCAGGAAACTCTTCTATTTCACTGTTTGGAAAACCTGGCAGTTTCCTCCTCCACATTCCAGTGGCAATGCCTGCTGTTGTTCTTGGATATTATACCACGTTACTGCAAACCTCAGTATTCCTAATCGTTATTTGGAGGACTTCTTAAGTCCTGTTTGACTATCATTAAGTTTATTTACCTGTGGTACTCTGGTTCCTACAAGGGTTACTTCCCTCACCATTTTCTAATTTCAGTGCTAAGGGAGTTTGGTGCTTCAAGGTTACTTGGACGATCAGTGATGTCAGTGACAAAAAAACAGAAAGCCCAAACTACAGAACATATGTACACAATGGTAGTAGGGCTCATTTTTTTCAACCTTCATTGTGATCCCATGATCATTATATCCCAATGTACTCTTCCATAAATTAATTCCTCCTGTAGAAGGTGTGGATCCTGGTTACTGTAAGCTAGAACAGCATTGCCTGCAAAATTTCATCCCAGCTTGAACCTTCCACAAAGCTTACAAATTCACAATTGCATATGGCCCACTTTTTGATTACAATAGTCACACAATGGGGCTTTCTACACATCTAAATTGCCTGAAAGTCTGGCCCATGCTTATTCATATTAAACTAAGAATAAGCCACAAGCTCCATTGTTTCAGAGTAGCAGCCATGTTAGTCTGTATCCACAAAAGGAAAAGGAGTACTTGTGGCACCTTAGAGACTAACAAATTTATTTGAGCATAAGCTTTCGTGAGCTATAGCTCACTTCATTGAATGCATTCAGTGGAAAATACAGTGGGGAGCTTTATATACATAGAGAACATGAAACAATGTGTATTACCATACACACTGTAATGAGAGTGATCACTTAAGGTGAGTTATTACCAGTAGGAGAGCAGGGGGGAAAAAACCTTTTATAGCGATAATCAAGGTGGGCCATTTCCAGCAGTTGACAAGAACATCTGAGGAACGGGGAGGGGGAAATAGTTTTACTTTGTGTAATGACCCATCCACTCCCAGTCTTTATTCAAGCCTATTGTAGCCAAAATGTTCTCCTCACTGGTAGATTAACCTGAGTAAGGACCAACTGTTGTATGCTGTACTCACATTAATGGAGGGATTCCCTCTGAGCACTTTTCCACTTGGCTTATCCAGAACACCTTGTCCAGTTCTGGGAATACCCTTTATCCAGTTCTTTGGGATCCAAAAGAACGCAGTGTGACTCTAGATTTTGTCACCCAGGTGCCTTTATTTGACATACAGCAAAATTACACTGAGCTGATCAGGCTCAATCATAGTGGGATGGTATAGTGTGTACCACACATCCAAAGTTACACAGAAAACATCTTCCTTTATATACATTACATCTTATGTTGCATTTACTATACATTGCATCACATTTTAGGATTGGCTTGGATAATTTTCAGGAACCAATCCCTGTGCAGTATGTTATGTCCATGCATATGCTTACATACTCTTGACATCTCTATATTCCTAATTTATCTTGTCCATTGTTAGTAAATGGTTCCCTGGATGCTCTCCCTCTTATCTTAGCTGGTTCACACATTCTGTCTTTTTAGCCTACTGACCTCTTCACTTACCTTATTTAGCACAAGTGTTTGTTTTCTACCTAATGATCTGTTTATCTCCCTAGTTCTATCACCCAGGAGATGAGACCTCCCTCCAGGTGTTAATTACTCATGTCAGGCCAGTCCTCAGCTACATTTAATAGCTCTATTGATTTCAATGAGACTATGCATAGAGTCATAGAAGTGTAGGACTGGAAGGGACCTTGAGAGGTCATCTAGTCCAGTCCCCTGCATGCAAGGCATATAAGTAGGGAGTGCAGTAGTTGGCCATGTATAAAGACTCCAGGATCTGGCTCAACATTATCTGTGTTGGTTTTCTTTCAAGATTCTTACCATATTTTTCATGTGTCGCTCTCATTTTGGATCTTTGACCCATTTTGCATTCCATATTAGCAGGTTATGGGCTACGTAGCAGAGGCAGAATCTTGTAAAATCCTTTCCTATTGCTGTCATAGATTTGTCATTATTTTTTTATTAATCCTGTTGCTGCACCTGGCCTCAGGCAAACTCTGTCCAGTCCTAGATAGCAAATTTTTAAAGGGTGTGTAGGAAGGAAGTAGTGGCTTGACAGTTGATCTAATAACCCTGTCATCATAAATAACCCTGTTTATAAATAAGTAAAGCTGAGAAATGCCAAACACAGAGCTGAGAAAACATCAGGGGAGAAAAGTGAGGTTAAGCAACCCCAAAATTACATTAAAAGAATAGTGAGTGGACTATCTATCTAGATCATATGGGTGAAAAGACACTGTGGAGCATCATACATTTAAAAAAAGGTAATCTCTGAAACAGCCCTTGTTGGGGATCCAAAAGCCAAAATAACATGGGGTCTAAATTCTGGTTAGTGTTACTGGAGTGGCCTGGGTTGGGGAAGAGTATCAGGATTACTTAAACTGTAAGCTCTTTGGGGCAGGGACTGTCTTTTTGTTCTGTGTTTGTACAGCATCTAGCACAATGGGAGCCTGGTCCATGACTGGGGCACCTAAACACTAAGACAATAAATAATAACAGGAAGTCTCTCTCCTTTCATGCAATCAGTGAGGACCAGACAGAATCTATTATATAACTGTCTAATGAGCTCATTACCGTGGTATCAAGGCTACCACTAATGCTCTTTGAGGGGGACCGAGGAGGACAAGTTCAACCAGAAGGATGCCAGACCTTGGGATCAGCTGAGTTAAGGCATATCTAGCACTGAGAGACCCACATTAGAAGTCTCTCCTATTGAAGTTGTTCCACTTTAAATAAGTAATTAAATATTAATTAGGCCAGAGCAAGAGTTAGAATGACCCTATGGTGAGCACGCTCCCCTGAGCAGTGGCAAAGCCCTGTTCATATTCCCTCTCCTCATCAGACAGAGCAGGAAATTGAACAAGGGTCTCCCCTGTCCCAGCCCAGTACCTTAGCCACTAGGCTAAAGGTTATATGAGAAGTCACCCATCCCTACTCACCCATCCCTGACTGTTTTATGTGGCATGGGGGGGGGGGGGGCTCTGATTAGGCCCTGTGCACAACTTAAGCAACTAAATGCCTATCACCCTCTTGTTTGTGAGTCACATGCAGAGATACGCGCTGAACTAAAAGGCCAGGTTTTTAGCACATATCCCTTTCATTGGCATTTCACCTGAGCTAGCTTAAACGGCTCCCCGCCTAGCAAACGGGATCACATTCTAAGGCTCCTGTCTCTCCCCATTCATCATAGGGAGTCTAGGTATCTAACTCAGGCTTTGTGGATCACAAGTGTTGTTTCTGTGATTTTCTAGGCACCTAAAAGTTAGGCATTGTGATGCTCAGCAACACAATGTCTAAATCTCTTTTGTGAATTAGGGCCCAAGTGACTTGCCTAAGTCAACATCACAAGTCAGTAATAGTAGCAGGAATAGAACTTAGTTGTTTCTTGCACTACTCTACTAATAAATCATAAGAACTTGCCTTTATGTAGTGCTTTTCATGTAGTGCTCAAGGACCTTTGTAATAGTGGGTAAACAGCATTATCCCTATTTTACAGATGGAGAAACTGAAGCACAGAGGTCTAGCACTGATGGTGTTTCTGAACAGTGGAACTGGATGTAAGCATAGGAGTCCGAAGAGAGCCATTACTGCCGTCAACCTTCAAATCTTGTGTATTTTGCAGGTAGGGAGAGAATGGTCGGTGAGTTAGCTATTTATCAACCTGTTATGTTTAGCAACTTTAAAAACGCCTAGTGTGTGTGATGGGGATGAGGTGTTGTCCCTGGGTAACTACATATATCATTTATTAAAATTTCAGTTTGGAAGACTTGTAATTGTATTCTGGACTATATCTGATTCTGACTGTGTGGGGGAGTAAATTTTCCTTTGTAGACATTTTGAAAAGGATTTAAATTAGTTTGGTCCTCAGCAGAGTAATAAAGATCAAGTTTCTAAGTCTCAGCATCATCAGACATGTTATGCAGGAGGAGGACATAGGAGAGGATTGGAGATAGTCAGAAAGCAGAGAGGAAAAGGAGTACTTGTGGCACCTTAGAGACTAACAAATTTATTAGAGCATAAGCTTTCGTGAGCTACAGCTCACTTCAATTAAATGCATCCGATGAAGTGAGCTGTAGCTCACGAAAGCTTATGCTCTAATAAATTGTTAGTCTCTAAGGTGCCACAAGTACTCCTTTTCTTTTTGCAAATACAGACTAATACGGCTGCTACTCTGAAACCTGTGAGAAAAGCAGAGGAAAGTGGGAGTACCCCCGCATCATTAGCTGGCTGTTACCACTGCATTCAAGGCATAAATTGGCAGGCACTCTTGGAAGGACACTGCAGCACTCTACCCCTCTACTGTTGGCTGCAGTGGGAAAGCAATGCATCCACAGGGAAACTAATCTGAAGATTGAATAGGATCCAAAAGATTAGCATTCAGTTGTAACCCAACTCTTGTAGTTACCGTCTTTTAATGACAAATTTATAGCACTATCTTACTGTACCAATGTAATCACTAGCAAATGTTCTAGCTGTTGCTCTTTGAAGTTAGGGAGAAGCTAGAATTTCAGCTGTTGCTGTGGAAAAACAGAGCAAATAAAATTTTGAATTCACAAAATATGGGGGCAAGAGGGCTGGGGCTTCTTTGACATGTGGCAGGGGAGGAGATATTTCAGAAGAGAGTTGGAATTGCCTTTGGGAGGTAAAGGGGTGGAATTATTTTCTTGCTTGCATATTCATCAGACCAACTCCAGTTTAGAAAAGCAGCATTTGATTGGCTTAGATATTGCTTTAAAAAAAAAAAAGCAGAAATTCCATCCTGCTTTAATCATTGTCCACTGCAAGTTTCTTTAATGACTTCCAGATGCATTCTTTTATGCTATTGTTTCAGCACACAGCTTCCAGACAAATTTGGATCTCTTACCATACAAAAAAAAAAAAAAATTCTTACTCTGCCCTCCACTCTAACAGAAAACAGATTTCACTCTGGTTATATAAACGTGATGAGCTGGAGAAATAAGATGTCCGCCGCTGACTTTTCAGTTTTCATGAAACCTTTTGTTAGGGAGCAAAGAAAACCCAAAGATAGGCACATGAATTCCTATGCTGGAAAAGTGGGATTTCTTTTCTCTATTAAATGGAGATGCATTTCTAGGTACAACAGTACAGTAAAATTGAGTTTAAAAAAATCCTCTATGTAACTGCAACATGCCTTTCAATAATACATAAATTGATTTATGATGGGAAGCATTGGACTGGACTCAGGCCTTGGTTCTATTCCTGGCTCTGACACTGGATTTCTAGGTGACCTTGGGCAGATCACTGTGCTGGCCTCAGTTTCCCCATCTGTCACAATATTTTTAAAAAACTTCCCCCCCTCCCCCCCACTTAAGTCATTTTTCATAGCTGAGCTGGTTAGTGGGGCAGCAGGTTATATAGCATAGTATGTAAAATAGCCATGCCAGGCTGGTACATATTCTAGAACAGGGTATATGCAAGGTGCCATGGTTCCATTTAAGGATTAACTCTTTAAGTGAAAAGGAAGTTTGTGGGGGGGGGGGGAGGGGAAGAAGGCTGACTGATGCACAATTCCTCCTGGGGCTCCTCTTTGCATGATTCAGTTTATGCCCTGCCCCTCTGGGATCCTATTGCTGTGTAAGTGTCTTTGTAGTTCACTAAATATCTATTCCATCATTTATTGCTGAACAAAAATATAAGTAAATGTTATTTAGCTGTAACATGGGCTCAATCAATTACCCATTCTGAGTTTTGCAATTTAACTTCAATGGGGACCCAGTAATCTCAATGTAAATTGTAACAAAAAGAGGAAAATTCTAATTCTGTGTACTGAATTGACTTGAATGGCCTAATTCTAAAAAGTGAGACTCCATTCAATGCATGAAAAGCAAAACTGGTTCCAAAGGACAGGATGGCTTTTAAAAAAAAAAAAAAAAAAAGTATTGTAAAGTAGGTACTCTCATATCAAAGGCTGGTTCACCTATAATGACCCTGATTCTCGGTAAACACCACATTCCTTTCTGGCAGACATATCAGGCCAGGTCTACAGGATAATTTAATCGGTATTACTATGTCCACTCACGGGGTCGGTGAAACTCCTACACCACTGAGCAACGCAGTTACACCGATCTAACCCTGATGTAGACAGCGCTATGTCAATGGAAGGCTTCTATAAACACTAAATGGGTGTTATAATTAGGGTAATTCGGGATTAACTTAATTTATACCTGTGACCATCAGAAAAGGGACAGTATATACTTAAACATACAAAAGTAGCTGTATTCAAAGCAGACTCCAATCTTTAAACATTTTATTTTGTCCAATTATAATTATGAGTGCTGTATTCACACAGTTCAGTCATGTCTGCGAGTGATTGTCCAAGTAAATTATAGGTCAGTGCTCTCTAATCATATTCTAGATTAGGGATTAACAATTTCTCTACAGAGGGCCCCCTCTTTCCAGTTTTAAATCCTGGTATTTAGTTTTATATAAACTACAAAAGTCAAAATATATATTGGGGCAAGGAGGAATTCTCTTACAATGATGACAATGAATACATTGAGAGGAGGGAAAGGATGCTGCCTTTGAAGATTACAGTGTGCTCCAATAAGGCTGGGCCGAGTGACTCCATAACCAGCTGCTATACCTGCAAAAGAAGCAGTTATTATAGAATGAGGCCAAGACTCTTTCTAGTACCTATCATGGAGATTCCTTTTGGGTAGCCTCCTCATGGGTGATGGAACCAACATAGCAGAATCTACTTTTTGTCTTGATCATCATTCAATATTCACTATGTGGTGTGATGAAATATTATGCTAATGAAGCACAGTGAGTGATTGTCCAGCAGAACAATCAAATCAGTGATGAGGAAGCTTCTGCTGCTTGGCTTTCTCCTCAGCCATTTCACTAGCCCATACAGTCCTGATGAAGAAACATGTATTGTCAGGTCTTGATTAAATAATCCTGTAGTAATAAAGCAAAACATTTCACCACCTGCATATTGCTAATGGGGTGTTTCTAGACTGGTATCGTGAACCTTCACAAATTCTCAATCTGAAGAAATAGTGGGAAAACGAAAGGCAACCTCCTTTTGGTGAATGTTCCTTGTACTTGTCTTGGACTTAAATTTAATTCCAGATGATTAGGCATAGATGCTTCCCTAGCCTAGAGTGTGGCTTACTGATTACTTGAACTTCAAGTTATACCAAAAAAAAAAAACAAATTCCAGTTTACTCTGAAATTGTATGATCCTGAAGCTATGTAGGACTCTCTGCTACAATCTTTTCAATTAGTCCGATCCAGTGCACATGTTTTTTTGCCATTTGAAATAATGGCCCAGAATAGACAAGGATGTTAGAGCCTTACTTGTGCCCTAAGCAATGTTTGACAGTGCAGGAAGGATTCAGATGTCTAGTGGTTAGAGCAGAAGACTGCATCAGGAGAGGTGGATTATCTTCCTAAGATTTTTTTAACATGGCTAATAATTTTGGATGTCTCAATTTTGTGGGGAGGCCCCAATTTGAAACACTTACAGGGATCTGATTTTAATAGGGTAGGTGCTCAGCATTCTCTGAAAATCAAGTCACTTTAGGTGTCTCAAGTTGGATACCCAAAATCTGGGGCACCAAAAAAAAAAAAAAAAAAAAAACTAGCTAGTTCTTTAGCTAACATTTTCAAACAGTTTTTACTAATTTTGGGAGCGTCAGGTGTTAACTTGGTTTGCAATTTCAGAGTCCCTGGACCACCCATAGCTTTTATTGAGTCAGTTGGAGAGGTGAGTATTCAGCAAAATATCCAAATTCTCTAATTTGGCACCACACACACACACACACACACACACATTTAGAGGACACACTGCAAAGTGCTTAAGATGCTTGAGTGAATGTGGCTACGTACAGGTACCTTTTTCTTTTTGAATCAGAGACAGACATGTTGCAACGGAGAGCAGAATCACATGGGTCTTATAAAAATTCTGAGGCAACTAAGCTTTTTAAAGCAAATGCAATTATCCCAGTATCTTACAAATGTTCTTAGATTACAACTATCTGAGTCTTCAGAAGTGGATGGAGAGGTATTGTCATGAACATATCATTATGTTCAAACCTTCTTAGACTACGTGGTATACATACTAACAAAGGGGCCCATTTAATTTTAAATGAAAAAGGGCTTCTTTTGGCTCAATAGATTGAGGTGAAAAGGCCATATAACCTTTACCAGAGTTGCCAATTTAAATCCAGCACTGCTCTAATTTTCTAGACTATCACCAACTAGTACCTGTTAAAGTCATGATAATATAATTGTTTTTGACTCTCCCTCCAAAGTCCCATGAACCTATGAGCACTACTTTTCCGTGGCAACCCCTGTGCCAATGCAGAACTCAGCATCATGTGGATCCCATGCATAGATACTATACAGGGGATGAGGCTTAAAGATTGCGGGCTAGATTTGCAAAGGGACATGGGTGTTGCAATGCCTAACTGCTAGGCACCCAGCTGCCTACCAGGCAGCCTCCATCCTGGGTTAGGTTCCCAGACTCCTCTCACAGTGCATGGAGAGAGTTAGGCATCTAAAGGGACCTTCAGAAGCCAGCAAGTGATGAGGAGCCACCAAGCTACTCAAGTCAGCCTTCTTATGACCCCCACCACCACACAATTGCCCTAACTACTGAGTTTACTGCAGAAGACCCCATATTCAAATATCTGCACTGCCTGATTGGAGGAGAAACTGAACCCACGTTGCCCAAGAAAGTGCTAACCACTAGGTTACTGGGCATTCTGGTGTGGATCTGGCTTAATCTCTCCTGTTGTAGCTGGTCCACTTTGATCCAGTTAATATTTAAATTATTATCAGGATTTTGAACCTGACTCATCCTCATCCCAGCTGAGTGCTCTAACCACTGACCTATTCGGCATTCTGGATACATAAATGTATCTGAGCCTGAAAAATGCTTAGCCTGAAGAAACTCACAGCTGCCTTTTTGTGTGATCCCCAATTTGGTAGGTGTACTTTGAGAACACCTACTAGACTATGTCCTGCTAGGGTGATAAACAGGGGGAACACTAAATCTGAGGATCCCTCTCGGTCTTATGACTGAGCTAGACCTCTGAGCAGCTTGCTAGCTGTGGGGTGGCATCAGGATTTAATGAAAACGAGGAGTCCTTGTGCCATCATAGAGACTAACAATATTTGGGCATAAGCTTTCATGGGCTAGAACCCTCTTCATCAGATGCATGGAGTGGAAAATACACTAGCAGGTTTATATATACATAGTACATGAAAAGATGTGAGTTGCCTTACCAAGTGGGGGGGGGGGTCAGTCTATGTATATATACCTACTACTGTATTTTCCACCTCCATGCATCTGATGAAGTGGGTTCTAGTCCATGAAAGCTTATGCCCAAATAAATTGTTAGACTCCTCGTTGTTTTTTGCTGATACAGACTAACACGGTACCACTCTGAAACTGGTCATCACGATTTTAGTGGCTTTTTTCATGTCTACCAGGGAAACATAGGGGTCTACAAGATTAGGCAACATCTAAGTCAGTGACAACCTAAATGTTGGACTTAGGTGCCCAATGTACCTTTGTGGATCTAGCCCCTGTGCCTCACTGATTCTTTTCTTCTGTGCTTCCCCTCACATGGGGTGGTTGGGCACATAAGGGCCCTAGAGAATCTACTCCAGCCATTTTTTTTTTAAATACATTCTCCAAAGTTGCTCTTCAGCCACATTGTGGGCTGGATGGAGAATTCCTCTGCACATCCTGGCTCCCTGCTCATTTGCTCAGTCCCCAGCCTAGCTGCTTGGGAGGGGCATGAGCAATGAGTTTTGATGCAATTGGAAAACCTCAACAGAAAGAGAGAGGCTAAGAAGCAATAGGCTCTCACTCTAGATCAGGACACCTCAGCAGGGCAGTGTGAGAAAACTAACTGTAGCTGCCTGTGCTGTAGGGCATTTCAGTCTCTAGGCCTGCCAGATTGGTACCATTCATTGACCTCTAGAGCTGGTCACATTTTTTCACATAAAAGTTGCTTTATAAAAAAGGTCTTATTTTAAAAATGGAAGTTTTTACAAAAATTGTCAGTTTTATTGCAACTCTGTTTTACAAAGTTTTCCATTATATTTTTTGCAAACATTTTACTAAAATCATTTAAAATTATAAATGTTTCATTTACCAAAAAACACATTCTTACTAAACCATACTTTTGAGAAATGAAAGCTTTCAAAGCCCTTTTTGGTTTAAAAAAAAATCAAGGAAAATTTAGCAAAATAAAAATGGGCGTGACCCAAACCTTGCAAACAGAAACAAATTCAAAAAATTTGAATTTTTTTGTGAAATCATTTTCCTGGTGTTTGATTAGCTCTACTGATATCAAATCAATTTTTGAAAATTCCTGTTTTACTTTTAAAGTACACCTCTACCCCAATATAACACGGTCTCGGGAGCCAAACAAAAATATCTTATAACGCGGTTTCACCTATACGCGGTATCGAACTGCTTTTGGCCTCAAGCATGTCTGATATCATAGTCACTTCCCCCCCCTGACTGGACCACTCAGAACCCCTGACCCATCCAACTCCCCCCTGCTCCCTGTCCCCTATCCACACCCCGTCATGCCCTATCCAATGCCCCCACTCCCTATCCCGACCACCCCACCCAACCCCCCCCACGCTCCCTGCCCCCTGACTGCCCCCAAGACCCTCTGCCCCCCTTATCCAACTCCTTGGCCCCTGCCCAGCACCCTTAACACGCCGCTTAGAGCAGTGTGTCAGAGCCAGACACGCCGACATGCTGACCTGCTGGAGCATACAGCCCCGCCTCGTAGAGCGCTGCTTTACCACGTTATCTGAATTTTGTGTTATATCAGGTTGCATTATATGAGGGTAGAGGTGTATTTTAAAGACTTCTAATTATTCAAACTGGTACATAACTGTAGCATATCTGAAGAGCTCAAGTATGAAGGGATATTTAAACAAAGGCTATCTTTAGATTTCATCCAGTCTTGAGCTCATAGCAAGACCCCAATATACAGTTTTATTTGCATCTCCTTGACACGTCACAAAATGAAACAAGCAGTTTTCTCTTGGCCAAGTTCCTACATGAGATTCCTTTATCTGAGTCTGCACAGTGCGTCCAAGTCCTGACTCTATCCTGGCTAAATCTGCATGTGTTTCCAGATGAAAATTTTAACTGCACAGCAATGTGAACCAAGCTCAGATTTTAAGTTTAAAAAAAAAAAAAAAAAAAAACACTGCCACATATAGTGTTTGTATTGTGGCAAAGTGCAGGGAAACTTTTTTTTTCCTGCTTTAAAAAAGCCAAACATTTGCTGTTCATTAAAATTGCTCTTCCCAATCCCACTTTGGAGACTATTGCTCATGTTGTATGCACTTTTCCTTCTTGGGGAAAAATGCAGTTTTTTCTAGCTGCAAAGCAGTGGTGCTAAATAACAGTTTATTTTTCAACCAAAACCATGCAACCTGAGCAAATATCCTTTCCTGTAGTTTTGTGTTATTTCCTTGTGAATGTTAAAAACACTGTATCATGTGTAGCTGTAGCCCTGTTGGTCCCAGGATATTAGAGAGATATGGTGGACGAAGTAACAAACACTTTTAATCCAGAGGCAGTCAATTATTTTTTGTCAAGGTCCAAATTTATTGGTCACGGTATAGTCAAGGTTCAGACTCCAGAGAAAACGATTATAAAAAAAATAAGTAAATAAAATATATTGAGAGTCTGTTTAAAAATGTCTGGTGGTCTGGATTTGGCCCACAGTCCACTTATTGACTTCCCTGCTAGCCTAGGTGCCTTATCTAACTTTGACCCCTGCACATAAATAAAGTTTGGAATTGTAAAGAGCTGAACACCTTGGAAATACTATAACTGATAAGGAATGAAAACCCTTTTTGCAACTTGAGCTAAACTGAACAAATGCATGAAAAGAATGTACAAATCTCCTGTTCCATTTGTGAAAAAGAAAAGAACCTATCTTTCTTTGGGCTCCAGGACCAAACAATAGGAAAGAGAAATGCACTTGGAAGAATGTTGGCAAAACACGTGCCTATGTGTTAAAGTTGCAAGAGTTTTAACAGAGTGCAAGAAAACCTGCAGGTTGAAAGGCTAAGGATTTTTTTTTCCCCCTCCTGAATCTCCATAACACCATTCCAGGGATTTGAGAGCTGCAGAATGATGTGGAGCAGGGGGGTCATAAAATCCTGTTAGAAGAAGAGTGTTCCATAGCCTGGATTTACTCAGAGCAGGTCTAGGCACTTAAAATTAAAAGTCCCAGGAGTGAGTTATTTTGCCTTGTAGGCTTCACCAACGCTCCTGAAAAAGGAGCTGGCAGAACCTACGAAAAGGGAGTTCCAAGATTTCCCTCCCTTGCAATTTTGGGCCTGACCTTGCTGGAACAGCAAGAACTTAGTTTATGTATTTGAGGGGGGGGGGTGAGGCAATAAATAACAGTTAGTCAGTCCTGAAGTCTGGCAATTCTAAGCATTCATAGGACAGCCTTACCATTTAGCAAATCTGAAGAAATCTTGGTGATACATATTGTGTCTCTTTTTACTTGCTTTTAATTTGGAATTTCTGAATCCCTTGGTGTTGTGTTTGTCACAAAAGACTTACAGCATGAATATTGTATAACTGGGAAGTGGTTCAGTCAGTTGCCACGTCTGTAGAGATCCAGTGCACAAAAGGGGAGGCGGAGGTAACAAATACCTCTATTTGACAACGAAAAAAGAACTAACTAGGGCGGCTTGGAATTCCCAGTGCCACATCAGCAAGAGTGGAATCTTGCAGTCCAGAGTTCTTAAACAATACAGAATGTGGCATATACAGAATAAGCTCAGTCACCACATAAAGGGGTCATTTTGTCTCCCAAATCCTGTGCATTGTGCCTCCCTGCCCACACCTTCCAACTCAAAATTTATATGTAATATTTCAAACTTCAAGACTGAAAGCCTAAAAATAAGTCACCTAAACCCAATTATGAATATCTTAGGTACCTCATATTGGGGACCATATGTATATCTGAACCACCTCACAATCTTTAATATTTTTTCCTCAAAACATTCCTTTAAATTGTGAAGAACCGAGACATAGAAACTGAATGACCTGTCCAATGGCAAACCAGAAGTCTGTGGCAGAGCAGTCAATTGAACCTGGGTTCCAGGTGAGCCCTAATCGTGGATCATCCTTCCTCTCTTTTCTTTAGAAACAGAAATGAAAGTGGTCTCACTTTACATGTGCTGAGCCTCAGCTAAAGTCAGTGGGAGTTCTAGATGCTCAGACACATCATCTGTAAATCAGGCCACTTTTATTAGATGCTTACATATGGGTTTAGGTGCCTAAGTTTTGGCAACCAGATGTGAAAATGTGGTCATTTTATATAT
The DNA here is from genome assembly GCF_009764565.3 of Dermochelys coriacea. NCBI lineage: Eukaryota > Metazoa > Chordata > Testudines > Dermochelyidae > Dermochelys > Dermochelys coriacea. The sequence goes on along the minus strand of NC_050069.1, from coordinate 223,555,400 downwards.
GTGAACTCTTTGAGGCTCTAGTTCCTATCTCAGACTGCTTCCTGCCCCCCCCCCCAACTTAGTAAGTAAAATAAAAATTAGAATGAATATTTCTGAATCATTTTTGATAACAGATTTGCCATTTCTTTAAATATTGTATACACCTTCTGATGGGTAGATGTTATTAAAACTAATATTAACTTCTTTTACATTTTACAGTTTTTTAATACAGTATTTATACTGCAGTAGCATCCAAAACATGCAGGATGCTTTCCAAATACTCAGTCCCTGCCCCGCAGAGCATACAATCCAAATATACCAAAAGCCTAATTAGGACTTGTCTACACACAGTTTTTGCAGCAATTTAACAATAGAGGTTTAGAAGCTGTTAATAGATCAATGCAATTCCCTAGTGTGGATGCAGTTATGCCTTCATACAGGGGTTTGATATAGGGAACAAAGTTAGCACTGCCTAAAATTAAGGTTGCCCAGCACTTTTCACTGTAAGGCCCTGTGTTTAGTTGTTTATAAATTTGCTAAACTTTAAAAATATTAGCATGAAATTTTCCATAACTCAGGCTTAATTTTTCTGGAACATTTCAGTTAAAATGGTTGAGTTGTTCCTGAAAAAAGATTAGGGAAAAACACATTGTTTTGCCCATGTTAATAAACTGGTTTTAAGACTTTTTTTTTTTAAGATAATATATAATGTGATCATGTAATTAAAACTATATCATAATGAATATCATGGCAAATTGCCAGCAATACTTTGGATGGGTCTCACATTTTCCCTTCTTGGGGAGGGTTCAGGGGTATTTCTCACCCCTGAACTAGGATATTAACCATCCCACTAGTGTCCTAGAGGAGGGGAGTAGAGAGGGAGGAACCCAGGCCCACCCTCTACTCCAGGGCCCCTAGGGCTAGCAGTAAACCACTTGAACTAGAGCTTCCTTCCCCTGGACTGCTTCCCTCTCCTGCCTTCAGCTGTAGGGCTTCCTCCCTCTGCACAAACCAGGTGTCCCTTACCTAGAATCTTAGTCTTCTGAGCCCACCTCAGCACTTCTCCAAACTCTCCTCTGCTTCCATCCAAACTGCTCTCTGCTTCAACATCAATCCACTCTACTCAACTCCTTCCCTTGTCTGATTGAAGCAGGGGGGTTTTATCAGGTGACTGGCTTCAGGTGCTTTAATTAATCTATAGCAAACTTTCTTCCCTCTACAGGGAATAAGGCTCCCTTCTAACACTCTTCTGCTGCCCTCTGACCATGCTGTATCACAATATGCACAAGGGGGTGAATTAAAGTTACACAGGCAACCTTAAGTCCAGCATTTCCTAACTTCTGAGTGCTTGATTTAGCAACCTTAACATTCCTTTAACATTATTTTTTGATGTAATATCAGTATTACTCATTTCAGTAAATTTTCTAAACCAATACAAGTAAATGAGTGCAAAAACTACATGTAGATGAAAGCAATGGTTTGAGGAAATGGTATAGAACAGGTGAGCAAAGTGATCAGGGCAATGAAGAACACTCATCTTTTTAGTTACTTGCTGTTGAGTTTAGGCATGCTAAATTCCCATCCTTGTATCATTCAAATCCTCTTCTTCCTCCTTCTACCGTAGCAATCTCCCGCCACAACTGTAGTATCTTTTTATGTCTCTCCCTCCCAACATTAATTCCTTTCCCTCAGCATAAATGAGCAGTACACTCAGAAGATAATTAACTAATTAGATGAATTAGGCAGCTAATTTTATGTACACATTGCAGAAGCAGTGTGTCACCTGAAATGACGGTAACTAATGAGAGGGTTTGAGGATCATCTTGTGAAGGACAGTGTGGGAGAATGCACTGAGAAGGCTGTTGGGAAAGCAGATGTCATACATGGAAGAGAGGGAAAGAAGAGTAACTTGATATGAGACAAAGTCAGATTAGTAGGGATGAGCAAAGTTAAGTAGGCACTTGAAAGCAATCACAAGAAGTTTGAACTTATGCAATGAAGAAGGGGTGGAGAGATTCAAAGGGAGGAATGACATGGACAAGGACAATTGTTTTAATGGTTACATTTTGTGTGGATTGGAGCTGATTAGTCTGAAAGGTCATTGTGCAGGAAGTTAAAATGCTATTGGTTTAATTGTTCAAAAATATGGACAAATGTGATAGTGCTATCAGTTATTTGATGTTTTCTGGCACAGTCTATGTCTATATGTTGGTTATCTAGGAAACAGAAGTAAATAAAAGCAAAATATACTTCCCCTAGCTAGTAAATGGTGATGTCATTCACCCTGCTTCCCTCATTCTTGCTAGTTTGGACAAGAAGATATTACCCACAAATTAACTGTCCTCTACTGAATCACTCATGATGTGAGCACAAGGTGGCAAGGGTTGGAATGATCAATTGGGACAAATCTGCCTCAAAACAGAGAGAGCTCAATAGTTTTCATGTTATTTATCACCTCATTGGTTTAATACAATGATCTTTTTCAGTGTGATGGGGTGCATTTTCCTGCCCAGCTCTGAAAGGGTTAATGTGGGCCTGGCAGGTAGGCCAGCCATAATTAAAGATGAAGCCAGAGGGGGAAGGAGCTTGGAGATGACTATAAAGGCAGGAAGTCTAGAGCAGCAGAGAGCTACAAAGAGAGAGGAAAGAACTCTGCATCCACCATCTAGGATTAAAGAGTTAGTCAAGTCAAGGAGGAAGCCCAGAGAGAAAATAAGTCCTGGGACCCTCTCTGAAGTAGGGAAGTCTGGGAAAAGGCCAGGTGTGATATGGAGTTGCAGCTACTGGGGGAGTAGGCCCTGGTGGTGAACCCTGATAAAAGGGGCAGGATCTGGACATCCAGGGAGTTCACCTGAGGAACTGTGTAAAGAAAATTTAAGAGGGATGACAATGATTAAGGTCTAGAAAGCATAACCTCTGAGGGAGATTGAAAAAAGTGGTGGTGTTTTTGTTTTTTTTGTTTTTTTTTAGTCTGGAGAAGAAGAGACTGAGAGGGACATGATAATAGTTTAAGTACATAAAAGAGGTGTGAGGAGGAGAGGAGGGGAAAAATTGTTCTCCTTAACCTATGAAGATAGGACAAAGAGCAATGGGCTTCAATTGCAGCAAGGGCAGTTTAGTTGGACATTAGGAAAAACTTCTTAACTGTCAGGGGTAGTTAAGCACTGGAATAAATTGCCTAGGGAGGTTGTGGAATCTCCGTCATTGGAGATTTTTAACAGCAGGTTAGACCAACATCTGTCAGGGATACTCTGGAAATACTTAATCCTGCATGAGTGCAGGAGGCTGGATTAGATGACTACGAGGTCCCTTCCAGTCCTATGATTCTATGACAATAAAAAAATAAGCAGAGTATGGGTGGTATATGGGCCTATTAGAAGAAGCATGTGATTCTCATTCATATGAGCAATTTATCTCCTCTTTACCTTTTCTCCTTCAGGAGTAATTTGGCATTCAGTCCAGACAGCAACACTCCCTCTAGAGGATCAGGTAACCTACACTCCCTGCACCGTGCTAATCACATTCTACCTTGCATTTTAGTGTGCCAGATAATGCTACTAGATAAACAAGGAATGATTTTTTTTTTCTTTTAAATGCTGTCTTCAGTTCCAGTACCTTGAGGTGGTGATCTGTGCCTCATGGACAGAAACTGGTACACATTTCAAGTTAAGCAGCAAAATCCCTCTTGGAGGAAGGTGGGCAGGTTTCAGGTCACTTAAAGTTTTATTACCTGGAGTAAATGAAAGAACTCCAAGCTAGGCAGAGTTCTGACTCCATTCACTTTAACAATTCTGAAAAGTGCCAACAGTCTAAATTCAAAACAATATCAACAGGAAATCTTTTATATCTACAGAGCTCCCTATCTTGAGTTCTGCTCCACAAAGCTTCTCAGTCCTTTCTGAAAGAAACACAGCCTTATTAAAGCTCTGAGGTACAGTCTCAGAGGTACCCTGAATATCACAGGTGCATGTAGGAAGCTGGATTTGATGCTAAATTCTTCACATCTGTGCCTAGTTTGGGAGGAATCTTCCTAAGGGATCTACTGTGACAGTGCATCATGGCTACAAGTCATAGTCTGGTAAGCACTATACGGGGTTTTTTTTATGCCCTATCATGCTAGTCTATAAGATTTTAGCCCTCGTATAACTTTTTTTGCAAGGGAGAAAGGACGGCAGTGGTAGGAAACACCACTGATTGGGAACTAATGATGGCAAATACAGGATAATGTTTAGATCATAAGCCAGAACTGGTGGGGGTTTTTTTAACATACAGAATTTTTTTGCTCAGATTTACATATAGCTGTAAACAAAAGAATTACCTCAGACTTGCTGCATTTCTTTGCAAACACACCTAAACTTTCTTCATTCACACAAAACATGCACACACACACACAAAATAACCCTCAGACTTTTTTTCTTCCATAGCATGTAACAGCCCTTTATTATCAATATGTCTCTTCAGACTTCCTGACTTTTTTTTAATCTCACATTTGAAAATTGCCAGGTATAAAAAAACTGACCTCATACTTAGTGATTTCTTTCTCTGGATCTGCTTCTTGCCTGCTAGGTCGGGAAATAAGTGGCATCAATAATTATACTGAGAAGTGGGAAGGGAGAGGAAACAAAGGGCCAGTCCTGGCTCCCTCTGTGGTTCCAGTGTTCAAGGACACCTGCAGCACAAAATGGCTGCAAAGTCATCTTAGCCAACTTGTCAAGGATTTTGCTGATATAGGAGAATCCTTGGGGGATAAAAGTGAAGCCCCCTCCAGGCTAGGCCACCTTAGTCTCACAGGGACAATGTCAATTTGCAACCCAGTCACTTGCTAGAAAAAATAAAACATTCAAAATGGCAGGAGGTACTAACTACACCTTCCCTAGAGTTGATAATTTTTGTAATGTTACTAGCAGTTTCCTATTTTTAAAAAATGTTGTTCTCTCCCTTTGCGGCAGCGTAACAAGCCTCATGCAAATAAAAAGGGAAACCACGTGGGCACAAGGATCAGGGTTTTATTATTGTAAGTCCCACTGTCGGATGGGCGCTTCCAGACTGTACACAGAACCCTGTCAAATATACAATGTAACGAGGCCTATTTTAAACACAAGCTGCTTACAGGCAGATCCTGGTATCTAGGTAGAGCTCATTGTAGATTGGAGCCTGAGAAGTTTGGCAAGGAAAGTTGGCCTTTGTGTCAGGGATATTTTCTTTTGCCATCTCCAGGAAAATACAAGCAATTTGGCCATTGTATAGGACTCATGGAAATGCAGGCCTGGAAGGGACCTCAAGAAGTCATCAAGTCCAGCCCTCTGTACTGTGGCAGAACCAAGTAAACCTACACCATCCCTGACAAGTGTTTGTCTAACCTGTTTTTTAAAATTTCTAATGATGATAATTCCACAACCTCCGTGGAAACTGATTGCAGAGCTTAACTACCCTTATAGTTAGAAGGCTTTTCCTAATATCTAACCTAAATCTCCCTTGCTGTATTTTAAACCCATTATTTCTTTCCCTACCTTCAATGGACATATTTGAAGATTATATTAGCTCCCCCCCTTCATCATCTTTTCTCAAGCCTAACCATGCCCACTTTTTTTAATGTCTCCTCATAGATCAGGGTCTCTAAACCGTTGATCATTTGTGTCGTTCTTCTCTGACTCTCTCTAAAGAACGGGACACAGGACTCCAGCGGAGGGCCTCACCAGTGCTAGGTAGAGCGGGACAATTGCCCTCCTGTGTCCTACACATGACACTCCTGTTAATATACCTCAGAATGATATTAGCCTTTTTTCTATTGCAGCTGTGTCACAGTTGACTCCTATTCGGTTGGTGTTCCACTGTAACCCCCATACAAACCTTTGAAAATTGCAGTTTGCACATGCTCAGTAGCTGCCGGTGCTCTAGCAAATCTCTTAAAAACTCCAAAGTTCTGTTGACATTGAGCATGCCCCGGACTGGAGCTGAGTGGGACTTTCCCTGCAGTGGTAGTGCTGAGCTGCTGCAAGCTGTTCCGGGGCCAAACAACCAGCACTGAGATCGGAGAGGCTGCCTGCTCCGGTGCTCTCAATGACATCCCTGTTGGCACTGAGGCAGCATGGAGGAGGAAAGCTGCTGATAAATGCAAAGGAGGAAAGAGTGGAGCAGAGGATGAGGCGGCAAGGGGAGTAGGATTGGGACAAGGAGCCGTGGGGGGCAACACACAACTAGGACTTGGGGCTGGTGGAGGAATGAGGAGGGTGGGAACTTGGGACTGAGTTGTGGCAAGAGTGGGGGAAACTGGGACTGAGAACTCCATGTGGGGACGAGGCAAAGAGGAGTGGGTAGGAGCCAGAGAGGTGGGTTAAGGGAGGAGTGGTGGGGGAGACTGGGACAAAAAGCTATAGGGGTCAGGGAGAACAGGAAATAGCTGTTTAAGGACACCAGGAAAGGCAGTGAGATTGTGGGGGGAGAAGGAGCAAGAAGGGGCACGCTTGAGGGGAAAGGGCAGAGAAGAGGCTATGCCATTAGAAAAAAATCCTCTCCACTGCCCCGACTAGAACTGATGATTTCTATGTCTCTCCATTCCTCTGCTGTCAGTAAGTATCTGTGAAACCCACTGGCAAGTGTATTCATAACCCCCTCTAGGGCTGGTCCCACCTACTACTGCTATCAGTTAGTGCATTAGCTCAAAGTGGCATAGGTCTGTATGGTGGATCTAAAGATTCCAATGCTGTTGATGACCACAATGGTGTCTATATGAATTCACAAAATCAAATTTTTTGTTTGTTTTTTTCAGTTTGTTTTTTTGAAAAACTTAGGAAAATTACACACCAGAAATTAAATTCAAATAACATTATTAAGATTGCAAAGTCAAGCACTCAACAATTAATAATGCCAGAATTAAGTTGGCCAGTGTTTTGAGTGCTTGACTTTGCAACCTTAAGGTCCTTTTAATATAATTTTTGTATGTAATTATACATTGTAAAGCTAGTGGAAACTTAGTATCTATGAATCTATGAATCTATGACACGACCTGTGTTGTGCAGGAGGTCAGACTAGATGATCGTAATGGTCCCTTCTGACCTTAGTATCTATGAATCTATGACACTTCTGAAATAAATACATAGGAATTTCATGCCTTTGTTCCTGTTATACACCAGACAGTTGTCTAAACAAAAATATTTTCACTGACTCTATGACAACATAAAAATGTATCACCTCAAGACAGTCTCCAGCTCAACAGTAGATATGAATTATCAGGCTAGAATTTGCCTCAGCCTTTACACTTATTTGTCTGAATGGCCTTTGACTACCCAAAGGTACACCACTTCTAGCCACCATCTCTCATAAACATCAAAGAATGTGGGGAAAAGCACCATTTAGTTTTCACAGCTTTATCAGACTGCAGGACAAAACTGCAGGTTAGAGATAAAGAAGAATTTCTAATTATTTTACAGCTCATTCATATAAAACAAAGTTGCAGTAATACAGTTACCATGGAAACTTGCAGAGTCATTTGGAATCCACCCTGAAAGAGGTATTATAAATGTAGAATATGACAGAGAAGCTTATATTAGGATATTAGACAGGCTGGTCCAGTGGCAGCACAACTCCCACATCTGAATTTGGATCTCAAGCTTTATATTAATTATTTATATTGCATTAGTGCCCAAAGGGCCTTGCTGTCCTAAGTACTCTACAAACACACAGATAGACATGGTCTCTTCTCTGAAGGCTGGTCCAGTGGCAGCACAACTCCCACATCTGAATTTGGATCTCAAGCTTTATTATTAATTTATTTATATTGCATTAGTGCCCAAAGGGCCTTGCTGTCCTAAGTACTCTACAAACACACAGATAGACATGGTCTCTTCTCTGAAGATCTTACAGATCCAGCCCAATCCTGGAAACCCACTCCATGGAGGTGCAGGGGACTGCCCTTACATTAAAGCAACTTGCCAGGGGCCGGGGGGGGGGGGTCTAAGTTTGTAAAGACAAACACAATATAACCAATAGAGAAGTAGGAGATGAGGACAAAGAGAACCATACAGCTATACCCCCTTGTCCCTCCCTTTGCTTGATCCACCTACCCCAAAGAAAGTGGGCCCTGGGTTTGTGGCCTATAACTTTTCAATAATACAATTGTGTTTCCTCTTTCTGTCTACTGTAGACTATCCCTTCCTCTCAGTGTTATGTTGTTTAAACGGGAATTAATCACTGCTATCTGCACATCTCCGTCAGAAGCTGCCTATGTGAGGATCCTTCTGCATGTGGAGCTGGAGACTTCTGAGCACTCAAAGATTCTCCCAGACTGTGCAGCTGTCTATGGGATGGGTGAACAAGAGGAATAATGGTGAGAGAGACCCAGGATAACGATGGAGAAAGCTTATTGCCAGGCTGTTCCTCATGCTTGAGAGGAGCTCCCTATAAACAGTACCAAAGCTACCTCATCATTCTCCTTTGAATCCCTTCTCAAATCTATCCTTTGCCATGATGACTACAATTAGGCTGTTGGTACGCTGAGACCCCTGTCTCTCATGCTGACCAATATTGTCTCATTTTTTCCTGGTACTCTCCCCATCTGTCTGTATCCATGTGTTGTGTCTTGGTTTATATTTAGATTGTAAACTCTTTGGGGCCGGGAACCATCTTCTTGTTCTGTGTTTGTGCAGTGCCTAGCACAATGGTTCCTGGACCATGACTTGGGCTGTTGGGCACTATGGTAATACAAATAATAAATAATTCATCTGATAATGCCACAAAGACCTTGATGCTCTGCAGAGGGATATAAAACACTGAGAAATACTATGCAAATGCTGAATGCCTCTGCAAGCTTAGAAAGAATCAAAAGGTCAGGGTAGCATTGCAGAATGGAGAGCATCAAGAACAGTAGATAACATTATTATTTATTTGCATTGCATTAAATTTATTGCAATAGTATCTCTAGGCTCCTATTGGGCTCAGAGCTTTGTTGTGCTCGGAATTGTAAAAATGCGTAACTATAAATCAGTGTGACTCCATTGACTTCAGGGTAAAAGTCATTCCTGACTTTCAATGTAGAAAATAAGAGAATCATGCCCAAGATTTTTTTTTTCATAACTCTCCTATAGTATTTGTGAGTGACACAAGCTGCACACATATATATATTCAGCAATTCATGAGGTTTCCATGGATGTATATGTCATTAGCAAGTCAAAAAAAAGTTATCTGAAGGGAGAACAATAGTGTAGATGTGATCTGAAAGGTGCTGGTAATCCAGTAAATAATGGGCTAAATTGTGCTCAGCCTGCTTTGGGACCTGGAAAGGGAAGAGCAAGGACCCTATTCCCTCCTCACCTCTTTGTGGTTGCACAGTCCCAGCCCTTGGATTCAGCGAGCGTGCATTCTGCTCCTAACTCACACCTCCTGTTGCACTAGCCTTTCGAAAGGGGGCAGGGAGAAATGAAGAGGGAACAGACCTATGGCCCCCTACAAGATGGTGAGTATCTTGTGCCCTTTCAATAGGTGCAGCAGCAGCTGTCGTCTTCAGCACTTCACAATGCCTCCACAAGTTGCTGCTGGGGTGGTGCGCTTCCACGCCATTCGTTCAAACCACAGTTTAGTTGTATGCGCCAGATTTTCAAGAGATCGCTCCAGTGGAATTAACACTTTAAAAAAAATCTGTCCCCACATGCATAGTGATGTTCTGCAGTCCCAAGAGACAAAGTATAAATACCCCTCCTTGTCTGATTTAATCGTACCTGGAAATAGTTGGACCAACGTTCATAATCTCCCTGCAGACTGTAAGGTGTAATGCAGACACCTGAGTCTCAACTGGGATCAAAAATTCAGAACCGTCATCCTATAACTAATGAAATCCTATTATTTGGCTCTAATGGACAAAGGCTAGTATATAAGGATTTTTCTGTGCAATTTGACTTAAGAAGGTGGAAAACACCCCACCAACCCAAAAAGAACCCATAGATACATATTTCCCTTCCATCCAACGCACTTGTGCTGCAATTTGCCTTCATGGAAAGAAGGCAGCACATTCCAAAGAAGCCTGGGGTTGGGTTAAAAAGGTCTCTGCGTAGTCTATCCTTTTTAGAAAGGAAAAAAAAAAAACAGATTTAAGCATGGAACTCAAAGCTGCCTGGAGGCTTTTCTAGCCTATGTGCTTGCTGTTTCAGTTTAAATGTGGATGTTTGACATGGAAACAGCTGTGTTACGTCCCACCCATGCAAAGACATATAGCAAAATCTTGCAATATTCACGTAGCAGCAGTCGACCAAACCCAGAGGCCCCTGCTTTGCTTTTATTCAGTTCTTACTCAGGCCAACCTCTTTTCTTTGCCTGCGTAAAATCCAAGGATTTGGCTATTTGTAAGTGTAAAATCTGTTTCAGTTGTTGTTATTGGTTGGCTTCTAGCCAGCCCCAATTCCAGTGCACAGAGTTGGGAGAACAATCTTCCCCACCATGTGCCCTATGCTGAGGCCAGGTCATAACCTAGCCTTTGTGGGTTTGGAAGAAGAGGACTACTAGAGCCCAGCACCACTGCTGGGGCCAGACTCCCTGGAAGGGTAAAAATAGGGTCACTAGTGACCCTGTGCTTCTTGCATCAGCCACTGGAGCTGGCTCCACGCTGGGCAGAGCACACACTGCACTATGATTGGGTGATGATATGCTTTTAGTGATGTCCTGGAAGCATTGTGCCTGCCTGAAGCATTGTGCAGGATCAGGCACATATGCCTGCCTGAAGCACCATGCCTCCAGAAGCTGCTGCCAGATGCTGTCCCTGTCCCTTACCGCAAGTTGTGGATTACTTCCACAATTCATCTGGCAGCGTCACTGACATTCCTTTACTGAAAAAAAGCAGCAATTTGAGCTTTTTTTTTAAACAGAGAGAAAATGTCTGGGTGAAGACTTTCAAAAGGAGAAAATGAAGCAGACCTTTTAGCTGCAAGGGGAAAACTAGCCTAAGACTGACTGTGATGTGGTCATTGTTTCCATACCGTTTTGTTTATAATTTCAAACTTTTCTCTCAGACCACAGCATTCAGCTGGCAGCTATTTCTAGGTTATTGAGAAAGGTCTTACACAAATTCCAATTCTGCCATGTGACCAGCACTTACATGGATAAGAAATGGAGGGGAGGGGGTACTCGTGTTGATATTTACATTTCTCAGCCAGCGACTGTACAAGACAATTAATTATACAGCTGAGCTGCAGATCATTGGAGAACCAGGCACACCATCGTATATCAATTTTTTTCCTTATGAAGGGAAATTCATCCAGAGTTCGCTTAGAGATGCAGAGAATGTCATCACTAGGGATTCCTGCTATTTTAGCTCCAACGCTGGGGTCTCCTTGAGGTTGTTCAGGGTCAGGGTGCCCTCATTTTGGGCCAGATACTTAAATGATGTAGGTCTATGTTGCTAGATTAATAATTTTCCCATTTCCTCCTGTCAGCTTGCAGCACTGCTCAGAAGTGCTGTAGGCTGGCAAGGAAAATGGATCTGTCCAATTTCCATTTTCTCAGTTTGTTTGTTTTTTTTATGTCAGGTTTAGGACACTCTTTAAGCCAGCAAGAATCTAAGTAATAACCTCCCCTGCCATAAAAGGAAGCTGTTTTAATAATAATAAAAAATCATTCTCTTCATTTTTATGCCTTTTTTTTTGTCTCCAAGCCTCTCAAAGCACTTTAGTAATTAGCAAGTTACTAATTAAGCCTAGCAACACCACTGTGAGGCATTTAGATACACAGGGCTTTCTGCACATATAACTGAAAGGGCATGCAGCATGTGTTATGCTACACAATACTTTAGGACACACACAACTGTGACTGACAGCAGCTGGGGGTGAGGGCATGGGGGTGAGGGTGCGGGTGATTGTAGAATCGGCTGAAACCATAGGGAAATGTAAGTAGGCAGACTTCAATTAGGTGATTTTGGGATTCCACCAGAAGACTGAGGGGAGTATCCCTCCAATTACACAAAGTGCTATGGGATCTTTAATGAACACAAGTGGTCAAAATGTCAGTTTTATATCTCATCCAAAAGGTGGTACCTCAGTAACGCAGGTTTCCCCTCCCCTAAAACTCTACTGGGCATTGAGACCTATTAAACTAATCTTATTCTGGAACTGTCCATTAAATCCAGTTGAGGGATGGAATCCTCCATAGTAACCAACTCAAAAAGTAAAATACTTTAAGAGGACACCTCCCAAAAGGATGAAAACCATCTGGGCTGGAACCCTCTTTTAATAGTGTATTTCCTCTTAAAGGTGATCTGTGAAGGAAAAGAAAATTTGAGTTTCATCCCTCCTTGCTACTCTAGGGTTTCCCTCCTCCTCCCTAGAAATTCCAAATTTGTCTACTCTGTTTTTCCTGAAAGACACTATAGGTGACTGGAGAACTCATAAGTGGTGACATCAGATACCATTAAACCTGATTAATTGGGAAATAAAGTGATGATTTTTAAACATTTATTAGATCAAAAGACTGGGGAACACGTGGGACAAAAGATATCTTTGTTTAAAAATTTATCCAGACCCTTAACCTATCTTGTTTTAAAGACTGGGGAAAGCTTGCAGGCCATAATTAAGATCTCCACTGATTCCTCCAGTAAAACTAGAGCAAACCATACTGATTTTTCTAAGGTAAAAGAGAAACTGGCTTTTATTTAATCCTGCCAGGCCACATGTGCACATCATAAAGCTGCAAAACAAACAAACAAACAAACAAAAAATATTTTCTTTTCCAGATCACCTTACATACCCCTCCGTGTATGTGATATTTTAGAAAAATCCTCTCTGAATAGGAACAATTGTTTCAGATAATCAGATAATTATAATGTATTGGACGATTTTATTATTGAAGTGCAGGAGGGCCTTTATGCAGATGCTTACCAAGATGAGGTATTCACAAGTAAATAAGCAGCATGAACTCCCTAACTTATTGGCCCTTGCTGGCCTTAGTGATGGTGGCTTGTGTGGTCCAACAAGAATCTGAAGGAAAGAAGTAGCCCTGCCTTCCCACAGCAAGTATCTTCATCCCATCTCTGCAGCTTGGTCCAGTCTTCAGCTTACTTTCCACTTTCCTTTTCTCACAGCAAACACAGAGGGGTATTTTCTGTTCATTTGCAGTAAAACTTAAGTGATGAGCTCTCCTTTCTGATACAAAACCAATCTTCAGGGATTCAAGAGTTCTGTAAGGGTGAAATTCAACTCGTGCAGAGAGCCAGCATGAGGGTTTGCACCACATATGTCCCATTTTGAGAGAACAAGTGGGATTTAAGCTGCATATAGGCATAGTTGCTGGAACTAGGAGTGCTGGCTTGCAGTAGTAATAACAACCCAAATACATGGTTTCTGCCTTCAGCACCCCAATATAAAAATAGTTCCAGCACTACTGCATATAGGCCTTGTGCTGGTCCTCTGCACCAGAGTGAATTTCACCTTAAAAAAAGCAATAGGGAACTGTAGCCCAAGAAGATCCAAAAACAGAGTTTAGACAGCTTGGTCCCCTGAAAATCTGTTTAGCAACAGTAAGGAGCAATCCTCCCTAATGTGACTAATGAACAGGTTAATAGAAATGTCCCCTGAGGTTTTCATGTTAAATGAGGGTGTGGAGAGTAGACTATGAAAACTTCATCAAGCTGAGAAACAGTGATGAAAACATTTGCAGTGGGAATGCTGGGATCTGTTTCTCCACCTTCCTCTCAGATCATGCATACATATCACAATGAACCAGGAGGGCTTCTAAGTTCCCCCAACCACTTTTCTTCTTCCTGTAACTTGAAGGGAAAATGTAATTATTGCTTGGACAAGGTCCATGCTTTTGAAAATACATAAAGACTCGGATACCACCTTGGTATACAGGCTGAACACCCAAAGTGGCAATAGCTGAGATAAGGGAAAGCCCAGAGAATATAGTGATTTAGCCTTAATTTTTAAAGGATTAAGTCCAATGCAAAGGCATACAACTACTTCTGCTTTGGGATATCCTGTTTTCTGCACAAGTAATGAAACTCCAGCAATCTGTTTATGCCTGTTTTTTTTTCTCTTTAATCTCAGAACGAAGTTCTCACTGTAGGAGGTTAGAAAAGAAAATATGGTCTCTTGCTACGAACTGTTAACAGACTCTTGGTTTGCTTTGCTCACTTTAAGTATTTTGCTTAGTTTGGCCCATCACTCTGTTTTTGCTGGAAACCTCATTTTTCTCTTGGTCCACTTTCCAAAACCACAGTGCAGTGAAAATGAATTCCTACTCCAGGGTGTCGCTGCTTTAAGGACTCCTTGCTTTATCAATTCATTGTATCATATACCTGCGCTCTAGATTTTAACAGCTGTACCAATGCAGGTACTTGTACCATTTTGTTCTTAATGTTTTAAATGCATACTATGAAAGTATTAGCTAGTTACAAAGGAGGATCCAGCTGGCATCTTTAATGGAAATGATTACAGCAAAAACATTTGCAATCACTTAAGAGTGGGCTCCCATAATGCTTAGCAGAAAAGGCTGAAAACAATTCAAAATCAATGCACTGTAATCTAAACGGGGAAGATGAAAATGAAAGACAATTTGTAGCAAGCAAAGGAGAAAACTTCCTCAACATTCAGGGCCTGCTAGGTGCAAGATTCTTAAATATGTTTCTTCTGCCCTGCTACATATGCATAAGACATAAACATGTATGAAACGCAAATATTTTGGAGCTTGGCTACAGTCATTGACATCTGTTTCTGCTTTAAGTTATACCTCACTTTGGCGTCCATTCAAAGATCAGCAGTACTCTGCAATGCAGTGAAGTTTAAAAATTAGTATATGAGCCATATACTCAAGGGGGTAAATTTTTGTAGCTCCCTTTAAGACAATGCAGTCTTTCCACATACTCTGTCTGTTTTTGCTTTTGCTCTACAGAAAGGTGTGATGGACAAAGTCCACACTAGAGCTCCATTCGTAAGAACATAACATAAGAACATAAAATCAGTCATACTGGGTCAGACCAATGATCCATCCAGACTAGTATCCTGTCTTCTGACAGTGGCCAATGCCAGGTGCCCCAGAGGGAATGAACAGAACAGGTAATCAACAAATGATCCATCCCCTGTTGTCCATTCCTAGTTTCTGGCAAACATAGGCTAGGGACACTTTTAGAGCATGGTTTTGTATCCCTGCCAATCCTGGCTAATAGCCATTGATGGACCTATCCTCCATGAACTTATCTAGTTCTTTTTTTGAACACTGTTATGCTCTTGGCCTTCACAACATCCTCTAACAAAACGTTCCACAGGTTGACTGTGCATTGTGAAGAAATTCTTCCTTTTGTTTGTTTAAAACCTGCTGCCTATTAATTTCATTTCATGACCCCTATGAGAAGGAGTAAATAACACTTCCTTATTTACTTTCTCCACACCAGTCATGATTTTATAGATCTCTATCATATCCCCCTTAGTTGTCTCTTTTCCAAGCTGAGAAGTCCCAGTTAATCTCTCCTAATATGGAAGTGCTCCTCATATGGAAGTTGTTCCATACCCCTAATCATTTTTGTTTCCCTTTTCTGTACCTTTTCCAATTCCAATATATCTTTTTTGAGATGGGGCAACCAGATCTGCATACAATATTCAAGATGTGGGCATACCATGGATTTATCTATCCTTTTCCTAATGATTCCCAATATTCTGTTAACTTTTTTGACTACTACTGCACACAGAGTGGATGTTTTCAGAGAACTATCCACAATGACTCCAAGATCTCTTTCTTGAGTGGTAACAGCTAATTTAGACCCTATTGTTTTATATGTACATTTGGGATTATGTTTTCCAATGTGCATTACTTTGCATTTATCAACATGGAATTTCATCTGCCATTTTGTTGCCCAATCACCCAGTTTTGTGAGATTCCTTTGTAACTCTTCGCAGTCTGTTTTGGACTTAACTATATTGAGTAGTTTTGTATCATCTGCAAATTTTGCCACCTCACTGTTTTCCCCTTTTTCCAGATCACTTATGAATATGTTGAACAGTACAGGTCCCAGTACAGGCCTCTGGGGGACACCGCAATTTACCTCTCTCCATTATGAAAACTGACCATTTATTCCTACCCTTTCTTTCTTATCTTTTAACCGGTTACTGATCCCTGGGGGGACCTTCCCTCTGATCCCATGACAGCTTACTTTGCATAAGAGCCTTTGGTGTGGGACCTTGTCAAAGGCTTTCTGAAAATCTAAGTACACTATATACACTGGATCCCCCTTGTCCACATGCTTGTTGACCCCATCAAAGAATTCTAGTCTTGTTACAGTTGTATACAAATTACGGTATAATGTTTTGCTGGGAATCATTGGAGTTAAGATTGTTGTGCTCAGAAAAAGCCCCACATAGTCCTAGCCATCAAAATCATTCTTGTGTTTAGAATGAATAGTTTATATATATTAGAGGTATAAATGTCTGAAAAGCATCGATGCTAAAATAATGTGAAAATAAAACAAATTGCTTTGGAGATTAATCAGTGTGCAATAAACATTCCTCTCTCTCTCTCTCCCACCCCCATTAAATGGGTCATTTCACATATTAAGAAATTAAAATTGGGGGAAATTCTGCCTGATATCTAGCCAGGGCTCTCACGTTCATGTAATGACCCTGCTGCCCAGTCTCACCCTCCACCTTGTATTTCAGGGTGTGTTCTCCCTCTGTTGTATACATAGAGCAGTGTTGCCAGCTCTCATGATTTTAATGTGAGTATTGCCATATATACTGTTTTACTTAAATCCCCAGCTCTTGGAGACAAGTGATTTATGTAAGAATCTTACCTTTCATTTAAAAAAAATTGTAAAGAAAAGCCTGGAAATGTGATCAAAGTGCACCCTGAAGTTTCAAAAACCAAAAGACAAATGAAAAAGAGCCCAGTTTTTAAAAATGATCTTATGATTTGGAGGGGATGGACTCATGATTTCTGAACATTTTGGGGTTACCAATTACTACATGGAGAGTAATATAGCTTTGGAATCATTGAACCAGAAAGAGTGATAATGACTCTATAGCTTGGTGATTGTAGCACACAGCAGGGAGGTGGGAGACCCAGGGTCTCGTGCTCGTGCTCTGATGACTCTTTAGTTATTTATACACAATGGAACAGTTTCACAGGAGTGAATGAGGGGTCCCCACATCAGACTATCCCACAGCTCAGTGCAGAGGCAGATTAAGATTTATTGGGGCCCTGGGCACAAAGAACATTTGGGCCGCCCACACCACACCCCTGGCACAGGGCCCTGCCCCCTGCTCCTCTCCTTCCCCCCATAGCCCCACCTTCTCACCTGGCCAGAAGCCGGGCTGTGATAAGAGCTGTACAGAGAGCCCAGGCCACTGTGGGGAGCCCTGGACCCTCCACCTGCCCTGGGAGGCATGTCCTGGGGGGCAGGAATACAGGCCAGGGGTTGCTTTTGGGCACCCTGGCCCCCCCTACCCAGGGCAAGTGGAGGGTCTGGGGCTCCCCACAGCTACCTGTGCTTCCTGGACAGCTCTTACTACAGCCTAGTCCCTAGGGTGACCGTACATCCCATTTTGGCTGGGGCTGTCCCCTCATTAAGCCCTGCCATGGACATCCTGACTCTTTTGGCAAAACTGGGCATTTGTCCCGTTTGCTCTTGCCAATTGTCAATTGCTCAGGGGGTGGGGAGCGAGTTGCAGGGAGAGTGGTGGGGGAGAGGCTCAGGCCCAGGGCCGTGTGTGGGGAGGAGGTAGAAGAGAGGGGCTCAGGCCAGGTCCGCGTGGGGGAGCTGGGGGTGGGAGAGGGGCTCAGGCAGGTCCACACAAGGGGGCGGGAGAGGTGCTTGGGCCAGGTCCGCACGTGGGTGGGGGGGAGAGGGGCTAGGGCCAGGTCTGCGCAGGGCAAGGGAGAGCAGGGGAGAGGGGCTTGGGAGAGGTCAGCATGGGGAGGGGCCAGAGGAGGGAGGCTCAGGCAAGGGGCTCGGCCAGCTCTGTGAAGGGGAGAGGGAATATGCTCACCCAGTTACAGCTGGGCTCTGGCTTCTGGCCTGGCTAGAGGGTGGGGTCTCGGGGGAAGAGGAGGAGCAGAGTGGCAGGGCCAGAGTTCCAGAGCTCCTGTGGGGGCCCCCGAATGGCTGGGGCCCCTGGGCACAGGCCCCATGGGCCTGTGTGGTAATCCGCCCCGGCTCAGTGGTTAGAGCACTTTCCTGAGAGATGGGAGACTCCTGTTCAAATCCTTTCTCCCATGGGGGTGGGGAGGTTAAACCTGTGTCTCCCATATCCTGAGCAAGTGCCCTAACCTCCGGGATATAAGTTGGTCACCGTCACCGCTGCTGCCTCCTCCTTCAGATAGATTTTGAATGAGCCCAATCTGGTGGGCAGCCTCTGAACCCACCTATCAGATCAGACCTGCAAGCAGGATAGGCATTCACCTGCCTCTCTTTCCCCAGGTTGTGGCTTGCTCTGGGGCTTAGGTGGGTGATAGGTCCCGATCCCTAGAGTGAGGCAGCAGAGCATAAGCTCAGAGTCAGAAACTTAGCTACTGAGAGAACTTTTACTCTGAAAAGTGAGGCACAGAGTGAATTTAGAAGTCTATAGGGTTAAGCAGCAGCAGACTTAGAGTTTTGTGGATCACAGTGGAGCCTAAAACTGGGATTTAGATGTGTAAGTCTGGGGTTTAGGAGCCTAGGTACCTTTGTGGATCTGGGCCTAAGTGATGTGCCCAAAGTCACACAGGAAGTCTATGGTGGAGCAGGCAATTGAACCCATGTTGCTGGCTAGTGCCCCAACCACTGGCCCATCCTTTCTCTTGAAACAGGGCCTTGGATTCTCATAGTAAAAGTCTAAGCCTCTTCTGACTGAGCTGTTCTGGCTGATAGGATATCTCATGGACATCTCTGATCCTGTCCTCAGTCATGTGGACTATCTCTCCTTCCATTCGTGATCTTAACATCCCTGCATCAACTACAGCAACATGTTACAAAGTATTTAATACATTTTAGCTGTCTTTTAATGTGGTTTGCATCTGGAAACAAGGGGGAAATCCAGCACCAACCAATTCTGTGGACTACCGATATATCAGCTCTGCGGACCACAGTTTGAGAATCACTGCTATGGTATTTACAAAAGTCAAGAAACAGCAAGGTGTTGCCTGCCTGCCTGACATCTATCTATCTATCTATCTAAATGCCCTCTCAAAAGCGTAAGGAGGGTTTTAGTCCGAATTTAAGTCTAATCAGAGTGTAGGACTTGCCCAACTGGTTCATCTTTTCTGGTATATCATCTCCAACAGTCATCAATACCAGCTGCTTCAAAGGAGAGAGTAAAGCCCCTGGTACCAGGGTGGTAAACTCTAAGACACTGCATATGGATGAATCTTGTGCTTGAAGTTGTGCTTGAAGCCTGCATAAAGATGAGTGTAATTACTGCTGATTCCTAGTGATTCATCCTGTTATCTCAACCTAGACATAAGAGGGAAAGGAGTGTGTCTCTTGACAACAGTAGGAACTGCAGCTTGGGCTAGAAGAGGCCCTGCACAGAAATCTTAGGAATGGCTAGTCTTGGGCAGAAAGTGCTTATTCTGAGGTGTATCTATATCTCTATCTTCTATATTTCCATTACTATAGTATCTGATCACCTTACCATCTGTAATGTACTTATCTTCACAACTCCCTGCAATGGAGGTAAATAGTTTAATCCCCATTTTACTGTTGGAGACTTGAGGCACTGAGAGACTATTGACTTGTCTAAGGATACAGTCTGTAGCAAAACAGGGAATCGACCCCCAGGTCCCAAGTCCCAGAGTAGTGCCTTAACTGCAGGGCCTCCATGCTGCTCTTTGTTATTTAAGTCACTAATACAGCCAAACAGGTAAGGGAGGTTGTTTGGATAATGTACATTCTGTATAGTTTCTGTTAAGAACAGAGCGGGATCTCTACTTGCTTACACTGCTATAATAAACTCAAACCCAATCACTTAGTGTGTCTCTTATATCCTGAAGCAAGTGACTGGTATCCTGTATATATTTTTACAAATCCCATCTACTGTATGAATAATTAAATATTCATTGGGCTAGAGAGTGATACTGACTGCATAGGCTAGTAGTTACGGCATTTACTGTGGTTGTGTGAGACACAGGTTCAAGTTCCTACTCTGAATGGGGCAAGGCGGGGAGTTGAATCTGTGTCTTCCACATCCTAGGGGAGTGCCATAATCACTGGGCTATTGGTATCTTGAAGTGGTATCTTTCTTCCTCACGCTAATCAGAAATTCCATCCTGGATCTGAGAAAGTTTTTTGTCAAAACTTTGATATGGTACTGAGACTTTCCATTAAAAGTGCATTGGTTTCAACAAATGGCATTTCCCATTAAAAAGCCATTTCATCACAAAATTCCTGACTGGCTCTACTAGACAGTATATACAGCGCCATGAGGGGAATGTATGGAGCACTGGAGTTCCTGGGGAATTGTACATTCTCTCTCTCTCTGGAGCTAATCCTGACAGATGCAGGGGTGCTGAATCTAGGGTACTGAGGATGGGGCAGCATCCCCTGGCTTGAAGTGCTTTCCATCAGATATAGGGTTTACAGTTTTGTTCAATGGCTTTCAAGTACCACCACTATAAAAAAATATCTGTTTAGTGCCACTGGACAGATGTTGACTTCAGTGGGAGTGGAGTCATTCACAGCACCTCACGGGATCAGACCAGGGGCTGAAAAGGGAGGTGTTGTACATTGCTCAGCTGAACCTTAAATTTTAAAGTCACAGATATGAAAGTAAAACCATTCTTAATTGCTGCAGAATTAATAGATGATCTCATGCTGTATTTGAAAGGGCCAATCCCGTCTCCATTGGAAGATTGGACCAAAAGTATACCATTGTTTCTTTCTCTCATAATCATAATCTTCATAAGTTAATTGGTGAGTTACATACCTCCTGCTTAGGAAATCCACCCAGCATGTGTGAGAGAAATGTATTTCTATGGAGACACTTGGATTGCTCTTTGTTTAATTAATTTGCCAGCCTCCCACCTGCTTCATTGGGACCATGTGCCTGCTGCAAATATTCATATTCAAACCTTGAGGGGAAGAGAATGCTTTTCATTTTTTTTTATTTTTTGAGCTCATAAATATGAATAGCAGATTCTGAGAGCTGAGCACTCCGTGGAGTTTAAAGGGATGGATGTAATAATAGAAGAAGCCTATTGCAGTGATAGCGGCCCTGCCACATAGCTGACTAGCTGGCGCAAAGCCAAGCCATAGTTCTTCAGACCTCTCCTTAAGCTACAAGCAAACGTGGCTCAGCAGTAAATTCTCCAAACCCCAGCGCATGCTCCCAAATGAAGGAATTTCAAGGAGACTTTGCCACAGTCTCCTTAGGTCTGGCATACTTGCTTTTGAACGCATTTCCTATCCTCCATTTCTCCCGCTTCTGTATCCTTCCAAATCCACTTTTTAGCACCTCTTGCCAAAACAGACTGATCATGTTGGTGAGAGCCAATTCAATCTTTTCCAGACTTGTCTCTCTTAAAACCCTGCACAGTGAGGTACACAGTCACTAAACAGGTATTTTTGAGCATTAGCAGGCACACTATCAGGTTTAGTCATTAGAAAGAGAAGAAGTAGAATGTTGCATGGTATTCAGGGTGTCCAATGGCAATTACAGCTTAACTGTATTTTTGCATAGCCTCCTCCAGACAGGAAATGCCAATAGACACTTCAATCTGAAGCATATGCAGCCACAATAGTTAAGGTGAGTCATGAAGAGTAAGACAGCAATTCCACTTTTGACACAAAATACTGCAAAGGGACTAATAAGAGGTCTCCCTGGGTCAGGTGATGACATGAACATCTCAGCTTTCATTTAAGAAAACAAATCTCGCCTTCATGGTTGAAGAGAGAACTTTGAAAATGTAACCCAAGTGTGCCCTTAAACACTCAAATCTGAGGAGAAACGAGAACCCCAAATATATTTCTCCTTTGTATATATATATATATTTCTCCATGAGTTTGCGGGGGGGGGAGAGGTCTGACTCATGATTTTTGCACACTTGGAGTTGGCAATACTGACATGTAGACCGCACCCCCTGATCACATCACCAGGCCCCTGTCCACCCACCTCTGGGAGAATCCTGTCATCAGGGGATCTGTGGACTGCCTTTTTCCACAAATTTTAAGAGAGCAGGAATTGGGGGAGTAACATCAGCCCCATGCTCCCTCTCCAGCTGTAGGTTTTCTGGCATGTGCTTGTACCTACATGGCACTGTGATTTTGGCCTTCAGTGGCATGTTTTCATTTAGCTTAGAAATGGATAGATCCTATTGTCCAAGACATACAGTGCATACAATGCAATTACTGTGAATGAATCACCATTAAACTCTAAAATGGGAGCTTTGTTGATCATTCTTCTTTAAATAAAAGAGTAGTGCTAGATGCCCTTGCCAGATGGAGACCATAGTTCCAACCTATCCTTCCCAACTGCCATTCGTATCTTAGAGTAATGTATATATTTAGTTCTTTAATGTGTCTGGTTTAAAAAACCATGAGTCATGTGGATTTGGTTGCAAGCTAAATAGCTATTATACTGACCAAAGGGTGTGCCCTTCCATGGGCTTTTCATTTTTTAGGACCATGTTTATATGCAGCAAGCTCAGTGTCTGTGAAACACAGCACAGCACTGATTAGGGGGAATCAGGACAATAGAAAGTTTTATTATCTAAAACAGGTTCTAACAAAGCAGCTAAGAAGTGGTTGTATATTTTGAATTCCTATGGGTTCAGGATATACCACTATTTTTGTATACATATATAACCACCCTCCTCTCCCCCCAAAAAACATAGTTTAGATGTTTTCTGGGTCTAACACTCCTCCTTTTTCCTGAATCACTATATTAAAGAAATAACACACTAATTTAGAGAATTTGCAGCCATCCAGCTTTCTCTTTAAACATTGCTGTAACTACCAGGTTTTTTCTTACTGATCTTTTTTTCCCCCTTTCTGTACTTTAAAGTAAGAAGTATAATCTAAATGAACTTTCTTTGCTTAAATAGTGAAATCAAAAAGGAGTTGAAAACAGTTTTTAATAACTGGAAGGGGGAGGGGGGAAATGGTTGCATCTCTAAAGTGTATTTGGAGTTTTAGAGAGATACTGTACTTCCTAGCCAGCTGCAATGCATCAAGGCAGACCACAAAATGGCTTTGTAGCAGTTCCCCAGAGCACACTGGAAAGCAAGCCAGATGAGACTGTTTTGACTTTTTTGTTCAATGATTGGGGAGACAGAGAAAAACAATTGTGCTGTATGCCCCTGAAATAGGCTGATGTAAATATATATTTAATAACAAATAATATAGAAAACATGACATCTTAGGTTATACTTATACACTGAATATATATTAGACAGATTCAATACAACCAGGATGCTATACGGTTAATAAATATGAATGCCTAAACGTATGGCTAGTTTTGGTCAGATTCTGTTCTTATATATACTGGTGTAAGTCTGGAATTATTTCATTGCGTTAACTTCAGATTTACATTAGTGTAACCAACAGCAGCTTTTTTTTTTCCTCAGAAAACAAAAGCCATTCCTCTGATGTTGATTAGGGCTGGGTTTTACTTTCTTCCTCTTATATGTAGAGAAAATGCAGCCCTTGTTGCTGTAGAAGCGGAGGTGAATTGCAAGGCTGCAGTACAGTCTGTGTCTATCCGACATAAAAGTTGCAATGATCACAGGGCTAAGGAAAGACAGTTTCCTCCCCAGGATTTGAAAAAGTTAAGCTGAAATCACAAGAATGTCTGAGCTGAGTCCTGTTTAACTCCCTGCCCCCATCCTCCAGACTGCATTTAATTTCAATAAACTATTTGGGATGGAAACCATTCCAGAGGTCTAGTGTGACTCATGCTATCCTCTCTGCTTTACAATCTTTAAAACACACGTCAGGCTTCATAAAAAGTTCTGTCTTATCTGATGAAAAATAATGTATGCAAGTAACTTCTCAATCCCTTAAACATATTGAGCTTGATCCAGCCATCCTTTACTTCAGTGGCACTTCTAAGGTGAGCCAGGATTACAGGCTCCTGCCTCTTTTTCCTGAAAGAAAGTATCCGATTTTCTGGGAGTTTTACTTGCACAAAATGATGATGTGGATATTTTTCATTCCAAACTCCCATGCTATGGATGAAATCCTAGCCCCACTGAAATCAAAGAAAAAACTCCCATTGATGTCAGCGGAGCCAGGATTTCACATTGTAACTTATTCATTCCAAACTTTTACTAATTTAGGGACCAGTCTAACAAAATAGGAAACTTTCTCTATACCAGAGACAGCTGCCCAGAACTAACAGCTATTGATACCTCAATAAGGCCCCAGTCCTACAAATACTTACCTTAATACTTACTACTAATATATGCAAGTAGTCTCACTGAAGTCAGATTTAGGTTCGTCCCCCCTCATCTGCACACAAAAACACAATGTTATCCACTATCCAATGTTAAACACTATCCAGTTATACCATTTTATACAAAATTGTGATGAAAAACTTGTGTATAACTGCAGTAGTGACCAATTTATATTGTGAAGTGTGATGACTGATAGCCCTGTATAATTGTAATCCTAGTTAGCATAACTGTATCTGCTATTCAAAGTCATATTTCTGAATCTTGCTAAGATTTATATAGACCATTTCATCCTGAAGCATTTTACAAACAAGACACTAATACACATTTAGGGCGTCTGGGGTTTTGGATTTTATTGATTTCTTTTTTCAGGCTTTATTTTGAGCAATTTTAGAATTTTATGTAGATGTCCAAAATCAGGGTTTTCTCCTTGTGTATACTATAATGAGTAATATATGTTATGCGAGGAGCTGGGAGCAACAGGCACGCAAGAAGCTGAACGTGTGAAGGTGTACTGTTGGAGGACTGAGGAGTACAAGCGTTATCAGACATCAGGAGGAAGGTCCTGTGACGAAGGCGATGGAAGGCGATGACAGACACTGATGCAGCAATGGTAATGACCCAAGAGGTGGAAGACACAATGAAGATGACTGGATGTAGAAGCTGTGGCATGTACATGATCCTGGAGAGAGTAACTGAAAAGAATTTCGTCTGCATGAAATGCCGCCTGATAGAGCTGATGGAAGAGAAGATCCTAGGATTGGAGATGCAGGTAGAGACTCTGGTTGAGTTTAGAAGGGGGTTCGAGTGGATGATGGAGAAAAGACATGAGGAGGCTGAAGGGAAAAGCTCAGACTTGCAGATGGAAGCAGGACCAAAGAACTCTGAGGGGAGACTGCTGGGTGAGGAAAGTGGACAGTGGAAGCATGTGACTAGGAGAACCAGGCAGAGGAAAAGACAGGCCAGTGAAGGAGAAATAGAGCTCAGGAACAGGTTTACAGAGTTGGAAAATGAAGAAGGGGCACAGCAGGTGGTCACTGAAGGTGAGAGGGCAAGGAAAAAGAGAAGAGCAGATAGTCCTATTGGAAGAGGGCAAGAATCAATGGAGATAACAACACCAAATATGAGTCCCAGGAGGATATGGGATGGGTTGCAGAGGATTGCAAGGGACAATAGGAATCGAGAGGACTTGCGGCCAGATGGAACAGGGGATAGACTGGAGAATCGCACCATCACCAGGAAAAGGCAGGTCTACGTGATTGGGGACTCATTACTGAGAAGAATAGACAGGCCTGTAACAAGAGCTGATCCAGAGAACAGAAGGGTGTGCTGTCTGCTGGGTGCTAAGATACGGCATGCGGACCTGAGGCTGAAGAGGATCCTAACAGGAGTGGGAAAGAATCCATTGATTATCCTTCATGTGGGAACAAATTATATGGCTAGGTTCTTGCTGGAAAGTATAAAGGGAGACTATGCCAGGCTCGGGAAGATGCTAAAGGAAATCGAGGCTCAGGTGATCTTCAGAGGGATTCTGCCTGTTCCTAGAGAAGGGCAACAAAGGTGTGACAAGATTATGATGCTCAACAGATGGCTCAGGCAGTGGTGCTATAAATAGGGCTTTGGGATGTATGGCCACTGGGAAGCATTCATGGACAGAGGACTGTTCTCTAGGGATGGACTTCACCTGAGTAAGGAGGGAAATAGGCTTCTAGGATGGAGGATGGCACAACTGATCAAGAGAGCTTTAAACTAGGAATTCGGGGGAGACAGTTGGGAGATGTCCAGGTATTCTCTTTGAGAGGGAAGAAAATGAAGTAAGAAAGGATACAGCCATGGGTAGGAGAATGGACATAAGGTGAAAAGGCAGTGTACATACCAATCTAATAGGTAATATTGGCGGTAGACTGTCTGTGCCCAATTGGGTAAAGAATGTGAGTGAAGTCAAATGGAAAAAATTAAGAAGTTTGTACACTAATGCAAGGAGCCTAGGTAATAAAATGGATGAACTAGAGCTACTGGTGCAGGAAGTGAACCAGATATTGAAACAGAAACATGGTGGAATAGTAGTCATGACTGGAGTACTGGTATTGAAGGATATGTGCTGTTTAGGAAAGACAGAAATAAAGGCAAACGTGGTGAAGTAGCATTGCATATCAGCGGTGAGGTACACTGTAAAGAAATAAGAAGTGATGGAATGGATAAGACAGAGTCTGTCTGGGCAAAAATCACATTGGGAAAGAAAGCTACTAGAGTCTGCCCTGGGATAGTGCTTGGGGTGTGCTATAGACCACCGGGATCCGATGTGGATATGGATAGAGACCTCTTTAATGTTTTTTAAAAAGTAAATACTAATGGGAATTGTGTGATCATGGGAAACTTTAACTTCCCAGATATAGACTGGAGAACAAGTGCTAGTAATAATAATAGGGCTCAGATTTTCCTGTATACAATAGCTGATGGATTCTGGGGATGCCATTTTAGATTTGGTTTTGGTGAGCAGTGAGGACCTCATAGAAGTGAGCAGTGAGGACCTCATAGAAGAAATTATTGTAGGGGACAACCTTGGTTCGAGTAATCATGAGCTAATTCAAATCAAACTAAATGAAAGGATAAACAAAAATAGATCTGTGATTAGGGTTTTTGATTTCAAAAAGGCTAACTTTAAAAAATTAAGGAAATTAGTTGGGGAAGTGGATTGGATTGAAAAACTTGTGGATCTAAAGGTGGAGGAGGCCTGGAAGTACTTCATGTCAAAGTTGCAGAAACTATCAGAAGCCTGCATCCCAAGAAAGGGGAAAAAATTCATAGGCAGGAGTTGTAGACCAGGCTGGATGAGCAAGCATCTCAGAGAGGTGATTAAGAAAAAACAGCCTACAAGGAGTGGAAGATGGGAGGGATTAGCAAGGAAAGCTACCTTACTGAGGTCAGAACATGTAGGGATAAAGTGAGAAAGGCCAAAAGCCATGTAGAGTTGGACCTTGCAAAGGGAATTAAAACCAATAGTAACAGGTTCTATAGCCATATAAATAAGAAGAAAACAAAGAAAGAAGAAGTGGGACTGCTTAATACTGAGTATGGAGTGGAGGTTAAGGTTAATTTAGGCGTGGTCCAATATCTAAACAAATACTTTGCCTCAGTCTTTAACGAGGCTAATGAGGAGCTTAGGGATAATGGTAGCATGACAAATGGGAATGAGGATATGGAGGTAGATATTACCACATCCGAGGAAGAAGCCAAACTCGAACAGCTTAATGGGACTAAATCAGGGGACCCGGATAATCTTCATCCAAGAATATTAAAGGAACTGGCACATGAAATTGCAAGCCTGTTATCAAGAATTTTTAATGAATCTGTAAACTCAGGGGTTGTACCGTATGACGGGAGAATTGCTAACATAGTTCCTATTTTAAAGAAAAGTAAAAAAAGCAATCCGGGTAACTACAAGCCTGTAAGTTTGACATCTGTAGTATGCAAGGGCTTGGAAAAAATTTTGAAGGAGAAAGTAGTTAAGGTCATTGAGGTCAATTGTAATTGGGGCAAAATACAACATGGCTTTACAAAAGGTAGGTCCTGTCAAACCATCCTGATCTCCTTTTTTGAGAAGGTAACATATTTTTTAGACAAAGGGAACGCAGTAGATCTAATTTACCTCAGTTTCAGTCAGGCATTTGATACGGTTCCACATGGAAAATTATTAGCTAAATTGGAAAAGATGGGGGTCAATATGAAAACTGAAAGGTGGATAAGGAACTGGTTAAAGGGGAGAGTACAGGAGGTCACACTGAAAGATGAACTGTCAGACTGGAAGGAGGTTACTAGTGGAGTTCCTCAGGGATCGGTTTGGGGACTAATCTTATTTAATCTTTTTATTACTGACCTTGGCACAAAAAGCGGGAATGTGCTAATAAAGTTTGTGAATGACACAAAGCTAGGAGGTATTGCCAATTTAGAGAAGGACCGGGATATCATACAGGAAGATCTAGATGACCTGAGTAAACTGGAGTAATAGTAATAGGATGAAATTTAATAGTGAAAAGTGCAAGGTCAAGCATTTAGGGATTAATAACAAGAATTTCTGTTATAAACTGGGGACGCATTACTTGGAAGTAACAGAGGAGGAGAAGGACCTTGGAGTATTGGTTGACCACAGGATGACTATGAGCCACCAATGTGATATGGCCATCAAATAAGCTAATGCAGTCTTGTGATGCATCAGGAGAGGTATTTCCAGTAGAGATAAGGAGGTGTTAGTACCATTATACAAGGCACTGGTGAGACCTCATCTGGAATATTGTGTGCAGTTCTGATCTCCCATGTTTAAGAAGGATGAATTCAAACTGGAACAGATACAGAGAAGGACTACTAGGATGATCCGAGGAATGGAAAACCTGTCTTATGAAAGGAGACTCAATGAGCTTGGCTTGTTTAGCCTAACCAAAAGAAGGCTAAGAGGAGATATGATTGCTCTCTATAAATATATCAGAGGGATAAATACCACAGAGAGAGAAGAATTATTTAAGCTCGGTACTAATGTGGACACAAGAACAAATGGATATAAACTGGCCGTCAGGAAGTTTAGACTTGAAATTAGACAAAGGTTTCTAACCATCAGAGGAGTGAAGTTCTGAAACAGCCTTCCAAGGGAAGCAGTGGGGGCAAACGATATATCTGGCTTCAAGACAAAGCTTGATAAGTTTATGGAGGAGATGATATGATGGACTAGCCTAATTTTGGCAATTAATTGATCTTCAACTACTAACGGTAGATATGTCCAATGGCCTGTGATGGGATGTTAGATGGGGTGGGATCTGAGTTAATACAGAGAATTCTTTCCTGGGTGTCTGGCTGGTGAGTCTTGCCCACATGCTCAGGGTTTAGCTGATTGCCATATTTGGGGTCGGGAAGGAATTTTCCCCCAGGTCAGATTGGCAGAGGTCGTGGGGATTTTCGCCTTCTCTGTAGCATGGGGTATGGGTCACTTGCTGGAGGATTCTCTGCACCTTGAAGTCTTTAAACCATGATTTGAGGACTTCAATAGCTCAGACATAAGTTAGGGGTTTGTTACAGGAGTTGGTGGGTGAGATTCCATGGCCTGCGTTGTGCAGGAGGTCAGATTAGATGATCATAATGGTCTCTTCTGACCTTAAAGTCTATGATTCTATGATTATAATGACAGGTTTCAGAGTAGCAGCCGTGTTAGTCTGTATTCGCAAAAAGGAAAGGTGCCACAAGTACTCCTTTTCTTTTTATGATTATAAGTAATCTCTTTGTAATGTTGCTTAGTGAACTGTAACATACTACTGTTTTAAACAGCACTAAGGAAGCCTGGTGCTAACCAGTAGGGTCTACACAGACCAATTAACGTGCAACACATTAGTGCACTTTAGCAATCACACACACCCTGTAGTGCATATTACCACTCCATGTAGACAAGCCCTTAGATACAAGTAACCATTTCTGATGCTTTTCCAGTGTTTATCCAAGTGATTTCTTTCTTTTGTTTGTGTGTCTATAGAGAGTGTTTTATCAGTGTTAATTGGTTAACATCTACAATCAGAAGCCCTATACACATTTCATGCTGTACATGGTACACTTCCTCCACTCCTGAAATGCAATTACCTCTGGGCTGAAACAAATCTAGTATTTAACAGTACACCGTAACACTACACAAGAGTTTTTAGGAAAGAAAGTGAAAACTATGACACAAAGACAGGACCAGATCAGTCCAATGAACACCCAAAATCCTAAAATATTGGATAGCTTTAAATTAGTCACCATTTAGACCCAACATCGCTAAAGTGCTTCAACAAGAATATCTCAGAAACCAAAGCACTGGCGAGTGCCACCTCACTGCAATGTTAAGTCAGCTCCCCTTCTCTGCCTCTGCAGGAAATCCCTGATCCTCTGCTTTGCTCTTCTCTCCTCCCTGCCATTCTTAGCAGTGAGCCTGCTGCTCTGTGCACAGTGAGCAGTCAGCACGGCTGCAGCTGTTAAGTGCCAGCTGGACAGCCAGCCACTTCTCAAATACCCTCTTCCCACCTGGCTTCCTGTTCAGCCAGTGTTCCCCTCCCTACCCACATGTCTGAATGCCTCTCCAAAATAGCACTGCCAATATCACTGCATCCACATAGCACAGTCATTCTGGGCTCATAGGATATTACAGGCCTGAGTTCAGGTAGGAAGCATGTAAGTACCCAAGTTGAAATTTGACTAGGACACCTGGGTTATCAATTTAAGAATTCCCTTCCCCCCCCCCAAAAAAAAATTGTCTTGGGATATTTAATCTCCACAAACCACAGCTGGTTAGATCCTCAGTTTTATGTCAAAGATGGCAATTCTAGCAGCACAGTGCCCCTTAGAGCCCTAAGGACAAGTAGATGCATATTTAGAATTCTATGGTGAGGGAAAGGTGTTGAGATAAGCCAGCTGTTGTCACTCACCTCCTCTACCTTCCCCTCTGCTCCAGGCCCACCCCGTCTCTACTTTGTCTCCCTTGCCTTACTTGAAATGTACAATGTACGCTAACACAGTGACATACATGTCTAGTTTGTGCACAAACTGCCTGATCTGCCTGCACAAATCCCTGATTTGCAAAGCCATACAGCTACATAGTTGCCTATTAAGCACTCTGTGAGTGCACATCAGAGATTTGCATGTGTACATCTTGTGTAAACTAGGCCTAGAGGACCAGATTCCCTGGTCTGTTCTGGCCCTTCATGTCACTCTAGTAGCTCACAGGGTCAGCTGAGGAGCCCACCAGTGTGTACAACCAGGATAGCAGGCTGTAGGCCACCCTCCCTAATGCCTCCCCCTTCACCCTAGTGTAGCAAGTAGAGGTGATTGGGAATTTTTTGACAAAACATATTTTTTTTTACTCACTTTGGATGTGAGAGACCTAGATTCAATTTCCTGCTCTCGGTCAGTCTCTCTGGTGCAAAGATGACTTATTTATACAAAGTGGAACAGCTACAACAGGAGAGTGTGAGGCAGGATGAGAGACTGCTCTGCATCTTGGTGTTTAGGGCCCTCGCCTGCTCCCTGAGAGACTCAAGTTCAAGTCCCTGCCTGGAATCAGGGGGAGCAGGCACTTTAAATTGGGTTCCCACATCCTGTGTGAATGCTCTAGAGCACTGGGCTATTGCCTATTCTGGAGTGGGGTGTGCATGCTCTCTCTCTCTTTTACTTTCATGAAAAATCTCCAGAGGTCTCAGTTTCATTCCAATGCAAAATGAAAACAAATTCTGATATGTGGCTGTTGGCCACTTCTTGAAATCCCTACCCGCCCACATCACGGATGTAGTGCAAACAAGGTGTGGGGGTAGTCAAAGCTGGGTAGGGATCAATGGGAGCTTCTAGTCCTAACTTCAGAGATCCTCACTCACTCTCACACACCCATGGCCATGCTGTTAGCTTTCTGCCAAGCTGCTGCTGGCTGGCAGACAATGCCTGCACTGCAGCCACTCTGGTGCAAATCCTAGAGTGCATGTAACACTGACAGACACCGGTCATCAGGATTGAACCTGGGACCTCTGGAGCTTAGGGCATGAGCTGCTATTGCATGAGCTAAAAGCCCTACGGCTGTACAGCAGTCTCAATCTCTCTCTCTCAGTGCCACTAGATGGGACAGAACACCACACCCAGAAGATATGTGAGTTAAATACTGAGGAAGCACATCCCCAAGCTTCAGAGATTTCCCAGTTGAAATCCCAGACAAACCCCCACTTGTAATGCCGACAGACCCTCGGTCATCAGCAGACAGGATCGAATCTGGGAACTCTGCAGCTTAGTGCATGAGCATCTATTGCATGAGCCAACTAGCTGCTCGCTGAGGCTGTAGAACAGACTCATAATCTCTCTCTCTCTCACTCTCTCTCGCGCTCTCTCTCTCTCTCTCTCTCTCTCTCTCTCTGCCACGAGAAGGGACAGAACACCACACTCAGGAGGTGCATGGGTTACATACACAAGATGGGTTAATGCTGATTTAGGAAGCATTAACTGAACTGAACTTTAGTATAATATGAAAGGGAACATGCAGTTTAAAGGAGCTGGTTCCTCGGCCAACATATCTGTCTGTGCAATGCCCAGAGAGGACACCAAGGGTTATGTGCTGGAAGGGAAACATTCTGCATAGCCCTCATTCCCATCCATATGACTTGTCTGTAGTTAAGCTTCCCTCCACATCATGCTGATAGGGAGAAAATGAAGGCCTATGATCCTATATCTTATGATGCTGGTTCTTGCTTAGCAATTGTATCATGAAAGGGTCAATTCTACCTACTTCTATAATGTGTTTCTGGGATAAGATAGTGTTTATATATTACTCACTGCTAATCTCTTTGCAGATGTGCCTCACTTAAGTTTTTGCTCAGGCTTCATGTTGGTACAGATCCGATATGTATCAGGGAATACATGCCTGCTTTCCTTTCTACAGACAGGCAACAAGTCCTAGAATACATTTGACTCAGTGTTTATTCTGTTCTTTTTAAAAATGTAAAGTGTGATTTCAGCTATTTAGAAAATAGCATCAAAGGCACAATAGTTAAAAAAATTCAGGATAAATGTTCTGTTCGGCTTAAAATCATTTCAACCAGAGATAGAAGAAACTTAATTATGTTAATTTTTCCCATCCTGTCTTCCATGCAGGATTATTCTCCATGGTATAGTCTCAAGTACTTTGTCTGGTCCAGTCTTGGATGAGGCAAACAATGGGATTTCCACCATTGGTAAGAATTTTTTCTGATATTTAGCCTGAACATTCTGTTACTGAGTTCCATCCTATCACTCCTAATTAAAATGAATCCCTCAACAGTTCCTCTCCCTCCTAGGGCTCAATTATAGCCTTAGCTAGAAGACTCCCCTTGAATTACATGAGAGATTCAGACTCCCAGGAGGGAAAAAGAAAAGGAGTACTTGTGGCACCTTAGAGACTAACAAATTTATTTGAGCATAAGCTTTCGTGAGCTACAGCATCAGATGTATCCAATGAAGTGAGCTGTAGCTCATGAAAGCTTATGCTCAAAGAAATTTGTTAGTCTCTAAGGTGCCACAAGTACTCCTTTTCTTTTTGCAAATACAGACTAACACGGCTGCTACTCTGAAACCAGGAGGGAGAGAAATCCAATAGGTTTTTTTTCTACCCCTAATTTCTATGTATGCTTCAAGCAGTGCTGCTCTGTACTCTAGTCAAATCTTAGCATTGCAGAAAATTCTGCAGTCTAGTTCTATGATTCTAACCACCTCACTTTTATGCCATGACATGAAAAGTGCAATAAAACATTTATTCTAAATATCTTTAACTACTGTGCCTTTGACAGTGTTTTATAAACAGCTGAAAACCTACTGTATATTTTACAAAAGAGCAGAACAAACAGTGACTCAAATGTTTACTAGAAATTATACAGCCTTCAGATACTTGCCATTTTTAATAATCTCACCCTACTATAAATTCTCAGTAGTAGCTGGAAGCAGAATATATTCCTAAAGGAGAAAACAACCAAATAGCTCCTGCAGTAGGTGAGCAGGTTGATGTTTTAGACATCAGAAAACAGATTAAAATCTATTTCCTAGTACAAGCCTTACATACATAATTCACTACATAAATATGAAGAAACAGCCTAAAATGTGTGGGTTTTTTAATTGTAAGTTACTTCTTATTCAATTCAACTGCTGAATTCTGCATTTCCTCAGCCAGAGGGTGAGGAAATGAAACTTTACACCATTTACTAGCTGATTCACAAATCTGAATCATAAGAACCTCACTGAGGGCAAATTAGCCTTTGTTACCAGCCAGCATCTAAGTTAAAAATTGCCCAGTCAAGAGTTCTTCTACAGTTATGCCAGGGTTGGGGGTCAGGGGAGTACTGCTTTTCTATATCTGTTTTATTCATTATTCCTTATCAATGAAATCCACATTAGCCAGTCAGAAAATGTCTTTAATATTACGGGCAAGATTACATGTACAGTCTTGCATCTTCCAGAAGAAGACTACCATTGCTAGTCAGTCAATCAGGCATTAATCCTGTCTCCACTGAATACAATGAAAAAACTCTCATTGATTTCAATGAGACCAAGTTCAGGTCTTCACTGTTACGATTTAACAAAATCCCACAGTGCTAGATATAGCTTGACAAAACTCAGAGTTCACAAATATAATTTCAACAGTTGGAGTTGCATAAGCATCAAGAGGTGTAATTCCTTTAATCTCTAACTCATTTTACTGCATGCATAGCCCAGCATGATGGTGTGTTTCATCACACCTAGTGCTCGTCCTTGCATTTGGGGTAGCAGTCTGATTTTTGCTTCCAGCAACTTGGAAGGAACCAAGAAATCTGAGAGTCTGGAAACTTTGCCAACAAAAGTTCAGCAGGGCCAATGCAGTCTAAAAATCATCTGGAATGTGACACCCTCAAGTGCTTTCCAATGTAAATTATGGATTTGGAAGCAGCTGCGGAAAATGTAATTTACCCTTACTCAGAGCAAAGAAAAAAGTGAACTTCCTTACAAGCTAAGACATGCATGCTCTCCTCTAGTTCACTCTTCTTTTCTTCACTACACCCCAGATTCTTCTGATAGCCTGCATTTCAGGAGTTTGTGTACTACAGCTGGAGTTCAGAAATGCTGTGTGATTAATCTTGCCCTAAATTTTTCAAGTTTAAACAAACAGTAAAGCCCAAATCTTTAGATGCAAGTTTGTCTAAAGTGAGTATGCAAAACGCACACATACAAATTGAGGCTGCATGTTTTCTTGCATAAATCCTTGAGTTATGCTAATACATCAGGTATTTCAGGTGCACAACTAGAGTGTGTGCAAAAAATATGGACATAAGTCTGTGTAGTCACTTTTAAAAAATTTAGACCTGGCTGTTTACTACAAAAATATTAACTAAGGATATGACTGTCTCATATTCTCCACCAAGTGCAATATTTCACAAGAGATCTTAAATTCTGAGTTGAATTTTATAAACTGGTGTTCAAAAGAGCACTCACAAAAATTAGAATATGACCAGGTACCCCCTAAACTATAGAGCAACGCGCAACAGAGCTGAAAGCCTTTTATATTTGGCTTCTCTCCAGTTTCATGGAAAGGGTGAAAGGAGGGAGCCAACTTTCATTTGCAGCCAGTGTATTTTTTTTAGATGTAAGCAGTGCATCATCATGATGAATTCAGTGATGGAATTCAACTCCAGATGGCTGCATCACCCAACATCTATTTCCCATTAACTTAGAGGTCAGAAAACATGGGCAATCACACTCGCCTTCAAGAATGGTGAGCTTGTCACAGGAGAGTGATAGAGAGAAATTGGAAAAAAAACCTAAATCCCCAAAAGTCACTGCAATGATGTTGCTTTAACCAATGGTCATGATGCTAGCCATTAGATTATTAATCCATTTCAGACCTAGTCCTGCAACCTTGATTCTCATAAATATGAATCGCAGGATCAGATCATTTAGTTCAGCCTAGCTTAATACTTCACTGAAGTTCACTTTACTTTCAGTTATGGCTAAAAGAAGCACAAATAAAATAAATAAAAGCTTGATTTTTGTAGGGAGTCCAATAACTGGCATTTTTAAAGGTCTAGAACTGGCATGATTAAAGGTCTAGAAAACATGACCTATGAGGGAAGATTGAAAAAATTGTGTTTGTTTAGTCTGAAGAAGAGAAGACTGAGAGGAGCATAATAACAGTTTTCAAGTACATAAAAGGTTGTTACAAGGAGGGGGAAAATTGTTCTTCTTAACCTCTGAGGATATGACAAGAAGCAATGGTCTTAAATTGCAGCAAGGGCAGTTTAGGTTGGACTTTAGGAAAAACTTCCTACCTGTAAGAGTGGTTAAGCACTGGAGTAAATTGCTTAGGGAGGTTGTGGAATCTCCATCATTGGAGATTTTTAAGAGCAGGTTGGACAAACACCTGTCTGGGATGGTCTAGATAATACTTAGTCCTGCCTTGAATACAGGGGACTGGACTAGATGACCTCTAGAAGTCCCCTCCAGTTCCATGATTCTATGATTTCACAACACCTAAAGTGACAGCTACCAACAGTGGGCCAGATCCTGGACTAGTCTAGTCCATGTTATGCCATCATAGCAATACAAATAAGACCTAAATGGGCCCTACATAAGAACCCTAAGTCCCTTGGCTTGAGAGGGCGGGTGGCCAGCAATTCCTGCTTGTGTATTGGCCGCTGGGAGGCGTAACAAGTTGGCACAATTTAGAACAGGCCACTAGTTTTGGCCCCAGGATATGGGTGTGGATAGCTGTCTTTGATGCCTTGGTCCTGCTCAAATGTTCCAAACACTGGCTTGGGACACATGCACAGAGCTGATTGAAATGTTCTGAATTCTGAAAATTCAAATAAAAAAATCCAGGGGAAATATGAATAATTTTCCCTTTTCTGCTAACTCGACTAATGAGAATTCAGCCCATGGTTGTTAGTTACACCTTAGGGAGTGGGATAAGCTTCACTTCTTGTTAGAGATGTTCTAAAACAAGAATCTTATCCTAAACTACCTCTGTCCCCTTCCAAAAATGGATAGTTTAGATAAAATGGTACCTGGACTGAATCACCCTTGATTTTGAGTTTGCTTTTGGAAAACTAAAACCTAACCAAGTACATCAGTGGTGGGCAGCCTGCTGCCCACCAGACTCAGGTTGCCCACCATTGAATTAGATGTTGCAAAGTAACAATACAGCCTCCTCAGCACATCTGTACTAATTACATTGTATAATTTACTTTTTCTTTGAAAACTTAATTTTACCTTTTATGGCTGGCACACTAGGACACTACTAAAAAGTAGTTTAGACCTAACCATATATATTTTGTAAATAAACAAGATTCTATTCAAAACCTAATATGATTAGAAATATTTTCATTGAATTCTTTGGTGTTTCAATATTCCCCAGAAGCATGGGAAACCCAAACCCAAATAGTATAATATATATGAGAACCAGAAAGTGAAACAGATCATTATACAATGTGCAGATAGACACAATTAGAGTTATTTTGCAAGACATTTGCATTTTTATCCTGAATGGTCTCATGTTCAGAACTTCCTGGAAAAAATATTTCCAGTTCAGCTGGAATTTTCTGTTCTTAGCCTCAGGTCATTGGTGGATTTTTCTGACAACTTCAACTACATTTAGGTTAGGGAACTGAAGAAAAAACTGTACTTTTCTCACTGAGCTAACAAAAAGATGGGGAAGGTGTATATATATATATTCTGTGTGCAACTCATGGATTCTATCACATAAAATTTGAAATATTACAGAAAACAAATAAATAGTGGACATTAGTAGCCGGGTATACATCCCACTGAACTGTCAAATTCTTTGGATGGGGAGTGTGATCTTTTTTATGAGATTCTATCTAATACATGTACCTAATAATACAGTGTTCAACCACTGTAGTGTGCTATTCAAGATCACTCTTATGCTAGTCACTCATTCTTACATTTTTATTTTCCATA
Organism: Dermochelys coriacea; assembly: GCF_009764565.3. Lineage (NCBI taxonomy): Eukaryota > Metazoa > Chordata > Testudines > Dermochelyidae > Dermochelys > Dermochelys coriacea. Next base: position 223,517,624 of record NC_050069.1, on the reverse strand, counting down.
GCCTTCAGGCAGAAAGGGTCAGCTACTTAAATATCTCTAAGCCTGTTTTTGAAAAAGCCCCTCAGCACTGTCACGGCGCATTAATGCCCACAACATTTCTTGGCGTAGAATAGCCAGTAGCTTGCCCTGCACAAAACTTGAATAATTACATTGCCAATGGAAAACCTGTTATGAGAACACTAAGGTCTAATACCGGGGTGCACAAACTGGGGGGGAGTACAAGAGGTTCTCTGAGGTGGAGAGGGCAAGGAAACCTCAACCTTTTATCCTTTTAAAAAACAAACACACAAATAAAAGCACAGGCTGGCTTATTTTCAACAATTTGATAAGTTTCATCATTACAGAAGGCTTACTGTGCCTTTAAAATTAATTTTGATTCTCATAAATTTTAAAACTCATTTAATGATTAATAAGTGATATTAAGACATAAACTGGCAACATATATAATAATAGTTGAGAGCCCAGGACCTCTTGAGTGAGTCAGATGCTCTAACACTAAACCAAATGAATGAATAGTCTCATCTCTGTGTTTCCCCTCCACCTTCCAGCCTGAAAAGCAGTTTCAGATTACAAGTAATGCAAAAAAACCCCCCAGTTTCACATTCAAGTAAGGGAGGGAGGGGCACAACAAATCCTGTGAATGGTAAGGGGGAGCACAATTGGAAAAGTTCTAATAGAAACTGCTTATTATTTCACACACTTTCCTGCCTTCTAAAGGACAGTTTGGGCCAGAATCTTATTGAATATTCAGTGCAGGGGAGAGTGGAAAGAGCTTCACTTTGTGTGTGAAAGGCCAATCTGCCAGGCACAATTACAGTTCCTGTGTCCAAGGGCACATAGGCACTGGTCTTACTGTACTCCTAGGGGCCTTCAGGGCCCCAAAGAGGTGGAGAGGAGACGTGATCATCGCCCACACCAGTGCACAAAGCAAGACTGGTGCATAGGGAGAGTCTGCTGTATGCTGCAAAGGGACACTCCTAGTGAATGCTGGAATCTACATCCTGCGGTTGAGCTGGATTAATTGCTGGTGCTCCTCTGGGAGTAGGGTAGCTCTGCACCAACCACATCATAAAAGGCATATCTGTGCCTTAAATGGGGGTGAGCTCCATTTCAGTAATCTGCTGATTGAAAGTGTTCACCAAGCAGACTGCACCAAAACGTACTGTAATATTAGAGACTTGTCAGTGCATTTAGAATTCCCATGCACTCATCATTACTGTGTGTCTTCTCACTATCTTCATAAGTATAAAAGTGAGTAAGCTCATCAGGATTTCTTGTGAGATGTAGTACACTACCTTCTTTCCTTCATAAAAGGACCTATATAAAACAACAGTAGTAAAGGCATAAAACATTTTAAAAGAGCCATTGCCAACCTACTAACTGAAATCCGAACCAGCATATTCTTCCCTGGTGTAACTCTATTGGCTTCTGACTTGCTATTATTTAACCTGTTTTTTCGACCAATTGTTTTTATTGTGGTTGGGGTTTTTTGGGTTGTTTTTTTTTTTTGAGGCTGAGGATCCTTTTAAAAGTACTTTCTCAGTTTTTATATCCTTTTTGCTTCTACTGTAGATCATAATCCTGTCAATACTAAATTTGTCAGCCAGTAAATAGAAAGGGCCAACAGAATTAACTTTATGTGGTGCTTAAAGTAGACAGAGAAGTAATTATTTTTCAAAAGAACTCTACATCAGCCTGTCTCTGCTGACATTGAAGTCAATGGGATTTTCCATTCAATTACTTCAATGGGGACAGAATCAGACCAATGGTGAGAGCTCTTTTTAAATTCCAGTTGATGGTTTATAACACTAGAAAATGGTCTAGAGGTGAGGTGCATAGGGCTCCAAAAAACAGCTTGCTTCCTAATTTGCTGTTAGAAAAGTGAACCTTCAAAAATTGTCACATAAAAATTATCTGTTTCTGTATTAAAGTATGACTGTTGACCTAAACTAGAAACATTGGTTGATAGGGATCTTAAAAGTAGACAGCACATGGTGGGACTGATGCATCTAGCAAAGGAATGACAAAATGGTTTGGTTAAAATAAGACCAGTCTGAGAGCCTTAAGACAGCAGTGACTGTAGCTCTGTTCTTTGTGCTAGTGGAGAATCTGTCAGGTTTGTTTTCATACTATAAAAAAGGACCTCATTGGGCAACTTCTCCAAAGAAATTTGGGAGGAGAGAAACTAAGCTCAAAGGAACAACTTCCTAATAAAGGAACATAAATATTCATGGTTGTTTCTTATCAAGAGTGAACATCAGACTGATGGGCTTGTGTCCTCTTTTACCACGACCAATTTTGTTACAGTTTTTCACTGATTATCTTCCAGGAAGTGAAATAGGATCCAGCAATAAGAGGTGCAAGAAACAGTGCACACAGTTGAGGTGGGAAAAGGAAATAGAGATCACTAAATTCTTTCAATTAAAAAAAAAATCTCACCCTCCTGCACTGCACTTTGTTTCACTAGCATATGTGCGTTAGTGAGAAAGGCATAAAACATAGCATAATGTGAGCATTTCCATCCCTATTGTGGCAGGATACAATAAATATAGTAATCCACATTTATACTGGCTAAATTCTGAGGGTTTACCAAACTGGACTTTGCCTTAAAATTAACTATCGAAAAATTTGGCTGCACGGTGAAAAATAACTGCTGATTACTGGTAAAGAACCAACCAATAATTTTTAAGGTAAAATGGATACTGCCATCTAAATCCTAAATTATTAAAATATTAACAATTGCCGTTTTCCATATCTCTGTACAAAATCCTCTTTGCAAAACTCAAAACAATTTCTAGTCATAATAAAGAGAACATAACTGGCTATTTAGAAAAAAAATCTTCTCTATGTCAATTAGTGAGCACCTTCCTTTGGATATGGATCCTTCATATTTGGATCCTATTTGGTATGCACATCTACAGTCTAACATAGCCAGCTGTACAGGTAAAGACATGCTGCATATTGCACATGTCATATAAAACAAGACAGAGGGTTTTTTATAGAAAGCAAATTAAAGTAAATTGAGAGTCTAAAGTGACTGAATTCCTGCAGGCAATGGGTAAAATTTTCAAAAGTGCTTAAGTCTCATGTTTAAAAGAGACTTAGGCACCCAAATCTCACCAGTGAGACTTAGGCTCCTACATTACTTTGACACTTTTAAAAATTTTACCCAATGAGAAAGTGCTTTCTTTTTGGGGCTGCTTTAATAAAAATTCCATGGCTACTGAATGCATAAGGAATGTTTTGTTCCTCTCTTCACTGTGAAACTAATGAAGGGAGATGTCTCTGTTATTAATATCTTCACTGTTGCAAGGAAGGAGGAATAAAAAGAACTGAGGAAATTAAATTACAAAGTAAAATATAGAAAATTATGTAGGGAAGCTGAAATATAGCACCTAGACTTGTCAGTGACAATCTTATCATGTAGTGGGCCAAGTTGATCTCTGATGTAACTTCATTGACATTATACCAAGAATGAATTTGACCTGATCTCCCTTGAGAAATATGCATTGTTTATAAAGGATAAAGCTATTCATGGATGCCCTTGCATGGATGCACAGTGAGGAGGAAAGGCTCTTCGTTTTGCATGCCCCATACAAGATCTAGGCAATTGCAGTCCTCACTACTCTCCCAGGGGCAGGGAGGGAGGAACTTGGAGAAGACAAGGCCTTGGCTCTTGCAGCACAATTATTTACAGAATGAGACCAGTGAAGCACAGGAATTCAGTTGCACCCCACTGAAAGGGTGCAATAGTGGGCCTGCCAACTGTTTCCTCCCCCCAAATGAGGTGCTGGAGATCATATCCCAGTTATTTCCGACACTCTGATATTAAATCCACTGCTGATTATTTAAGCTAGCAACCAATATCAATTAGTTCCCAGCTAGCTCAGGAAATAAATGTGCTTTTGTATTGAGTCCTAAAGGACCAATTTTGACTTTTCCATTGCAAACGAGTACTAGAGTTGAATTGCCCTCCTCCAAGAAGGTCTTGTTGTCCCCAAATAGCTCAGTCCTGGCAACAGACAGCAAGGACCTCCTATTGACTTCAGTGAGAGGTGAATTGGACTCCAAGAGCATTCCAACCAGTCATAAAGTCCATCTCTGTATATATGGGTGGTGGTTTCAGAGACGTAGACTCTTTCTTCTCAGCATACTATAGCTCTGTAATGGTGTCTTTTCTAGGAAGAAAGGATTTGCCATACTGGATTAAACTACTGGACTGGACAACTATGTCAAATTGAAGTGGAAATTCAGTAAAGGCCTGAGGATTAGCTTATAGTTCTTTGAAGAAATAAGTAGGGAAAAATTACTCTTTCCATGAGTGAATCCTCCCACTGGAACTTATTACAAAGAACTCTGTCTTTCTGACCATTTACATGAGCTTTTTTAATAGATATGCTATAGGATAGAAAATTATAAGAAATAAATCTCATTTGGCTTCTTCTGGAAGCTCCTATCTTTTTAAGATAGCTTTTGTAGCGGAGTTGTCAGGGGATATTTTGTATTATTAGCAATTTCAGTTTGAATTTTGCCTAAGTCATTGCTGGCTACAGTGTTTTTAGACAAGATAATTTCTTCAAATGCTGAAAAAGATGTAATGCAAAAATGAATCCCTACAGTGGGTGGCTGATACTATATTTTTTTCCATTTTCTTTTCTTTTCTTCCTTTTTTTTTTTTTTTTGGTTCAGGCTGGTTGGTCAAGACATTTCTGTTATACTAAAGACTGCAAGGGATGTCATGTTACTCTTTCCAATGAATTTCAATGTGCCTATGCTAGCAAAAGTGTTTACAAAATAAGAACTTTGCAATAGCCATTACTTTCTGCCAGAAATGCATATAATTTTCCACTTCACAGTGTGGTTCCAAAAGGAGAGAGAATTCACTGAAGACCCAGTGTTCTTCGGAAACACTTTGATCTTTCCAAGCATCCAAGATGGCCTTAGCATTCTTGAATAGACTTGCTAAGCAACATTTGCCATCTTCTTCTGAGCATACCCAACTGCTGTATGCCTTGATCAATACGAATGAGACCATCCTGAAGACTCTGGGGGAGGAGGATCAGATTCTCGTTTAAGGAGAATAAGAATGGTGATTCTTTCAGACACACCCTAAAATGAATGAATTTTGATTAACTTAGAATGTGTGTGTGGTGGAAGAGAAGAAGAAATCTCTCTAACCCTTCTCCCCTTTCACCAACCCAAGAAAGAAAACAGCTGGAGATTAAATTTAGAAAAGAACAGAAAGCCGAGCTTCTCCCTTACATGTCTACCTCCCCCAAATCAGGATAGCCCAGGACTTCATAGGCGCCAAAGGCCAGCTCTGAGTCTCAGAATACCATTCAGAATGTGCTATTACTCACTATAGCCCAAATTGTGCCTGGCTAATGTGTGGATGCACAAGGAGGGACTGAAATCTGAAGTCTTACCTCTGTTCCCTACTCCCTCTGTGCAGCTGCCAGGTACAGTCAATCTCTGTCCAGAAAGAAGCACAAGAACTACTTCCACCTAATCACCCAGAAGGGCTCCAAGTCACCCTAAAGGGAGTAGCAAAGAGGTGATTTCTTTGTCCTGGATCCACAAACTGGCCAGCAGAACAGGGCCTGACTGCGAGAGGCCACAGCATGGCTTTCTCCTACACACATACAAGGCAGATTTTTTATCCTACATTGAGCTCCAATGGAACTACTTCAGATTACACTGGTGCAATAAAGAGCTTCCTCCTTGACTGTAGTTTTTCCAAACCTGCTACGGGTCTGATGGAGAAACCCACCAGTAAGTAGGGACATGCTATGATGATTGGTTGCCCTTCCTCCTAGGGAAGGACAGCCAATCAGATCTACTACACTTGCTGAAGGACCACTTCCTTCCTCAGCTCATGTAAAAGGTTTCTCCATTTCCTTCTGCTCTGTATGCAAAGGACTAGAGCACTCCTGTCTCACACCCTGGGAGCTGTTGCTCCCTGCTGACTTTACAGCTCACATGCAGTAATGAAGCACTGGCAATGGTGTCATTCCCCCTCCATCCCCACTCAGATCTGAAAGGGTGGGAGATGAAAAATCCCTGTCACCAAAGCAAGGATAGGCTGGAGTAGATGTTTTTTGAATGGTGGTAGAAATGGGCCTGTGAATCTTCTCCCACACCATGGAGGAACCTCTGCAAATCAGACAATAATTTATATAAATATAGATTCTGCTTTTTTTTACCCCACAAGATGGTGGCCAATATGGAATTTGGCATTTTAATCCCAATCCTGCAAGCTGCTCCATGTGACTGGACTTCTGCACTAGCACAGAACCCCATGTTGGATGTGTCCTCCTAGGCCTTTAATACACTAGACAGGCCACCTTTATCCAAAATAATTCAGATGGATTAGAAATTATTTCATTTGAACAGATTCAACCCACCTGTTCAGTGTATAATGATTTATGCTCCCACTGAAGTCATTCAGAGTCAAAATTATATTTTTAATGTTAAGAAAAATTCTGTCTCTTGGGTCTTCTTTCATGCCTTGTTTTTCAACTTCTTTGGACCCAGTGGAGTCACTTTGGATTTGCTCTGGTGTACGTGAGAGTAAAATTTAAATATAATGGGATGAAATATGTTAGCTAGGTTCTCTTTTTTTGGCATATTGTATTTCAGTCACTATCACACCCATGAAACACACATACTGTAGATAGCATTTAAGGTGTTACGCTAAGTACTGTTGTTTTATTACTGTATTATATTCTGTTTGTCTGGGATAGGTGCTGGAAGGAGGAGTGTTGGGGGCTTGAAGTGTATTCCATCATCTAGGGTTTACACTTTGGTTAAAAAGATCTCAGCACCTCCTCTGTACTAATTTTTCCAGCACCCCTGCTTTTGTGTGGTAGGGTGTATTTTGTCAAATGAATTTCAAGCTATCCTTTAGCCAGAATAGGTATAATTAGATGTTTTAGGTAAGAGTATGAAGGTTTGTTTGTGATGGATGTTTTTAGCGGCACTGTTCTTCTTTGTTAGAGCAAGTCCCATACCAGAACTGAGTATTGGTCCGGATGTAAACACACGTCCACAGCGATGAGCGAGGGGTCACTAATTTCTCCTTTGATCGGTTCTGGGAAAGCTACCGGCATAGAGCACTTCAAATAAAACAACGTGGCGTTAGCTGATGAGTCAGTGTGGCGTGCCCGTTACACTTCCCATGCTGCTGTGTCCAGTACAAAGCGAGGTGCTTTCTGCCCGTGTCCAGGGCCTGCAGCAGCTCCCATTTTCCCACTACCCGGCACCTGGCCGAAGCCAGTGGCGCTTCAATATACACCTAAAATCTGACCGGAAACGTTTCAGCAAGGGAAGGAAAACAAGAGCTCAAAGAGCAGACGTGCCTCTCCAGTGCGCAGAGCTAGCATCTCCCCAAAACAGCTGTTTCCCTCTGCCCTGGGCTCCCCTGAGCTGCCGTCCGCGGGAGTCGCGGCTGCCCTGCCCCATGCACACAGCAGCCTTTTGGAAAAGCGGCGCCCTGTTGCTGCTAGTTCGTGTGTCTGAGCAGGAATGTCTCTGCCTTGCAACAAACAAACCAAAAACAGGAGGGGGGGGGGGAAGTTGTGAGCAACTGCAGCCCGCAGGCCCCTTTCTCGCCCCTTCCGCTGCTGAGAGCAGGGGCAGGCCTGGATCCCACACCCCCCCCCCCCCCCGAGGCCAGCTGCCTTTGCACTTAACCGCGTCTCTTCTGCTCTTGGCTCCTTTGAATGCAGCGTCGGGGTTTGAGGAAGGGAAGCAGCTTACGGGAGGGGGGTTGGGACCTGCTCCGCGGGAGGCAGCTCGGGCTGCACCTGAGCTACCTGCCGCTGGCTCAGGCCAGGGCAGCGCGGGCGGGCAGGCAGACCCGAGCTCTTGGAAACCCACTCTTGGCACGTGGGGGTGACCACGTCAGCTTCCCTTTCAGCCGCCGCAAATCGCAGCGAGCGGGGCCGCCTGCTGCAGGGGAGGAGGCCAGCGAGCCGGGGGACGCTGCTGCGGGAGGCGGATTTCACCCCAAGTGCCTCTGGCTGAGGCCGTGGCGGAGGAAATCTGGCCCCGTACGAGACTGGCACTGGGGAAAGCTCATCTCCTAGCGTCACGCGCCCTGCTTGTGTCTTGCCCTGGGGGCCAGCCGGAGCCCTAAAGCTGGCAGGGGTGGAAAGGAACGGGAGGGGGGGGGGGACTAGGCGGTGAGGGGGCAGGATGTCCGGGACCGGGGCTCAAGGCGCTTCATGGAAACGGGTGGTAAACATGTGACGTCTTTGATCGGCTGGATTTCTGTCCCAGATGAAAGGGGGCACATGGGGCTTGGGGGGGGGGTGGAAGAAGGGGGAGCCAGGTAGCACAGGCAGGATCGATGGAGCGCGATAGATAGAGAGATACTCTGGTAATATCGTTAACATCTATGTAGCTCGCTCCCGAAGACGTTCAGCCTCTGGCTGCTTTTGCTGGCGCTGCTAATGACCATTGCTCGGACCGTTGCTCAGACTGTGTTTCTTCTTCGCTAACCGCTCAGACAACTGTGCACCCACACAAACTCCCACTCCCCTCCGTGCTCCCCGGGGGCCTGAGGGTGGCACAGAGATTGTCAGGGGGGTGGGAATTTGGCAGGACCCGTTACTGAGCCCTGCCTGTCCCGCGGCAAAAACCCGAGAGAGGAGAACACACTGGGAGCCCGTGTCCTGGCCGGCGTCACCGCCTGGGGCAGCAGCAGGCTCATCGGCAAATGAATTCTGCTTTGAACAGATGCAGGCGAGGTGCTGCTGGGGCTGGTTGCCCGCCTGTGCCAGGCGGCGGGAAGCAGGGCACCCCAGTGCCTTATTGATGGGGGGGCGGGGCCGGCTTCAGGCGGCGGATCAGGGCTCTGATGTGCAGTCGTGCGGGGACGCCTGGGGATCGGGATCTGATGGGCTCGGTAGGAGCGTCTGGCTTGTGCTGCTACAGTGTGGGAGCCTGGGGAGCAAACCCACACCAGGCTCCGGCCCGGGCCAGCTTTCCCCGGTCGCCCTCGCTGCTTCCCCCTTCCCCACCCACCTTGAGCCGGGCAGGGCGCGAGGTATCGCAGGACCTGGACAGCTCCTGCTTTGAAAGCAGCTTCCCGGCGGCAGCTCGAAAGCTCCCGAGCAGGCGGGCAGCTCCCAGCCGCCCGCCCCCGCACCTCCCACCCCAACGGGGAAGCCAAAGCAGACAGCGAGTCAGATTTTCCTTTTTAAAGCCTCAAAGTGGCCACGTCCTCACGAAGAATGGAACCAATTTCCCCCCCCCACCCCCCCCGCACGCGCGGCCCCTCCAGCCCTCTGCCCCGCCCTCGCTCCGGCCCCCCACCCCAGCTGCCGCCGAAGCTGCCGGGGCAGGTCGGAGATAAGGAGCACGTGACGGCCTGGGAGCCTCGCAGGGCCCCTAGGGCGGCTGCTTCGCCATTGGCTGCGAGGCGTTCGGGGACCCTCCAGCCCAGGGAACCTCCTGCCGTATAAATACGGCCGAGCGGGGCTTTATTATTTTAGCATCCCGGGCAGCAGGTTTCTGCTAAGTTTGGAGTTACTCGCCACGACTGTATGCCTGCGTCCCATAGGTAATATCTAACCACCGACCAGGGGCTCTGCAACACAAGGAGTCTGCATGTCTAGCAACTAGACATGCTCAGCTTTGTGGATACACGGATTTTGTTGCTGCTCGCAGTAACTTCATACCTAGCAACATGTCAATGTAAGTGCTTTCAGCTTGTTTGCGGTGTGGGGAGGTCTCTTTTTTGGGGGGGGGGGAGAAGGGGTGTCCTAGACTCCCCACTCTCCCTAGACTTCTTGTCCTTTGAGGGTGAGGAGCGGGGGGGGGGGGGAGCTCGGTCAGTGTGGAGCTCTGCAGCCTGCATCTAATGTCATTGCCGCTGAGCCAGTGCAGATTGTCCACCCAGTTCGGATTTACACTTAAAAAAAAAAACCCCACCAAAAAACACCCCGCTCTTTTTCTGTCTGAGGATGGCAGGAGGCCAAGGAATCCCCACGCTCTCCCTTTTCTCCTTTAAAGAAGATAGGTGTTTTCCAAAGGCGAATGGAAAGTCTTCATTTGTGAGCAGATGTTTCAACTCCTAGCAGGGGGATATTTGTAGGAGGCAGAGCAATCCTCCTAGCTGCACTAAAATGATAGCTGTGTAACACTTTTAAAAGGTCCGTGAGGGGGAGGGGTTGGAAAGCAACAGCTTACCCTCTCCTTGCAAGAACAGTAAAGTTAGGGCGTTGTACATCTTTGTCTGGGCTGCTGCTGCTGGCTTCTGCCCAAGTGGCGCCCTCTGGAGGGAGGAAACGAGTAGTGCAGGGGACCCGGTCTCAAAGTCTGTGGAGTCGGGATGGATTTACTCTGGAAAAGAATGGGGAGCGTCTCAGTTCATTAGATCCAACCCCAGAAGGAGAAGTTATTAAAGTTCAGATCTCTCGGGGGTTGGCTGGTTGTTTTCTAGAAAAGTTAAAATCGTACCTTTGGAGAGAGAAAGAAAGCACTTGTTAGGGGAAAAAAAATCTGACCATGTGAAAAAAGAATGTTTCTTGAGCTAGTGTGTAAAAAGTGAAGTAATATGCTGAGTATTGCCTTATGGAGACGCTGAGCTCTTCTCTCGCACGCTCCGCTTAACTCAGGAGTAGTGCCCCCTTCTGGTAAACTTTACAACCAGACGTTAGAGGTCTTAACAAGTCTTGCCTCTTAACTGAATGAGAAATTCAAGAGTCCCTTTGCTTTAATGCAGCATTTGAAATTCATTTGCACATCCAACACTTGTTCCTTTAAACGACTTTCTATAAAAATGAGCTGTGCGTACAGCCCATGTGGAAGCATCTCTAGACAAATGATCTATCTGGCTAAATACATCTGTGCTAGCTGTATTCCTTCAAATGGCACATGGATGCCATAAGTAAGCTTTTGAACACAATATTCCCATAAATTTCCCCATAAATATCCAATATGTTACACACAAGCAAACTGTTCATTCTACAGATGATGCTTTTACTCAGTGACATCCTTTCTGATAGATGGTTGATCTATCAAGAACATTAAGACAGCAATGACTTTGCAATGGTGACCAGTGTTGAATAACTGATTGTCCAGAGCACAGAAAAGGACCTAAAGATGTAAAAAGTTATCACTGTAATATCTTTACGACCATACTGGCTTCCTCTCTTCCATTTTTCTCCCTCTGGTGGTAAGAAGAAATAGTAATGCATTTTGCAAATCCAGTAACATTCTAAGAGAGAAAGAGACCTTCCAAAAATGAAGGGGATTCATGGGGAAATCCCATTATGTCAGTCAACCCTAAAGTTAAGAACATATGACCTTTTCCAAAAGGATAATAAGGAGAGAATTCAACCTGAAATAATTATCAATTAACAGCCAAAGTTTTATATTAAACTGCTAGTTTAGATAACTAGAATTCAGTTTGGTATTTGGGAGCACACCAAACTGATGTTTTAGTAATATGTTTTACATATCAATATTCTGTATATTGGATTATACCAGTCATCTTTCTGTTAAACTGTACCAACCACTGGCACTGGTCTTGTTCATAATAAATTGCCAAACTGAAAATTTAAAAGACGCACACTCAAATTTTAAACATATCCATTCAGTGTGGTCGAAATATAGTGTAAAGTACAGATTAATTTGCTCAATTTTGAGCCAGAATAGATATGTTTTAAATTGCTTGCAGTTTACAACAATTAAATAAAATGAGAAAAACATAATTTTATAGATTTTTCATTTGGGGGATTTAAAGCACTAAAAAACACCCTTGAACAATTTGTTATGTAGTATTAAATAACAAAAGTGTTCATAAAGAAAGTTATTTATCATTTAATGGCTAATCTAATTACTTTCCTATACCATGTATCTGTAGTCATTGTGTTTAGAATTCTCATATCAGAAATATTGGTGAGTTGAAGTAGGCCCCTCCCCCAACTTCATAAAAATGAGCTTGGAGCCATTTACAAGAAAATGGAAAAGTATTCCTTTCAATCAAGATCTTTACATGCATCAGTGTTGCTGGATTTGTCCCTTTATCTGTCTCTATGTCTGTCTCTCACACACACACACTCGCTCTCCTCTCCTTCTCCTCCCCCTCTCGCCCCTCACCTCCCCCCCTTTCCCTAGGCCCAATTGTTATTTTGATGGGAGATTTTCCTGAGAAAGCGCTGCAGGATCAGGTCCACATAGTACATCCAAGTCTTACAATATAAAATGTAGTTCTGTATTTAATTTCCTTAGTCAATCTGTTTCTCCACATAAAATCTCAGTAATTACTACTGTAAATTAACATTTTAATAATCTTAATTAAATGTTGGCATATTTTACAAGCCTTGAAATGTAAGCTTTTTAAAGCTATTGTAACCTACAATCTATATTTTCTTCTTTTTTCCTTCTTTTTCCAGCAAATGAGGTCAGTATAATTTCATTCAATATACAATATTCACCCTTAACTAACAAGCTAGGCACCTTTTCTGTTCAGAATTGGCATTCACTTACCTTAATTCCCAAGATGATCATGGGAAAGCTAGCAATCATTAAGTGCTATAGGGACTGACTAGAAATGTGCCCTCCCCAATTTCTAAATGGGCAGGGCTTTTTTAAGAGACTGCCTTCGTAGGTGAAAATAATATAAAGAGGAAATAACATAGCTGTGACATTTGGATATTATACATGGCCCTTGGGTTGGAGATTATTATACTTTACAGCTTAAGTATCTCTATAAACGTTGTTTAATCAAAAGGATTATGAATGAATTCAGGTGTGCTTTTATTTATACCTTGTTTGCATGCTGTGGTAAATATAAACTAGCTAATTTTATATGTAAGTTTTTAACAGATAGCTGAATGCATTAATAATCTAACATAATGTGTACAATATACATAATTCCTCCTAGATTTTAGAGCAATTTCACAAATATAGATTTTAGAGCAATTACAAAATATAGAACTTGATTTAAGAGGCTGAATTTCTGTGTTTGTACATTATAGTAATTTAATAGGGTTTGAGATGAACTGTTATTAATTTCAGTTTTGTTATAATTCATTCCTTTTTAGGCAACTGCAGGGCGGAGGGTAAGCATTGATATTATTATTTACTATTGTTTGTTTAAGAATTTTGCTAACATGAAATTTTCACAGACAAACTAACATTTTGTTGGATATAGGTTGAAAGGAAACATATTTATCCTGTCTTTCAGATACTTGACCAATTTAGCACTTAAATTATTAGACAGTAAAAAGACGAAAGCAGCTGTTGGGCTATATTTACACCAGTGTAAACATAGATTCTGATTTACACTGGTTTACATGAGAGAAGAATTGTGAACACAGAGAACTAAGTTATATTTAGGAAAGCATTCTTGAGAACATTTCAGAAAGCAATTGATGACAAATACACATTTTACACAACAGAGGTGCCTATTCAGGTCTATAATGATGGAGAAAATACATGTTGTTTTTAGAAATAAATAACATATTAGTGCTAATTATTCAGTGTGGAGTAAAACAAATATCAACTTTACAGGGATGTGTTTCCACAGACTATTCTGTGCTTATCTAACTAAAATATTGTTATAGTCTACTCCTCCTTCTCAATAAGTTATAGGGAAAAGATCAGTTATAGCTATATCAAAGTAACTATAAGTGGCATATATAGTATAGTAGTTTTGTCACACTTTCACAAATTGATTATTCTAAACAATGCAATTTGTTTATATGTGTTCATATATTTTGCTGGAGGACTGCATGGCAAATTACATTGTTTTCTTTTTCTTTCTGCAGGGTCCCAGAGGAGACAAAGGGCCACCAGGAGAAAGGGTAAGGAACCACGATTGTTGTTCAACTATTTATGTTAGAACAATTGTCTCTGGAGGAACAATAGGAAAGAACCAACCACATTAAAGCACAAGTAATGAAATAAATTCACTTGAGAGTTTTGTGTACACACTTTTATAAAAGTAAACTACATGGCAGACCAAATTCTGCCCCAAGTGACATTTGCGCAGCCTGCTTAAGGTGCTGGAGCTGCCCAGGTGTGAGTTCAGAACTTGACCTAGTACCTTTGGTCAATAGTCTGAAGAATAATTTCCAACTGTACACAGTGGAGGCCGGTGACATGAAAGTGGAGAAGAAAAGCTGACGCGGAAAGTTGCAGATTCAGAGCTGGTTCAAAGCATTGGGTAAAGATAAAACTATGCAAAACACTAAGCAGAATAGACAAAGCCTGCCCTGAGAAGCTTTCACTTATCGTAAATCAAATATACATGTCTTGAAAAAACTTTTATAGGCAAATGTATATTGTGTATATTCTACTGGTCAATGAGAAGGAGGTGTTCATTCGTGGATTTTGTTTATGTAACTGTAAATGAAGATAGTTACATATCTAATTACAACTTTCACCTCCTCCTATTATTTACATCCATTTTCTTTTTCTGGCTTGCTTTGGTGTCACGCAGCAGTTTTTTTGGGAGGAATATTTTTAATCTTCACAAGGTGCAGTAGTGATGGCTGTGGTTTTGCATCATTTTATATCATGGAAATGCCATGATATGGTGCATATTTTGTGTAATGATCACTTAAAAGCTTTAACACCCAAGCTGTAAACCATTAGGAAGAATACATATACTTGTGGCTGTATATTTGCTTTACACTATTTACTTCTATCTAAATCCATTTAAGAATTATTTTCCCTATTGTAACAATATATAGATAGAGTGCGTGCATGTGTACAGTGGTCCCAGTCTTGCTCCAGCTGAGGTCAATGGGAGTTTTACCACAGATTTCATTTGGAGAACAGTTTGGGCCCAAAATACAGAGTAAACTAAATGCTGTCCTCAATCACACCTGTAACTGAAGGCACAATGTAGCGGGGCTGCATGGGTGTAACTGAGGATAGATTTGGCTCACAATTTGGTTGTGTATATGCAGTTTCAAGCAATTATAGGAAATGAAGAGTATCGTCAGTTGTGGTAGAGGGACAGAACAGAAAATCTTTACAGCACTCTGTTTTGCTTCTGTTATCAGATTTGTAACTATATTGGGCCAGATCCACTGCTCATGTAAATTGGTCTCATTGCATTGAATGTAATGAAGCTATGCTGATTTACACCAGTGGAGGGTTCTGCCCAGCAAGTCTCAGCTGACTTCCTCCCACTTTTCAGGGGCAATTTTGTACACCCAGTCATTTGTGCCCACAATTGTTGCATGCCCAGTTATTTGTAACTGCAGAAGACTTAATTTGTGACATTTGGGCACAAAGGACTATGCCAATGTCAGCTGCCCATACTCACTTTGAATATGCCCTTTGTGCTACTTAGTGTGAATAAGTATGGCAGAATCGGGCTCTGTGTGTGCAAATTGCAAGTATAAAATTTGACAGTACTTCAAAATTGAACACCCCAATTTAGCAGCCATTTTTGAGAGCATGGATCTAATAAAAGCTCCAAAGAGCCTCTAATGCTCTAAAACATAGTAAACGTACTGTTATGGTGAAACAATATGGCAATGGAAGTTCAGACTGTGCTAACTTTTTAGAAGTTAACAGTCAGTGTTGAAGTTGCATATATGGGAATGTTCGAGAGTATGTCCTAGCTTCTTTCTTACCTATGATTTCACAAGTTCAGAGTCTTCTTCAACTACTCCTAACATTCACTTCATTTTAATCTTTTTGACTCTAGGGTCTACCAGGTGTACCAGGCAGAGATGGTGAAGATGGTCCACCAGGGCCACCAGGCCTCCCTGGTCCTCCAGGTCTTGGCGGAGTAAGACATCCAAATTTTAATTACTGAAACTGATCATCCATGCATTGTAGCATCTGATGATTAAATATACATCTATCAGAAAATAAAGGCATTACACTTTAGAATAGGAGAAAACATTCTGTTGGACTTGGAATGGGATGGGATTCTTCATTCCATTTCACTGAAATGTTCTTCAAGGGGTATATTTCCCATGATGAATTTGGGACCCATATAAATGTCAGTAGGGTGCTTAGCACATGCATGAAGGGGAGAATTAACTACTTGATTCCATAATACTATTTTTTTTCTTGTCTGAACATCTCAGAGCTGTGCACCCACGGCATATTTTTGTTATTCAGGAATTAACTAAATGAAATCCATACTGGTTAAGCACATGGGCAAACAAGACAGCACTTTTTGCTATTGGCTTCACGTGAGGGGAAGTTAGTATTGAAACCAAGTGTAGAAATTATATAATATAATAATTTATATATAAATAAAATAAAAACGTAGTAAACATACTGTTATGGTGAAACAACATGGCAATGGAAGTTCAGACTGTGCTAACTTTTTAGAAGTTAACAGTCAGTGTTGAAGTTGCATATATGGGAATGTTCGAGAGTATGTCCTAGCTTCTTTCCTTCTTACTAGCTAATAAACTATATCTTTCTTCCCTCTGAATTTTTCAGTATGAACAATATCAGTGTCTCAGAGCTTAAATGGATTGTGTCTCCTCTACCCTTTTTGCAGAAACAATGTGTGCATCGCTTGTTCTCAGAAGGCCTTGTTATGCCTGTTTAACCCTTTGAGTACACTATATTAACTTCATAAGAGGCGTAAGGTCTTAGAGATGACGTGTTAATGGGCAGGCTCTGTAAAACCCTGGGGCACCAGGGAGATTAACCTACTTTCATCTTCACTGGGAAAAGAAATGGGTTTGTTTGTTTGTTGTTTTTTCCCTTTTAACAGACATAAAATTGAAATAAAAATATTATGTTAAAATAATAGGAATTTAAAAGGAACCCAAAGCATGAAAGGAATATTTTCTATTTCATCTTGGTTTAAGAGTTGGACAGAGCATTTTCTCTCTAAAGATTTCAGAAAATAAAACATCTTCTATAAAAATCTGGAAACTCATGAAGTCCACTATAGTCTTTTTGAGAATGTAGGGGCACTTCAGATCTTCTGAAAAGCTGCAGAGCCCTAGCTCACTTGCAGGTTTAAAGGGGTGGAGCATTAGGTCCAACTAGTTGGTGCAATGATAAATGTACATAGCAGCTCAAATTGAGACTTGTCCAAGATGATTTAGGTGATTTAAGAATATTAACCTCTTCTAAATGGGCATAAGATTTATGTTCAGAATTTTCAACTCATATTATCAGTCTCTCTCAGCTACTGTTGAACAAATGTTGCTGAGAAAGTTGTGTGAAATGGCATAATTATTACTAAGGAAAATTTAATTTTTTGAATAAACACAGATGCACTCAATAAATGTTGCCATTATTATAGATTTTAAGGAAGTTAAAATAAACCAGTATCCAACAAATATAGCAAAAATCAGGTAATCTGAGCATATAAAATAGATCTAAAAGCCTGATAGCATTAATGAAGTTCTTATGTATAATATGAATTTCAAACATTTTCTCTCCTACAGAACTTCGCTGCTCAGTATGATCCATCTAAAGCAGCTGATTACGGCCAAGGACCCATGGTAGGCAACAATCTCCTTCATTCGACAGCTTACATAATATGTTTATTAATTGTTTCATTTGGAGCCTTACTACATATCTTGCCTGCATCATAACTGACAACATAGTTTAAAATGGATGTGATGATCATATCATAGTCAGAGTCAATGTAAAGTTTTTGCTGCCCTTTTGATGTAGGACAATTGAAAATGTTTGCAGTGCATTCTTAGAGCTAGACCCTCTGCTGGTTTATCTCATTGTTGTTCCTTTGACATCAGTGGAGCTGTGCCGATATAGACCAACTGAAGATCTGACCCTTATTTTATCAGGGAAGTTCATGGTCTGATCTTAGGTAATAGTTTCATTTTATTCACTATCCTTTTCCCCATAATGAGACATAAGAAAATTGTGTTTTGAGAATGAAGAAAGTTGACAGTGAAATTAATCTCAGTCCTATCAAGATAGACCTGGTAAGAGCTACCTCAGCTAATTCATCTCAGCACCATTAATATGAGAAACTTGTGGGAGCAAGTTCTACTCCCACAACTGTACGACTCCGTTGACTTCATTGGGATTACACAGGTTTAATAAGGGCATAATTTGGTCCCTGGATTCCATTTTGAGTCATCTACTTCCAATGCTTATCACATCTAAGAGTAATTAGGCAAAACAGACATATAAAATAGCTCTCACAATACAGAATGAATTGAGTAAAGATCAAATTGTATTTGATAAAAAACATATAGGCAAAGCCTATCCTGAGGGAGCGCCTTATCTACCTACTACTGCTAAATCTGTAGAAATGGATATTTTAGAAGTATATTTGCTTCTCCACTTGGATCATGTTGTATGAGTATGTGGATAGCAGAATATGGGCTAAATTCTGCCTTCAGTTAAATCTGTGTAACCCTATTGTAGTCAGAGGTGTAAATTAAGGTAGAATTTGTCTCTGTCTCCAGGAACAGTGACTACACACAATATCAGTGTTGTCAATGTACCTAAAATGTAATCAGTGAGTTGAATTCTGCCCTATTTTACAGCTGTGCAACCCCCTACTGAAGTTCCTAGTGGGTGTATGGTTGTAATTCAGTGTAGAATTTGTCCCCAACTTGTTCAGCTAAACTGTTCAGTATTGGGGCTGATCGATTAGTGTTTCCATTCTTGAAAATAGCTTAGATATGAAACTTTCATAAAAAGATGTTGACACACCTGCGTGTCATAGCATTAATTACATTCATTCCCTCCATAACCAATATGTATCACTGTTGTTCAGATTTTTCAGCTATATATGAATCTATTAATAGATCATAAAAATGTATTTGTACTTTGACAATGTATAGAGAAACAAATAGCAGGGTGTCTCATAATGCTTCAGTGACAACTCTGGGGAGGGATAAAATAATTTACAGCTGAACATCTAGATGGAGGCTGTCTCTGTCCCTGGGAGGAAGTGAGAAAATGAGCATGAGGATTCATTCACCCTGTGATTGTCACTGTTGCAAAGTGCTAATAAAAGAATTTTCCACAAAGAGTGAACAAATAGAGTATATCACCCCCCTACCAGCAACACTATTGGTGCTACATGGACAAAGATGAGCCTATGCCCCCTTGTTATTTAATACTTTTTTTCTCCTGTGACAGCCCTAAATAAAAAAGTGAAAATCAATCTGCATTCAAAGCTTTCCTTATCTTCCATGGGAGTTTTGAGTGCAGAAGCACTGAAAGATTGGACAGAATGGAATTTATACATATTCAAAATGAATCTGAGCTATGCCCGCGTTTACTGTACTCCTGCCTCCCCCACATACCAATATATATACCAGTATATAACCAATCATGTGAGAGTAAATAACTATGGTCTCCATGAAAAGGTAACTATGGGTAAATGATGAATTTTTAATGGAAACTACTCTATCTACAGATACATCATGAGTAAATTCTGTTAGCCTGAATGGGAATAATGCACTCATATGGCGAGAAGAATGGACTCCTTAATCACATCCAAAACTTGTGTGATTTCATAGTGAGAAATCTCTTAGATCTTGAATTTTAGCAAAATCTGCTTGTAGGAAATATTGTATCTTTATTTCTAAATGCCACAGAAAAAAAATAGGGAAAAAATGGGTGTGTAATTCACCTTCATGCAAAGAGCCAGTGCAAGGCCCATGCATCACTCCAGTCCTACGTAGACCCTATTTTGAGGGTTTAAGCAAGACAAATAGCCCACAGGCCTTGTTCAGGGAGTCAACATAGCAAGAATTTTACTCCAAATCATTACATATTTTGGTAAACATATCACGTATTGTAAAATACAGTTTGTGTAGTCTCACCATCCACTAAGATTTCTCTCGATCCCATAGGGAAATGTCCTTCTTTCAATAGGCATACGTTGCTTTCATTAGTTTTAATGAGGACTGACCACATTTTTAATAGACCCTAATTTTGCATAATCTAATGTATTGAAAAGCTATTATATATTTTTTCATCCTGCTCTCAGAATATCTGAAAATGTTCCCAAATTCGTATTTTAGATTATTATAATCTGTTAATACTTAATTATTTCAGTTATGACATAGAGCACTTTAGATCCTATAAAATATGAATTTGTATGATGGAAGTTTAGATAGATGAGTTTTGGGGTGGCTTATTTGTTTGTTTCTGTGTTTGCTTTGTAATATATAAAACCACTGTTAACAGATTGCATGCTAGTCTATTAACAACCCTCTTTAAGGGATTTGGCTTCATAATATCAGTTTAGCAGAATAAACTAGTAACACTTTATGGATTGCCTTGTGAAGTTCAAAAAATGCAAAATGGAGAATTTAAATTAAAATAATTTCTCCATATCTGACAAAATATTACATATGCAATGTATACACAGAGTCACTTTCCAAAGTAGTACACTGACAGGGATTTTGCAGTATATAGTAATAGTAGAATATAATCATTCATTATCTAGATTTTTTTTCTCTTATTGCCCTGCCATGATATCAGTTTTCATTGTTCAATATCTCTTCCTTTCCTTTGAAGAGCCACTGACAAGGTCGAGAGACCCTAAAATGTAACTTTCTTTAACAATGGCTTTTTTGTTGTTTGTTTATGACTGTGGGGATGTGCATAGTTGTGTCATCATCCTTTCACACTGTCTGTTTGCTCACAAGAATAGTACAGGCAAGCCAAGAGGAGGAATGACCGTGTGCGAGAGCACTTGTATCAGATCCTCACCTACAAGCCAAAAAGACAGTAGAAAGTCTAATGACTTGTCAGCATTGGCAGTGTGCCTTAATAGTTTCATTATATCACATATATACTGTGCTGAGTTGGTGGTAAGCTAATAGGTGAAGAAGAGTCAGGGGACTCCTAGGTTCTGTTCCCAGCTCTGCCTTTGACTGGCTGTATGCTTGAGACTGATCACTTTAACCTCCTGTGCTTCAACTATTGCACAATGGCAGCTGTAATCCCTTCCTACTCCTCAGGAATGTTGTCAGACTTAATGAATTAATGTTTGTAACATATTTTGTGCTCCTCAAATGAAAGGCTCTAAATAATGGCCAAGTATTATTATTATTATGCTAACAGGATTTTTATATATTTTTTTCTAGGGTATAATGGGACCCAGAGGCACACCTGGAGCAAGTGGACCCCCTGTAAGTGTATTCA
Source organism: Dermochelys coriacea (assembly GCF_009764565.3). Classification (NCBI taxonomy): domain Eukaryota; kingdom Metazoa; phylum Chordata; order Testudines; family Dermochelyidae; genus Dermochelys; species Dermochelys coriacea. Next base: position 223,496,537 of record NC_050069.1, on the reverse strand, counting down.
GATTACAGCCATTGGGGTGGAGAGAAGGAGCATATGCATATAGAATATGAATAGTTTATTCTATAAGACGATATTAAGAAAACTTATTTTTTCTAGGGTGCTCAAGGTTTCCAAGGACCTGCTGGTGAACCTGGTGAACCTGGTCAAACAGTAAGTAGATTTTTTTGCCCCTTACTGTTAATTTGAAGCAGATCTGAACTCTGAAATATGTACATATGTGCATGTCCAGAGGAATTTGAATGTATTGTTTCCATTTGCTCCTGTCACAGAGATAGGCCTGAACCATGAGGCTTAGACTTCCACAAGTCTAACGTCCATAAACCACAAAATCAGCTGGCTTCCACAAAACTTGGGACGGAAAGACTCAGAACCAGGGGACCATGTCAGGCCCGTCTCTAATTCAAATTGAACATCAAAGCAATTGAGCAGTCTCACTTCAATTGTTCAACTTCATAATCCTGGTGCTTTTTTTGTAGGGTCCCGTTGGTGCTCGTGGTCCAGCTGGTCCTCCTGGAAAGGCTGGTGAAGATGTAAGTAGTTATTAAACACCATTCATCTTCATTAGAGTCAGATGTTCATGATTAAAATATCTAAATTAAACTAATTTTATTTCAGTGGCACCCCTACATGTTCTGGTGACAATTACTCAAAAGTGTAAAACACACACCAAAAAATGAATCACAACTCCCCAACCATTGATTTTATAGAAATCATGTTGCATTTTGCAAAAATAATGTAAAACAGACAAATATTAAATCTTTCCAATCTGACCTCACACCTCAAAAATACAGGAAAAGTGAAAATAAAGCAAATGTAGCATCCATGCACTGAAGATAAGCTCCATCAATTTTTAAAAAGTGGTTCCATTTCCTTTGTTTACACAACTAGTTTTCTTTTCTGTCACTTTTTAGGGTCACCCTGGAAAATCTGGAAGAACTGGTGAGAGGGGCGTTCCTGGCACTCAGGTGAGAAATTGCCTCTCGTATATTAAACCGAACAATTGCCTCGTAGTTGATAAAACCTGGGGACATTTAGGAAAAGGAACATATTAGCAGACCAGTAATACTGGCCTGAATGGACTACTCTGCTATTCTGCTGCCATTCCATACCCTAAGGGATTCTTCTGTATGTATATTTTTCTGTATGGAGCTAGAGGTTCTGTGTATCAGAAACATTTAGGGGCTTATATTTATTTATTTATTTATTTTGGTGTGGGGAAGGAATTGCACAGGAAGAGGAGAATAGGTCCTTTAGTGTAGAAGACTACACTAATATAGAACATATTTGGTGTCCTAACAACAGCTATGATCTACACCCTATGCATCCCACACAAGAACTTGGCAATTGGCTGCTTATTGTTAATAATTTTGCTTAATAGGCGCCTGACCCTGTGAAGGATAGGAATTGACAATGCTGAGTATTTCACAGGTTCAGGCTTCCAGCCTATAGCTAAACTCTTTTTCCTAATTTATTAATCTGATCAATACATGAGTATATTTTGTGAAAGTTATCGTTTTTCCCTTTAGCTATAATTGCTAATGTGAGAGATATTCTTCACTCTCCCTCTGTTTCCTTTAAGGGTGCTCGTGGTTTCCCTGGAACTCCTGGTCTGCCTGGCTTTAAAGGAATTAGGGTGAGCATATTTCTTACCTATGTGGTCAAGCCTGAAAATATCTCCAGATCTTGAAGTCCCCATAAATCTGTCACAGATTAATGTGAGAGACATTGTAAATGTATGGATTAGCAAAATGAGTCTTGTTAGACCCTTGAATGTGTCCATGATATAACAAAATGGAAGAAAAACAATATGATTAGCATTGAGGGTTAGTGGAAAGATCGACCTTCCACATGTGAATGACAGTTTGTAGGCATGAATAAATATTGGCAAGAAGATATATTTTAATAATTATTTTTTATCCAATATAGGGACACAACGGTCTGGATGGTCAAAGGGGACAAGCCGGTGCTCCAGGTGTCAAGGTAAAAACTAAATCAGAATAATGGAGTTTAAAACATAGGGCACTTACAACTTCTTCCAGCAAAATACACATGCTATTATCTCCAATTCATCTCCTACATTGTCACCTAAACATTTCTCAGGATGAAATAACTCCGACATCAGCTGACCCATGTAACAGAAATGCATGTCATTTCTTAACAAGAGAGATCATGTCTGGGGCCTTGAGCTGTTACTCACGAGATTCGTTCTACTGAGTAAGAGCTGCAGGATTGGGCCCCTAAGGATTAGCTTTCCAGCAGTATTTAAAAAATCATGATTCTCCTTTCCCTACACCCTAAGTCCATTACAATGAAAATCTCTCCCCTTTCTGAAAAATTTTGTTGCCTTAGCCATGTATTGTGGTACTGCCTTCTGTTAGAACATTGATGATTAGTGATGTTGCTTTAATTTAGATTGTGTTGGTCTTTCTGGGCTTTTTTCTTCACAACACCATACTTTAGCAACAGATTTAAAGAGCAGTGTTGCAAAACTGAATTTAAACGTGGCAGAGAAATGCAGAATCACATAGACACAGGCATTTTTAACAACTTATTAGGTTCCCCATCTAGTCATTCTTTCTTTCCTTCATACTTTTCCTCCCTTTTCATTTCAATCCTTCATAGCAATGTTGATAGAAACAACCAATTGTGAACTAGGATACTTTTGCTTATTTCATACTAGAAGTTTGATTTTGACAGTTCCTAATCAGCAACACACAAATTTCACACACAAATTTCACACACAATTCCTTTCCTCACTTTTTTTCTGGGGGTCTACTAATGAATGCTGCTGATTGTAGTACAGAATTCTCGTATCTCTATGCAGCATGCTACCTGGTTGCTGACTTCTTTAATGGCAAGCTATTAGGCTATCAAAATTTCTGTTAAATACTTGTGGGTGAAAATCAGACAAAAATTGTGAAATGAATGAGAGAGCAATTATTAACACATGAGTTATGAATACTAATGACTCGAAACAGAGTAAGCCAATTCAATAATGGTGTATCTATGCTGATTAAAGGGAAGTTAAACCGGGGTTAAATTTGGCCTTGTCATTACTTTGCAGGACCCATGATTAAGGGAGAACAGATATATTCACAGGGACTAATTTACATGAATCCATGACATATAGAATGCAGATTATAACACTGATTCATAAGGCTAAATGAGCCACTATTTGGGGAATTTTAGCTCTGCTATACATTATATTATACCTTTTTATTGTCACAAACCAAATACATCATATGGTATCACTGCATACAAATGTGTTACACTGTCAACCAGCAAAATTTATTTGTTCTCAAATTACATTGCAACGGTTCTTGCAAAACCATATTGTAGCTTCATAATACTTCTATAGAATAAAATATTAGTGCTCTAGCACAGTGATATATTCACCTATGGGACAGCATCCAGGGCAACATCTAGTGGTCAAAGGACAGAAAAAGGTGTGTTTAGTTGGATGACTCCCATACATATCTTTGATCACTGGCCTCAAGATACCAGGCACTGGGGTAATGGCTTACTTCTGGCCATTAGATGGAGTGGGCTGACCCAGTGTTTGTAATCTTGACCTAAGGCAAAAAAAAAGGAGGGGGAGCGGGGCAAAAAAAAAAACATACTGAAAAATATTGATCAAATCTGGTCTTTTACTCACAGTATGGGTATGTTCTACATGTTAGATATGTAAAGTTAGGGACTTTAGGGGCAGATATGCTCTTACTGAGGACAGCGATATGCTTCCCACTGAGATCAATAAGAGTAAGATCAGGCCCTTAAAATCTCTGTAGGGCCATTGAACAGTCCATTAGAAATGTAATGTAGGCCTAACTGATGAACAATTTTTTATTGTTAATAGGGTGAACCTGGTGCCCATGGTGAAAATGGTAGCCCAGGACAAGCTGTGAGTATTTGCTTTTGTTCATAATGTAGAAAATTGCTAAATCTGTAAGATATTTCTCAGCTAGCTCTTCTAATGTTTGCCAATCACTGTGGTTAATTTTGTTAAAGTCAGTCATCCTAATATAACAGTGCATGTTTAACTGGAATGACATTCTTTGCCTGATCAGAATTAAAATCTGAAACCTATTCCTCTGAAGAATATTAATACAGTGATGGAGACAAAACTGAAGTCATGTCTTGCTCAGTGAATGTTTTGCCTCACATGTACAAAATAACTAATTAAATGTATTCTTCCAGGGTGCTCGTGGCCCTCCTGGTGAAAGAGGAAGAGTAGGTTCTCCTGGACCCGTTGTAAGTGACTTCATATCTGTATATTTTACTTACCATAACTCATATTTACTGTGCCTTTTGCAATAGGTATTCTTTAATCCTGCATCAGAAGTTAATTCTCATATTTTTGTCCTGTAGGGTTCTCGTGGAAGTGATGGCAGCGCTGGTCCCACCGGTCCTGCTGTAAGTTACAACTCTGGTCATTTGTGGCAGAGGGGTGCTGTTTTAGGTCTTGTAGCCATCTCCTGAATTATGCAGAATTTCCCATTGTTCAATGAGATTATCTATGTGGCCTTTTCTGTTTATGATTGTCTGTTAACCAACAGGAAGTCAGTAAAATATGAAGTATAATGTCATTTTTAGTCACCACTTGCTGAGATTCTCAGACATTAACTTGGTAGAACATACCTGACATCTGAAAGGATCAAATTGTACTCTCATTTACTCATTTATATACCAAATGGACCAGGCAGCTGGGATTTTATTTTACTTTTCAAGGGCAAAACCAGACCATTTAAATTGTTTCAAAGGCAATTTTTTCACACTGAAACAAATTCAGACGAGTTAGTACTAATGTAAAATCCTAACTAGTGGCTGACTTAAGTGAAATCACTCTGGATTTACACTGATGTGAGATCCAAATCAGATGTCTGTATGTGCAGAATTACTAACTTCGGCAAATCAAATTTCAATGTGTAGGTGATTGATCCTCCTCAAGACTTATTTTTTAAAAAAAGCAAGTGCTTTTCTGCTTCCATTCTCCATGCCTCTCAAAATTAAAAACACTCAAAAAGTCAAGATGATGGAAGTCAGCAAATGGCTACTTTTCATGCATATTACTTCTGGTATGGATTTTTAGCATACATTACTGGGGGGGGGGACTAATGTTAGCAGATACAACCATTGTGGTTATTACCTCTGGGTTAAAAATCATAGAAAAGCGGGATCACAGTGGTTCCTTCAGTTATATAGTACACTGTATAGAAATAGTCTACCAAATTCTCCTCTCAGTTACACTGGGAAACCCCATTGACTTCATTTGGATCTAGGGGGGTTGTTACTGTTGATGAGTTACCCCAGTGTAATTGAGAGAAGGTCTTAGCGCAATAGAAACAGAATGAGATGATGATGGTACCAATAATCAGTGAATCATAGTTATGCTTTCCCTTAATAATTTAAGAAAAAATAACACTTTTTTGTGTCGCTAAGAAGAACAAAATAAAATGAAGGCTATAAATCCACAAAAACAAAGAGATTTAGTGCTATCCCTAACTCATCCAGTTGTGTCTAGGTACTGTATGCCAGAATATTTGTCCCATAATAATTCCAAGCATCAAGTCTCACAGCAGCACCTAGATATGACAGGGCCAGTGGAATGGCAGGTTAATGCTGATTTTTTGCCATTTTTAAAAACTATTATTTAGTTGAATAAAGATGTTTATGTTAATATCATCCTGAGAGTCTATGTCACAAATATAATACAATTTGCCACCCTTAGGCCACACCCCAGTTCTGTATTGTTTTCAGTGAAGTAGAGATTGAAACAGTTGAATGGTTAAAGAGCTGCATAACTGTTTAAATATGGCAACCCACAGTGAGTAGTGCTAACTGGGGATTACCACAGTTACAGAGCATAAGTTGTCTCCTATTCATCACAATGGAAGTGAAGTTGCATATTGCCTCATCCACCCACAAATCCTGGTTTCCTTTTGGAGATGATCATGGTAACTGTTGTACAGTCCATTCGCATCTTAGGGTCAAATCCTGCCCTCTGCTCCCCTATGGCCAGATCCATCACCTATTGAAGACAATGGAAGGACTCACATTGACTTCAGTGGGAGTTGCTTCAGGTACTAGAGTGCAAGGTAATGCAAAGAGCTGAGGGAACCTTTCCCTCTCCCATGCAAGCAGCTGGCCAGTTGCCCTACACAACACACATGCCTCGTGCAGTGGGGTGTACAGTTGATAAGCATCAGCAGCAAGGAGTAGCTGGTGCACTGCTCCTGGCCAGAATAACATGCTCCCCCTTTGTTTGTTGTGATAGTTTGCTGTGAGGCATTCTGCCTGGCACTAGCAGATGGTTGCCTCTGCCCATCCTATACCTTCCTGCCCTGCTCATGTGTTTTGGTTCTAGGACAGGAGTCTTCCCTCATTTATAAAGTCTTAATCCACACTGCAAATATTATTCAGTATCAATCCTATTTCTAATTGTCACTTCTGAGATTCAGAAGATGTATTGATAAGTCATTGATCAGATAGATACATTTGTATTTTGCCATATATTTCAGCAACTAAGATGCCTGTGTTTTCAGTAATCTCTCTAAACACTTTGTCTCTTTCATTTTGTAGGGCCCCATTGGTGCTGCTGGTCCTCCAGGTTTCCCAGGTGCTCCTGGTGCCAAGGTATGAATATCTTCTTTTAGAGGAAGGTGAAATGTACCATCTAATTCTTATGCACAACAAAATGTGCACTCACATCTGACACTGCAGGACTTTCAAACCAAACATTATTGTTACAGGTCAGAATGAGGAAAAATCCTAATAATCTTTTGGAAATACTATCACATATATACATAACATTTTGAAATATGGCAGCTTTTCCACACAGCTAGACTATTTTAATTTATTTTTTCCTAAATAATCCCAGGGAATGTTTGCCCCAAATGATCATAGGGAGCATGTGCCCAAAAGGATTACATAAAATATGTCGATTGTATATAGGATTGTAAAGTCCAGCTGTGGGCTCTTTGGTACAAATCTGTTCCATATTCAGCACTCAAACTGCATTGGCATTGATGTAAACTGAACTTCTTGGAGCAGAATGAATGCTGAATAATCAATAGAGGAAATGCCAGTAAGAGACTCACACTCTGGACCTGAGAGTAGGATTTCCTCTATAATTAATAATAGATTAGATGAAATCTGAATCTAAGAAATGAACAGATAAAGGCACTTATGGAGATACAGAGCTTGGTTCATCACTGCTTCACTCCTGGTACAGTTATGTATACCTGTGACAAGTGGAGTTGAAACATGCCAAATCAGCATGGTAGCATTTTACATCCACTTCATACAGGTATCAAAAACTACACAAGGTGCAGACTGGTGGCAAATCAGGCTCCTTATTTCCTGATTTCCAAAAATTATTATGAAGAACCTATAAATCTATCTTGATTCATATTTAGATCAGAATGATGGAGAATTATTTGCTGAGATCCTTAGTCTTTGCAAACTGAAATACTGTATTGAAGATGAGGATACACGCAGGCCACATTCTTGATAGAAGGCAGTAGCTTTAGAAACCCAAAAAAACCTTACCCAGAGTGTATCCAGTAATAGCAGAGAGTTTGTACAGTCAGTTTATGAATACATAAGTAATCAGAACATTTATGGGTCCAAGGGCTGAGTTTTAAAGATTCTGTCTCAGCTAAGATAGCCTCTAATTCTGATGAAAAGAAAAAGGTAAGATCCCATAAAAAGGTGTAATTGATACCCTGCCAGTAGCTTATTATAAGTTCAGATGCCAAAAATTAAATTGGACATCCATTGCCTGGAGGCACTTTGAGACCGATTCACGGTTGCTCTGCACTTTGTCATTATTTGCAATAGTGCAAACCGGCTCTACAATTGACCTGCTGTGTGATCTTGGGTAATAACATATGGTCTGATTTTTCAGAGGAGCTGGGGACCCACAGCTCCCATGTAAGCCACTGACTTCCATGGGAACTACATAGGCTTCCAAGGCTCAGTGTCTCTGAAAATGGGTAAAAAAGCTATGTCTACACCATAACCTAGGGGTGTGATTCCCCGGATCGTATACATATACTCAGGTTAGTTCTCATTGAGCTGGCACAAGTATAAATAGCAGGGGTAGAGGCAATGGAGGCACAGCTGAGCCATGCCGAGTACACACCCACCCACCTAACACCAGTTGGTATGTATTTGGCATGGCTCAGCCATGCCTCTACTGCCACTACTCGTGTTACCATAGCTACAGTGCTAGTTAGACTCATGCTGGCTTTCATCGAGTACATGTACACGAGTTGGGGAATCACAGCGGAGCTCATAGTGAAAACATAGCCTCAGTTTCTTCATATATCACACAGCAATAACAAATGTCAACGTTTATTATTAATCTCAGGTTGCAGTGGTCTGAATAGTATATGCTGAAAGACACCGTGCTGTGGTATATCACTGCACTGTGCTTGTAGATGAAAGGTCTGATACCGTTTTCTCAAATAGGGTGATATTGGAGCTGCTGGTGCTGTCGGTCCCAGTGGTCCTGCTGGTCCAAGAGGTGAGCCTGGACTTCCTGGTGCTTCTGGCCCCGTTGGCCCTGCAGTAAGTTTAGCTTCAATCTTGCTATCAGCAAATGTGAATTCTTGGAGCTTGGGGAAATAAGCAGAAGATTATGTTAACCAATACTTTTGTCTTTCTTATTAGGGCAACCCTGGTGCTAATGGCATTGCTGGTGCTAAAGGTGCAGCTGTAAGTATCTCTAAATTCAAGCTGAGTTGCTTCAGAAAGCATGTTTCAATTAAAGTGACAAAGATAATGAGATTGTTATGTTCTTTCTTTCTTTTTTGCTTAACAGGGTCTTCCTGGCGTTGCTGGTGCTCCTGGTTTGCCTGGTCCTCGTGGTATTCCTGGACCTGCTGGCCCAGCTGGTACAGCTGGTGCTAGAGGACTTGCTGTAAGTGGCATAGTCTATAATATATATCTATTTTATAATGGCCAAAGTATGCACACTTGTAAAACCTGCTGGATATATTTTATCTCTAATGGCAAACATTTTAGTTTTTCTTTCCAAGGCATTTCAAGTTACACATAGCAGCCCACTTCCACGTTTTGCCACCGATTGGCTTGTTGTGACTTAAGAATTCATATGTCGCACATCCTTCGGGTGTGATGACCATAAAGCTCAGTAGTTCTTGCACACTAATGCTATCCAAACTTGTGTAAGGCAGAAAGATGCAACAACAGTCTTAATGCCAGGCCCTTGGCTGGTATAATGCCAACTGAGGAGCAGGCCCTGAATGCTTTAGGTCAATTGATGTTATTTTAAATTACCTTTTAACATATTGTTTTCTATGAATGTTCCATGTTTCTTAAACCAAAAAAGTCCATGAGACACATACCAGGAATGGCCCCTGATTGTCTATCAAAATAGAACGATGCAGGATACTCCCATTAGATTATTTAATAGTTCTTTGCTGCATAGAAAGCTTGCACAGGTGGAAAAAAGTAGTTTTTCAGGGTGTTTAATTCTGTGACTTCTTTGCTTGACTCTAGGGTGAGCCTGGACCTGCTGGATCCAAGGGAGAGTCTGGTAACAAGGGTGAACCTGTGAGTATGGTAGCACATGAAACATGTTTCAGTGAATTAATTTTAGTGTAGCCTGTCGCACAAGATTCTGATCTTTTTCTCTATTCACATTAAAACAGGGTGCTGTTGGTCCACCAGGTCCCGCTGGTCAAAATGGTGAGGAAGGCAAGAGAGGCCCTACTGGTGAAGCTGGTGCTACCGGCTCCCCTGGTCCAGCAGGTCTAAGAGTAAGTTCTCCTTGCACATTTCAGCCATAAGAAGGGAAACTAGAACGACAAATACAAATAAAGAAATGAGGAGTCATTAATGCTACTATCCGTACTATTCTGGCTAAGTTGAGCCCCCTACAACAGAATATGCCCGTTGAACAGATATTGTATCCAATGATCTGAGCCATTTTCGTATAGTACATATTAATGCTGAAAATTATACTTGTCCTCAAAGTATATGTTCGTGGTTGGTTTCAATTATTGTTGTTTGTTAAATATTTATTGTTTTTAGAGCCCCACAAATGCACTTAGCCCTTTAAAAACACATTGATACACATAAATGTAATTGAAAGCCAGGGGCTCGATCCTGCCAGGCTGGTGAGTATCTCTGACAAGGTGCTGACGGCACCTCCAGCTGGAGAGGAACAAGGCCAGCTTCCTCCAGGAGGCACTCAGCCCTTCATAGGATCAGGCGCTCACCCGGAGAGGAAAGAAAATGGAATGTTAATCCCATATGTGTTTCAGATGAAGATTAGTGGTTGGCTATAGACAGGAAGGCCCCGATATTGCAATCTGAGCTGCACGGGCAGTTCCTTGTACTCACGTGGAACCTCCCAAGTGTCAGTAAGGCTCTGCATGGGTGCAAGGGCCCATCTGCATGGATCAGATTAGAGGATCATGGCCAAAGTTTGGCCCCAGATCCAGAGCTGAATTTTACCAAAGACTGAGGGTGCTCAGACCAAAAGTTCTGATTCCACCCATTAGAGCTCTGGGATTTCCCCACTATTGAGGGTGCTCAGATCCAGACTCATTTGAGATACCAGCAGTTCTGGTTTATATTCTGAGCTTTAGCAAACTGCCTTAGCATGTGACTTAATCTCTTTTCCATTCTTAATCTGTTCTGTGTTTGTTATTCGTAGGGCGTTCCAGGGTCTCGTGGTCTCCCTGGATCAGATGGCAGAGCTGGTGGTATGGTGAGTTTTTGTACAATTTACTTCTAGTCAAATAGTGTAATGCAGGATTTCTTTACTTATATATATGGATGATACTTATGGCTAATTGTCTCTGCTTGGTTTTAATTTTTTTTATTTTATTTTTTTTTGTAGGGACCTGCTGGAAGCCGCGGTGCTCTTGGTCCCGCTGGTGCTAGGGGTCCTGGTGGTGATTCTGGTCGCCCTGGTGAGCCCGGCCTCCTTGGTCCAAGAGTAAGTCTGAACTCAGTAGCTTTGCTGGAGAATTGCAAAAAGGGAAATGACTTTCATTTTATGGGATAGAACTATTCAAAAATTAAAGGATATTTTTGTCCATTATCAGAGGATAACTGGCCAATTTCCATCAGCCTGTCATTATACAGATCTCTTGATATTATGAGTGCTTTTTTCAACAAAATGATTAAACAATATCAAAACATTTAGTGAAATTAAGCATTATTATATAGTGCTATCATGGTAGCAACTAAGGGCCCCAATCATGGACCAGGATCCCATTGTTCTAGGCACTGTACAAACACAGAACAAAGAGATGGTCCCTATCCCAAAGGTGATTCCACTGATTATTACTAAGGCTAAGTTTATGTCACAGGATCCAGAATCCCTGACTTCCAGAGACCTCAGTGACATTTTCTGCTTCAGCCCCTGGGGCCATGGGACTGGAGCTGGCAGCCAGCGGGGCCCTGGCAGGGTTCCAGCGATGGGCGACAGCCTCTTCAGAGTCCCCTGACAGCCTCCTCAGGGGGCCCTCCTCAGGGTTCCAATGACAGATGACAGCCTCCTATGTGTGGGAAGGAGGGAAGAGGGGGAACCCTGCAGCTCCCAGTCACCATGGTGGCAGGAGACACTATGGAGCTGCAGCAGCAAAAGTCACAGACAAGTCACAGCTTCCATGAATTTTTGTCTATTGCCCATGACCTGTATGTACGTATACTAAAAATAAACATGACAAAATCTTAGCCTTAGTTGTTACTTATACAATGTGATAATTATGATCATAGATCAAATTTGTGTGTCTGTTACAGTGTTCTCTAAGCCACATTGGCCCATATTCTTATTCACGCTAACTGAAAGAACAATAAATCTTGTCCATAAATTCACATGAGTTGATAGGTTATCTAGAACTCAATCCTGCTCCCGTTAAAGTCAGTAGCAAAACTCCCATTGAGTTCAGTGGAGCAGGATCTGGCCCTAGTCTGTCACTGTCTTCGTGGCATTGGTTTTATTCTCTCTAGTTCACCCTCTGTAGAATTTGTTTCCATCAGCTTTCTAATGAATGTATAAACCATTAGCTCCCAATTCTGCAAACACTTATACACATACTTAACTTTAAATTTGTGAATGTTTGCATTCACATTAGGGCCTAAATGAGTTTAACCAAGTGGCACACATATTATAAAATACAGTATACGGAATTAAAATGGCTGTTTTCAGTCTGTGTGGGAATATATTACTGAGTTCTGCTTTAATGTGGTTTTGGTGCAAACAATAGGAAATAAAGACTTATTTACTGCAACTTATTCAAATAGTATATAGAAAAAGCTGGGGGGGTTGTTTTGTTTCTGTTCTTTTTAATGATCTGAATGAATTTCATGATAATAAAACACACCCTTTCTGTTTTAGGGTCTTCCAGGTCAACCTGGTAACCCAGGCCCTGCTGGCAAGGAAGGCCCCGTTGTAAGTATTCTTTTCTTTTCACTATATTTTCCAAATATATATTAAAACACCAGTAATAGCTATATTTAGGAAGCTGAAATCTCATTGTTCAGCTTTAGCACAACTATGTTGAAAGTCAGTGAGATCATTTCAAAGTATCCTTTACAGTTATGTATTTTATTGCTCAAGGGACTGATCCAAAATCCATGGAGGTCATTGGGAGTCTTTCCATGGGCTTTGGATCAGGCCCATAATCCCAAAAAGTGAAATAACAATAAAAATACGATTACCATTGTCACAGAAAGGAGAAAACATACAGAGTGACTGTATATTCAGATATGCTCTCCACTTTTTAAAAGTAAACCATATGCATTAGATGTTTGCTGCTTCCCCATACAGGTAACTCTTTTCTTTACATCACAGAAAGAAACTGAACCATGGGCCTGTGATTAAAAAACAGGCATTCAAAAGTATGATTGATTTTTCTAGGGTTTCCCTGGTGCTGATGGTAGAGTTGGCCCAACTGGTCCAGCTGGTGTAAGAGGCGAGCCTGGCAACATTGGATTCCCTGGACCAAAAGGTCCCAATGTAAGTACAATAGAGCAGAGCTTTATAGTTAAGACTTGAATCTGCTTGCATGCCATTTGCATTGTTATTTATTGAGTATAGTATACTTAATGCTATCAGAACATTTTTGTCTCTAGTAATTTGTGCAGTAACCCAAAACAGAAACAATATTTTTTCAACAAACCAGTAGAAAATGTTTAAGGCTGTTATCAGATTAAGTGCATATTACAATATATGTTCATTTTAGTGCTGCTCTCTATATTTAATTGTTCTACAAACATTGGTCCCCGGTATGCATTTCAACTGTAGAGGAACTGCAGAGTCTGGCCCTCCAAAAGCTTTCTGAATATGCCTGAATATATACAGTCTGATCTAAAGCCCATTGAAGCCAGTAGAAATACTCCCATTGACTTTAGTGAGTTTTGGATCAATCCCATAGGTGTGATAGGTAATTTTTACACTCAACCCCCTGGGATTTATGGTGTTGCCTAGTGAAAGCCACCATGCACAGCATCTCAGAGAGCAGAACTGAGTCCTGCCAATATAGATGAATGGGGATTTGAAAAAAAGGACAAGGTAATTATTTCTATTGTATAGATGTTTTTTCCTACTTCTTCAACTATCCAGTGAAAAGGTTTGAAAACATAGGGATAAAGGAATATTATAATAGATTTTGTGGCATGGAAAATAACAATCTTTGAATGGCACTTTAACTGTTTCCAGAATGATGACTTGTTTAATTTGTTTGTGTTTCCCCTCTTCTCCCTCCTCTCCCCCGATTAACTGTAGGGTGAACCTGGCAAACCTGGTGACAAAGGCAATGTTGGTGTTGCTGGCTTACGGGTATGTGTATATTTTATCTAGTAACATATAGATAGGAGGCAAGAGAGCAATAACAGATATTCAAGGCCCCCACAAAGAGAAGATAGTATTAGTTTGTGCAAGTGAACCAAAGAATAACAGATGAAATAGGAGAACACTCTGTAAACATGTCTAACCTTCTGCCAGTACACATTGGACTAACGTTAAATGTGAATTACTCTGCTTGGTTCACCACATACATCAGACCCCTTCCCCTGTAAATTGATTTTGAAAAGGAAAGCTTATTTGTTTCCAATTTATCCCTCAAATTCTGTTTTCTTCATATTATTTATGAGATTTACTAAATCTCCAGTGGAAGGGATTGCTTTTCATTCACATGCTGCCATCAAGAACTCTTATTTTTCTATGGTTGATGGATCAGATTCATTCATATAACTTCACTGAAGGAAGTTTCACCAGGGATGAATTTGACCCCATGATTTCAAGTTAGTTCTAGAACCATAGCCATCCCACAATACAATTGTGAGCATTTCTGCTATCTTCTTACAATGCAGCTATTAAACAGAAATGGATAGAAATCTGAGCAGGATAAAGACTCTTATTAACTAGACCAGTTATAGGTACAAAATAAGCTGTTATGGCCCTATACTTTCAGAACGATTGTGTAATTCAGAAAGACAAGAAAACTTGGATTTATAAATGAGTCATCAAATGTTTCTCCAATACTGTATTTAGGGTGCTCCTGGTCCTGATGGCAACAATGGTGTTCAAGGTCCCCAGGGCGTTGCTGTAAGTAACAACTTCTACATCATAAACCTAGTTGCAGAACGTTCTTGGTTTAATGTTAAACTACAGGACTTCCAATATGAAAAGCCTTCTCTTGTATTTCCAGGTCCTAGTTAAGCATTTTTCTTTTTAATTCCTTCTAGGGCAATCCTGGTGCAAAAGGTGAACAAGGTCCAGCTGGCCCCCCTGGCTTCCAAGTAAGTAAATATTCACTTGCCAAATATTATCCCATATATTTTATTATTCATAGTAGCAAACACTATAGTTAATATTTAACTCTCCCATTCTTTGTAAGCCCACCTTAGCCCATTCAGAACTTTCTTAGTAGCTTTCTATGTAGCCAGCTGAAATCTCAAATATTTAGACTTCTTCAGTGTAACTGTGTCAAAGCACTCAATTTATGAATAAATGTCAAAAATATTTGGGCCCAGATGTTCTTTCTTTCTACCATGCAGTGGGACTACACAATTGTTCTCATAACTTAGAACCTGATCAAAAGCCCATTGAAATCATCTGGAGTCTTTCAGTGGGCTTTAGGTCAGGCCCTGAAAGCAAAACATGTCCCTTGATCTTTCACGTTCTAAACTTGGCCTCTTACTGCTGCTTTGCTGTAAGATGTGTAGGCTCTTCAGTAACAATCTGAAATGCATTCAGTATTTCAGGTAATAACTTTATTCATACATGTATTTCTTTTCATTTAGGGTCTCCCAGGCCCCTCAGGCCCTGCTGGTGAAGCTGGAAAACCAGGTGACAGAGTGAGTACACAAGCAGTAGTTTGCAAGTAGTGACAGTTGAGTCACCTAAGTGCTGTGATTAAACTCATACATAAGGTGAAGTAAAACTAAGTCTAGTTTAGATTCCCCCATTTACCAAAATGAAAAGTGTTCCATATTGTATGCTAATTTCTACCTAATTCATTATTAAAGGCAGCAACAAATCAAGACGTTCACTTAGCAATTGAGGAGTATTTCTTATTTCAAAGTTCTAATATGAACAAAGCCAAACACTGATCTGACTTACACTCTGTATTCCAGGTTGAATATCTTTAAAAATAGAGTGACAATAAATGGAAATTATTTGACAGAAAATTTCCATTCCAAAACTTCAGTGTCTGCTATTCTTCCGGAATTATTCTAGTTTTATGCCAGTGTAATTCCACTGAAATCTACTGAATAAAATTGCGGTAAATCAGTGGTGAAGCAGGCCTCCAGAGTCTGCAAAGTTTGAAAGCTAGACCTGCCAGTGCCATAGGATACTGTCTGGCTGCATGTTTGGGGAGGAAAGGGTCTCTGCACCCTTTCATCGTTACCCACCCTTGTGCACCAAAGGCCAGGTTGTGATGTGCCATCCTTATCATATGTTATTGCACTGAAAAGTATTTCTAACTAGTATTTAAAAAAAACAAATGTAAGACTACAACAATCATGACAAACCTGCTTTAGAAATCAGCTTAACCCATGTTTTTCTTTTGTCTAGGGTATTCCAGGTGAATTTGGTCTCCCCGGTCCTGCTGGCCCAAGAGTAAGTTACTCTTCATGGTACATTTTCAAACTCTGCCTTGATAAAGTTTTCTTTATTTATGTACATTTCTAATAAGACTTGATAAACTCAGGAGGAATGAGAATTCTCAGCCCCAGTGCATGCGTCAGGGCCTGCTAAACCTCCCATGTAGTGGGAAAATAATGGGGATGGCCTGCTGCTCCCTCCTATGTCATGTCTGACCTCTGCATATGCATAGAAGGCCTGGTCCAAAGCACAGTGAAAACAATAGATTCCTTTGCGCTATGGATCAGGTACACTGTGCACTAAACTACTGGCCATGACCCCAACACACTTAGTCACTTCCAAACCTACCTTACCTCCAACCCTAGCAAGATAGTGTAGAGAAATGCTGCAAAGACTTCTCTGCATTGCACAAAGTGATGCAGAATCCCCCTGCTCGTGCTTAGAAGTAGGCAAAACACTATACTTTGCTGTGGTGGGGATAGAAGGCTACTCCTGTTTTGGACATTGGTTCTTTAAAACACCTGTTTAACTAGTTGCTTTTCAAAATTTGACCATATGGCTACTAGCAGAAACAAAGAGCAAAAAGTTCATGGCAGTATTGCTCTCCTGCCATGCAGGAAAAGCTCTGATTGTGAGAAATAGTTTACATTTTATTTAGTTGTCCCTAAACTGCTTATCAGAAAACTATCCAGTTGGCTTCAAAACACTTAGAAGCTGGGAGATGCCTTTTTTCCTTTTAAAAATTGTATATATAAACACTTAATGTTCTTAGGGGTGATAATGAGCATTACTGAACTAAAACAGACAATAAAGATGCTTGCTTGAAAATTGTGATGGCCCTAATCCTGCGAGCTGCTCCATATGGGTGGACCCCCATTAGAATCCTAATCCTGCCTTCAAATGGGCCTATGGTGCATCAGTTCACAATTGTGCATATGGATCTTGTTAAGAGAAGTTGTGTGCACCCTGTCCAGAGGCAGAATTTTGTGCTTAGAAAATATTTGTATTTTAACTGGCAATCTCTCTCGATTAAAAGCTTTTGGGATTTTGTATTGGTAGGTATGTGTCAAAAACTATGGACCAGATTCTCTACTGCCTAGTGAAGTCATTTATACCTGTACAAAGTGGGTGTAAAACTGCCATTCTGATTTGTTTGCATTTTGCAGCCAGTTTGCATAGGTATCAGTGACTGCACAAGGTGCAAGGTCTTGGAAAATCAGCCCCTTTTGAAAGTGTACTTGGAATATATTTTACACAATGTGAATGCCAATGTATTTTTTTTAGTTTGCACAACTCACCTCAAATAAAGAGTTTGGTGCAATCAACCAGCCCTTTAATGGCTCTGCTTTATCAAGGACAATTCAAACCAACCTGTCTCTTTCAGGGTGAACGTGGCGCACCAGGTGAAAGTGGAGCTGCTGGTCCTGTAGGTTCCATGGGAAGCCGTGGTCCAACTGGCCCACCAGGCCCTGATGGTAACAAGGTAAACCTTTGCAAACTGCTACTGCTGTGACCACTGAAACCTTGACAACTGAGTGCGTAACTCCACTTGATGCTGATGACAATTACCTACATATATCCCTGAGACAGTGGGCCAGATCCTCAGGTGGCATCAAATGCCAAAGCTCCATTGAGACCTAGTATGTACTAGTTTGTTAAGCACTGAAAATTTTCCCTTTACAGAGGACGTGAGTGGGATTCCAGCTAGGAATCACTGATACAATTTCTGTTAGCTAAGTGTTCCATTCACCTCTTTTGAACTGGATTTATACTGTGCCTGACTCATTGTTCCAAACTTTCATCATTGTAAACATTAGCACCTGCATTTCTGTATCTTAATTACTGATATCTGCAAATATGGGAGCCCAATGATGAGCTGACACAAAACTGCCCCCACAAAAACAAAAGCCTGGTTGAAGCCCAGGTGAATCTGGTGCTTAAGTTTCACTTGACCCACAGATCAAGTTGCAAAAACTGAAAGCAAGAGCATCATTTAGTGTCTGAGGATCACAGCTAAAGTCACAGAGAAACAAGGAAATCCAGGCATTGTCATATCTTTGCAAAATCTCATCAGTAAAGTTGAATTTGGAATCCAGGCTCCATTCTGTCAAGACCTCCAGATTCTAAAGAGTCAGGAAAATGGTTCTGATTTGGGCCTATTCTCTAGTAGAAAATTGGGGTGATGCGAGAGGAGGGGGCGGGTTCCTGGGCAAAACGGAAGAGTAGTGTTTTGGAAGATCAGGTTGTTCACCTGAAGCGAAATTCAGCCATCGAGTGAACAAGCACTACTCCACTGCCTTCAGGGAACATTGCTGAAAGCAATGAAGTAGCACCCATTTACCACAGGGATAAATTTTAAAAAATCCTCTAAAATTCGAGGCAGACTATTTGAAGATAAGAATGATTTATTGAGCCAGTTCTTTCAAAAATTAGAAGAAAGATGGGGAATTCTATCTTAAGATAATTTTGCTAAGACCCTTACAGAACAAATCATTCCTTTCTTACATGTTCCCTTGTTACTGCTAGGGTGAACCTGGCAATGCTGGTGCCCCTGGTGGTCCAGGCCCAGCCGGCTCTGGTGGAATCCCAGGCGAGAGAGGTATTGCTGGTATCCCAGGAGGCAAAGGTGAAAAGGTAAGTCACCAGTTTCAACCAGTTTAATTGCAACTGAAACACATGTGCACAGGTTGTGGGGGACAGGAGAGGGGTGACTCTTTGTGTTTTTAAACAACTGAACAGAAAGGTCACCTGAATATAACTTTCACCAAAGCTGAAAAGTTACGTGAAACTATATTTCACAGACACTCACCACTAGCACATGAGTAAATGAGCTATTTTCTCAACAAAGTCATGATCCTGTGAGGTGCTGAAAGTCTCCTTTCTGATGTCAGCACCCTTGAATACCCTTGGGAATCAGTAGGAGTAGTGGTCACTCATCACTTTTCAGGACTGGGCCCCATAAGTGTATTGAGAGATCTATTAAACTTGTCTTCAGTGAGTCCTAATTACAGTAAGAATGGAGCTATGTAAAAAGGGCTCCACCTACTTTGCTACAACTTGTTGAGCACTGACCACTAGTTACAGGACCTGTAATATTTATGACATGTAGTTAGCAAATGTAGAACGAATACCGTTGGCAGTGTCATACTTATATCACGGTATTTTCCTTCATCTGGCTGATCCATTCACAATTTTATTCTTGGAAAATGGATTAAGAAACTGTTTTTAATTTTGGAATTAGGAATGCCCTTCAGTCTGCCTGAGCAACTCACCCCCATTCATATTACTACTGTGTATAAAACTCAATGATGAATTGCAAAATCTAGTATCATTCTGTCAGATACTCCAAATGTGAAGTGCCTAAGTATTTGAGTAATCTAGGTATCCAAGGGGAATCAGAGAAATATCTCAGCAACCAAAGCCTTTCTTAGGATGTGAGAGTATGAAAACTAGTGAATGACCTCTAAGCCTGAGGTTGGCAATATTACTTCATTTGTTTTGACTAAAGGAATCAAAAGGCATTCAGCTAAAGATGCAGTCAAAAAGGGATGAGGCCTGGAACTGCCTGATACTCTTTATAAGATACAGTATCTAGGGAGCTGCCGTGTGGATCAATGCAAAGCAACAGTACATATTTGAGAAAAATAGTTAGGGCTGAATCGTATTCTGATTCCTTGAGGCTACAGTGATGGCCAATGACTATCCTTCTTGTGACCCTTGTTCACTGTGTAACCATTTATATGCTCCCATTGTGTTCAACAATTATTTTTCCTGCTCCAAGCATAAAGTATAATGCAGATTCCCAGAAGAATTTGTACATATTGTTTTTATGGGCCAAAGGAAAAGGGGGAGGGATAGATTTATAATATAGATTATTTATACTATAGATAGATTATATCAGCAGCCCTATTCATGTCTCACATTGTTGCAAGCCAGATTGAGGTCAGTAGCAAGCCCCTCATCTTTTTCACAGATTGTAATTTGTAATTGAATCTTTAATTCCATTCAAACACACTGTGACCTGGGAGGAACATCTATGGGTATGGAGCAGGATTTCCACATCAGGAGAAGGGGAACTGAGTTTGCAACTCCTTTAACTTTTCTTTTGTGTTTTTTGGGGTGGCCCTATGTCATTCCTCTTCCTCTGCAACTTCACTCCACAACTCACTGCTTAGCACAGGCAATGGCACACTGAGTAATGCATTTGCTATTAAACTCTCATTCAGGAGTGTCAGATTTTAGTCTGCATGTTAAAAAGAAAATGTACCCCAAAATGAAGATTTCCTTCTGCACTCAAGATACACATACAATAACTGCACATAAAGAAGGAAGGAATTATGTCTCTATGTAGGAATAAGAGTTAAATGATGATACAGTTAAAATAGGCAGTTTAGATCTCTTTTTGTCTCTGGCCTTCATTAACAATATAACATGGTGGGGTTTTATTTTATTTTTTTCCTGTTTCCAGGGTTTACCAGGCCTCAGAGGCGAAGCTGGGGCAACAGGAAGAGATGGCTCTCGGGTGAGTATATCAAGTCATTCTATTATCACTAAGTTTAGCTCCGAACAGTTCAGAAGTGTTTCTGTTGAAGGAGAATGAACAAGATTTACAGGAGCATGTTCAAGCCTTTCCCGAAGTCTAAGATCTGTTCAGGTCTTCTGCACAGTCAACAACAAAATGGTGTTTAGACTTCAGCTCTCCATATTTTAAAGAAAAGCTTTCAAATACACCAGCAAAATAAAATAATAACTTGATTGAGTAATACTGAGAAGGATTAATCTGGAGTCCCAGCTTTCTCTAGTGTAAGGGAACCAGAGATGTCTCAGGACACTAAATGTTTTGCATTAATGAACTCAAGGATCTCACACTTTATTGCTTCCATAGGCTGAGCTCCTTGCACACCCCAGAGACTCCTTGCATCTCTCCATTCCAACCTCCCACAAGTTCCTTGTGTGCCACCCTCCCATCCCCCTCTATTTCCAGACTCCCTGCAACTCTACCACTCCTTTCCCCTGTGCCGGGGCTCTGTGTACCCTCCCATTCTTCCCTTCCCCCCCCCAGACCAGGGTTCCCCATTCTCCCCCCATGCCAGGGGCTTTGTGTGCCCTCCATTCCTCCCTTTCCCCACCACTACCACCATTATTATTTCTTTTCTTTCTGCCTGGTGAAAACTCATTCAGGGTGTTTTAACTGTATTGGGAAGATGGACAGGGCTGAGATGGTGTTGGAAGGTGTTGATGGCTGCCATCAACTGGTTTTTTTGTTGTTATTTTTTATCTCTAGACAATTACAGATCTGGCTGAAGTGGATGGTTCTGTTAACCAGATACCAGGGGCATTGTGTTCCACCCGTATCTCCCTTCCACTTTTCTGATTTTCACCAAAATCAATAGCGTTCTGCCCACTGATGTCTAGAACACTCCCTAAAATTTCAAAATTGATTGGATGCTGTGTTTTTGAGTTATCTGGTTGCATACAAACAAATGCCATTGATCTGAGTATAGGGCCTTGCTTCACTCAGACAGTTATGCAATGTGATATTACCCTTTAGTTACAAATATTCACACTATATGAGCCCGAAACTGCAAACCCATGAATCACAGGAGTAAAACTCATGTAAGCCAAGTAAGTCTTTCATTGAAGTCAATGGGTCTGCTCAAGTAAGGTTCCATGATCAGACCCTATATACATTAGGTGAAGTGGAAAAGGGTTAAACAATAGACATATACAAATTAAGGGCTCAGCCCTGCAATTGTTCAGTGTATGAACAGCAGTAAAAGTCAATGAGAGTTATGAGTGTAGATCAATGGCGGAAACAGTGAGGTAACAATGAGCTCATTTTTCATTTGTTCTAATTGAAGATCTCTTGTACCCCAAAGGTACATTAGTTTTTTAAAGAAGGCACTCATTTTAATGTGAATGCTCAAAGAGGCTTTGGGATACTCCCAGTCCATCTGGGAACTTGTACTTTGAGAGGAAGAGAGTGATGAAACATTTTTTCCTCACAAATTTTGCGTCATATAAGTTCATAGCTAATAAAACAGCATTGTCACACTGCTGTCTCCAGAGGGAAGAAAAGAAAGGAAAGGCAGTGGAGCAGAGAGAATGGCCACTCTTGCTTGCATGAATATATGTAATGAGAAATCATGCCATGTTTCTGTCTTGTTCTTTAGGGTATTCCTGGTGCTGTTGGATCCCCTGGCCCTGCTGGTGGCCCTGGTGATCGGGTATGTCTTCCTTTGCTTTTTTGTTGCCAGTGTAACTTTTGTATGAACATTTAAAGGCTGCAGGGTAAAATGTAACCAGTTTCTATTTAGAATAAAAAGAAATTCCATTCTAGCTAGCATTGTAAATAGACATTCTACATCTTTCATATATTGCCCATATTGGGAGGGCTACCAGAGGCTATAAAGCCTTACTGGCAAGTGAAGAAGGATTACCACAGCACTGTTCTGTCCTATGCAAACGGGTCGGGGTGGGAAGAGTTGTAAGAGTATAGTGGGACCATATGTAGAGAAGGTTCTGGATTGGGCCCTGCCTTTCTAACTTCACATAGAGCCTAGTTCTGATTGCACACTTAGAATTCTGGTGGGAAGGGGAGCAGGCAGAGGTGATGGAGGAACACATATCAACTCCTCATTGTTTTGAAATACCCTTGCTAACAATTTCAGGAAATGTCCAAAAACCATGCGAAAAATGCAACTCAGTAGCATTAAATAGGTGAAAACGAGAGTATTCTGATGAAGAGTAATATGTAGTGGTGCTCTCTTCTCACTTGCAGGCATAGGGGAGATGAGTACATAATTCCCCCATTAATCAAAGAGAAGGCCATATTACCTAGAGTACGTCCCCATTCTGATTACAGTCAGTGTGACTGCCAATGGCACATCATAGTGAAAATGTTCTTTGGTATATTTTAGGGTGAAGCTGGTCCTGCTGGCTCTGCTGGCCCTGCTGGTGTTCGTGGTAGTCCCGTAAGTAGCAACTTAGAGAACATTTGCAGATGCAAAAATGCTACATTCAGAAAACAACTACTCTTGAGTGCTGACAGCTTTAGTCCTGAGTATTTCTTATCTCACTCTAGGGTGAACGTGGTGAGAGTGGTCCTGCTGGCCCTAACGGATTTGCTGGACCTCCTGTAAGTACCAAGTGTATGATTCACTGTCAAACGCTGCAAAATTCTGTTGTTGTGTTCCTTTAAAATATATTTTAAACATTTTTATTCCTCTCTGTGTTTTTAGGGTGCCGCTGGCCAAACTGGTGCTAAAGGCGAGCGGGGTCAGAAAGGACCTAAGGGTGAACTTGGTCCACTGGGTGCTATTGGCCCAGCTGGCAACAGTGGACCAGCAGTAAGTAAACTGAATTTACAGTTAAAATACTGATCCTTGATTAAACTATGCAACCAGTACAGCTGGCAAGTAGGCTTTGAACTTTAAACAGTTTTGTTTTGTTTGTTTCTCTCCAAGTTTCATAGTTTCAAAACTAAAGTTTTAAGCTGTGAAAAAGGTGGTGATTTTGGTTTGGAAGTTTGTGAGAACTTTGTCATCAGTTTATTTGGGAAACTCAGATGAACTCCTTTGCCTCCAATCACTCTGAACTTGATTCAAAACATTGAAACTTTGAGTTAAAAGCAAAACCATAAATGTGTCCAGGTTACTAAGAAGACATGAGATCATCAATACACCTGCAGTCAAGTTTCTTGTGGCTTCAGATAACAAATTTTAATATTTGTGATAAAGGTTTTTATTCATTTCTCTTAACAAAAGCTGTTATAATTTATACAATCTGTTTATTTCCCATTTATAAAAATGCACCTAGCCAAGACTGTAGGCTCAAGTGTACAATTTAATTTTTTGTTCTATGATAGAACAAATTCAGGTTCAGCCGGGATCAATATTAAATTCCTCCTAACACAAGAACCAAAAATCCCCCACTGCCCCCTCACTTTGTTCATGTCCACTCAACTGACTTCTTCAAATAGAGGCTAGGAAAATAAATAAGTTTTGCAACATGCTATGAAGGTCAATATATTGAGGCTGTTTTGGGCCAAGCAAAGAGATGTCTGTGGGTAAATTCCAAAGTTGAGGATCCCTCACTAATGGCATCCTATCAAAGATAAAATATATTCTTTAGGGGCTGGACTTTCAGACCTATACTCCTCTTGTACATGTGCACCTGCACTTGTGGTTTTGATGGAACTGTCTTCACATCCAAGTGACGTAATATAAGACATGGGGACTAGGTTGAAAAGATGCTGAAAGTCAGGACCTCGATCTTTAACTATTCCCCTTTTTGAAACTTTACAAGAGGAAATTTATTTACAGCATTGTTTAGGGCTTTACCCTTCTCAGTATGCTTCCAGCTAGAGCAGTATTCTGCCTTGGCCTTACTCAATCTATATAGAGTTGTTCTAATATCCATACAACATATATGTAAGTGGTTTCTTCATGCCCTTTGCCAACTAAGCCATTGCTGTTTTGTTTTGTTTCTGAGTTTGTGGGTGTGCATGTAACATGATGGAAGCCAGTTTAAATTGAAAAATCTTCCCCTTAAAGCCTGAAGCCCTTACTCAGTTTGTACCAAGTCCTAGCTATGCTGACTTCCATGAGTTCACTTGCATAAGGTATGAGTGAAAGCTAAGCAAAGGAACTCAGGATTTGGCCCCAGTATTCGAATATGTACTCTGATATTGGAGGGGGTGGAGCAATCCTGTTTCCATTAAAGTTGATGGCAAAACTCCCATTAACTTCAGTCAGAGCAGGATTGGGACTTTTTTCTATATCTGGAACTTCGGAGGTTTTTTGTTTGGTTCATCATTTTCCCTTTCTCCTCCTCGCATGTAGGGTCCCATTGGTGCTGCAGGCCCCGCTGGTGCTCGCGGTGACGCTGGTCCTTCTGTAAGTCTTCAAGCTTCTTACACCTCCATTTTCTCTTGACTTTGAATCATGGTTCAATGATTCACCTTCCAATGATTCAGCCCTTACCTTCTCCTTGATTTTTATTTGTAGGGCGCCACTGGTTTCCCTGGAGCTGCTGGCAGAACTGGTCCTCCCGGCCCTGCGGTAAGTAATTGGTGAAAGTAGTTTATCAGATGACAGACAGGCTGAACCACATTATGGACAAATCCCGATCTCAGTTCCATCTATATAAATCACTGACGTAAGAGGAGTTACTCCTGAATTACACAGGTGTAACTGAGATCAGAGACAGGCCCTTCATTACTTAGCACCAGGTGTTTAAACGTGCTTAGGTTCATAGAGTTTATATGGGTGTCTAATGGGAATTTCAGAACCTCTCCCATTGGGAGTTAGGTGCCTAGATACTTTTGAAAATCCCACTAGGCATCTGTCTGCATGTCTAGGTGCCTAAACACCTTTGTAAATTGTGCCTTTTGTGATAGTTTTCTGCCACCTCTATTCACACTGAGTAGCAACTTACTCTGGGAGCAGTTCCACTAACTTCAGTGGGAGTGTTCCTAGGGAAAGGCAGTCCTCAGCTTGGGAAAGTGTGGCAGAAAGTCACTTTTTGCCCACATTTTCAAAACTGAAAATCTGCCCTCTTTAAAGTGCCCTAAGTTGAGCACCCAAAAATGAAGGGACCCAAAATCACTAGTTCCTTTTGAAAATTTGGACCCTTAATTTTTTCCCACCCAAAGCTTTTCTTTAAGATCCAGTATGTAATCTAATGACACATGCAAAGGCTGGCACGTTCATCACAAAGGTGCTTCCATTCATTTGAAAAAGACCTCTTTTTTTTTTCGTGTCTGACATTCCTGTATTTAATTCTGTTGGATATCACCGCATGTCTGACAGAGCTAAAAGCTGCTATAAAGGGTCCAGACAGACTGGAAGAAGAAAATACCCAGTTATAAAATTGATTATTATAATGTTAATAATCACAGCCAGTAGGCACAGAACCAAGACTATAGTTTATTCTGGGCCAAATTGTACCACTCTTATTCACACTGCTCCTTGGGTAGTTCCATTGATTTCAGACATACATGGTGAGTAAGGGAGGGAGACGCTGGAACTTCTAACTTTCTAATGGAAGTTAGACCCCCCTAAATACCTTTGTGGATCTGGGCCTAAATCCCTAATAAACTATTGCTGAGTGCCTTTTTTGTTTCATTGAGAAATGATGCATAATCTCTGTCTCTGCAGGATAGTGAACTAATGCTTATATTTAATCCTAGGGTATCACTGGTCCCCCTGGTCCTCCTGGCCAATCTGGCAAAGATGGTCCTAGAGGCCCACGTGGTGATACTGGTCCAGTTGGTCGTCCTGGTGAACAAGGTATCGTTGGCCCAGCTGGTTTCATTGGTGAGAAAGGTCCATCTGGAGAGGCTGGTGGTGCTGTAAGTCATACAACATCTCTTCACATTCCTAAATATTGCTTTTAATGTAAATATTACAAATTCCAGTACAGGTCTTGTGCTTCATCAGTTTTCTCTTTTCGCCCCTATCTGGCAAAGTGTGTAAGCTCATGATTCCTTCTGAGTATGTCCCTAAATCCCACTGAAGTCAATGAGACTTAAGTACATGCTTAAGTGCTTAGTTGAATTAGGGCTGTGAACGCAAAGTGTGTTGTAAGCTCTCTGAGTCAGCTTCTGCTGTCTTTACTTCTGCTGAGTAGCATATTAGTCTGAGAACACCCTTCTGAGACCAGTGGGGCTATTTGTAGAGGAACATAGTATTCGGTCTGAGTAAGGGTGGCAGAATTTGGCTTTCTGCCATTAAGCTGTGGGGCAAGCATATTGCTCTTCCGCACAACAAAATACCAAATATGATGCTAAGGAAGAAATTTGTAATTGTATGTTTTAGACAATTTCAGGTCACTTATGGCTCAGAATCCCTAATAAGTGGATGAGGTCTAAGTGATCTAAACTGTAGGTTTAAAATTGTACAACAACAAAATTGATCAGTGCTCTTCAACTTGCACTCTCAGAATTACTAGCCATGCTAAGGCCAAAATGATATTTTGAGGGCCTAGAGTATAGGCTACCTTGGGTTATTGCTTTCTGCTTCTCTATCAGTTATTCTTTCTATGATCTATTTTATTTACAGCAAACAGTTAATTCTGTAGTGCCACACATATGATTTGTGCATGCAAGTGACAATAATGCTAATGAAAGCTGTGTAGTTAAATCTTTATGCATCACACTTAGAAATGTTCCCCTTATATCCAGTGTAAATCTTTGTAGAACATTTCTGAACAAGAAAATCTAATTTTGTATTAGAAATATTGGATAATGGAGCTAATACGCCTGATTCCCCACTACTTTACACCTAGCATATTCATTTGCATCTGACCTAATAACATTTTACACTCACATTGCATAGGCATAAATGAATATGGGCCCTAGCTAGCTATTCTTGGACCAAATTAGCTCACCCCTTCACAATTTCAGCAAAATAGAAGAGTACAGCAAAGGACTCTCAACAGCAGAGTGTATGTTCACATTGGTATCTTTAAATCTTTCCAAAGATTAGAGGATCAGTTTGTATACTACAGCATCTCATTAAATAGATTTATCCTATCACTGTACTGAAAAATACCACATTCTTTATGCACAGCCCTCCCTCTATGGCATGCCAAAGGCCTGGGATATTACAAGGGCTCAGCAGAACACAGAGAAAAATAAATTTTTCACCAACAAAACTTTTAATTGGAAAATATTTTTGTTGGAAGAGTTTTTAGCAGCTATATATATATTAGAGACTTTAACTTTGAAATGTAATGCAAAATACAGAATGTCTAACTTCTCTTGTATGGGAATTATTGTTGAGAACTATGTAGTGAGATTCCTCTGAAAGCATTTGATGCAATTATGGGATCAAATCAAATTGCAAAAATTTAGTCTTGGTAAAAAATCCATTCAGATTTGAAGTGCCACTGCAAAGCTCCATTTTTATAGACAAGGACCATAAC
Organism: Dermochelys coriacea; assembly: GCF_009764565.3. Lineage (NCBI taxonomy): Eukaryota > Metazoa > Chordata > Testudines > Dermochelyidae > Dermochelys > Dermochelys coriacea. The sequence continues at coordinate 223,468,519 of NC_050069.1, read as the reverse complement.
ATTTGATGTTCTCTTCCTCCTTCCTCAGGGTCCTCCTGGTATCTCAGGACCTCAGGGTATTCTTGGTGCTCCTGGTATCCTTGGTCTCCCTGGCTCTCGGGGAGAACGTGGTCTTCCTGGCATTTCTGGAGGAACAGTGAGTCTATGACATCAGTTATATTCCTTTTATCAGAAACTTCAGAGATAAAATTGACATTTTCTTTAACATTTAGTCTAGGACATATAGAACCAGATTCTGATCAATGGAGTCAGAACAATGTAAAATTGGTGTGAGATCAAATAGTGGCTCACTATATCTAATACTTTCTTCAAAGAAACAGTAAGACTGATTCTGAGATTTGGGATTTAAAGTATAGTAGAACCTCACTAATTCTGGCTAATATGCTAATCTGTACATCCCATCCTTTAATTTGCACCCCCCAAAAAAATCCCTTCTTACATTTTGCTATGCATTATCCCGTTATTTTTAATTTTGTGTGTTTACTTTCCCACTAATTGCAATGCACAGTAATTGGTAATGGATCTCTCCGTCATTAATGTCAATTAATGAGGTTCTCTTTCACTTTGTATCCCATGGGTTAAATCAAGTCAGTTATACACTTATGAATTAAAATGTTCTTTAGATAGCACACCAATGCTCATGTCACAAATCTGCCTTCATCAAGATCTTAGAGAGACAAGGTGGGTGAGGTAATATCTTTTATTGGACCAGCCTCTGTTTGGAGGAGAGACAGGTTTCCAAGCATATGCCAAGATTTTCCAAATGGCAGCAGTCTAGGACCACATGCAAAAATCCAGTTGCAACGTTGTGTCTAACTCGCATGTCAAATTACCACAATCACTCTCTCACACACAAATGGATATTGTGCATGTCCTGTTGGGCATTTCAACAGCCATTTTCAACTGTAAGCACCTTATTTGTGTCTGGAAATGAGGACACCCATTAGGCATGCATTTATACCTAACCCTCGGCACTTCCCCTTTTGAAAACCTGTTCCAGAATGTGTAATATTAATCTTTCACTATTAAGCTTTTGTTTCCCACATTGGCTGGGGGAGGGAGAAGGCACAAAGCATGAAGTAAAAAAAATTGCTTTTTTGCAGTCAGATGCATATGTTAGTTTGTCCAAATTCTGCTTTGCTTCTGGAACTCCTTAAAGAGATATTTCTTCTGTGTGCAGTTCATGGGCAGAAATAAATATTCAGAAAAGTGTTGCTCGATAAAGCCAGTATGTGAATTGCAATACGGTGTCCTACTCTTGTTCCCTTGCTAGGGTGAGCCAGGCCCTGTTGGTATTTCCGGTCCTTCTGGCTCACGTGGTCCCTCTGGCCCCTCGGGTGCTCCTGGTTCGAACGGTTCCCCTGGTGAAGCTGGCCGTGATGTAAGCTACATTTTATATCATTTTGGGGAAGGGGGGTTAGTTCAGAATAATGGGAAACGTATGTGGAAAAACAGGACATTGCTGGAGAAAGTTCTGCTAGCAAAATTACATCCTACAGAGTTTTAGGGGAAGATTAAAGCAGGATCATTGGGAATCCAGGCTCCATATCAGAGGGGTCCTAGATGGAGCAGTGAGTCCAAATCATAATGGGAATGCAGCCAGCTTCCCTCACCTCCTATGCTGCAAGCTCTTCCGGACAGGGACCATGTCAGAATAGGTCCTTAAACCTGATTGGGGCTTCTGGGTTCTATGGCAATATAAGTCAAATCAAGGACTCAGGAATGGGAGGAAGATAGGAGTCCATTAGAGGAGCTGAGAAGGATAATCTATCCTAGGGGTAGAGGACTGGGCTAGAAGGAAGAATTTATCTGGGAGGCTGGTTATCCCATAATTTTTAAAGTACTCAGAACCAAACATCATTTAGATATAATTCACCTCTGCTGCATTTGTATCTCTTGTAGAGAGTTAGTGAAATGCAAAAACACTGAATGGGGAATGCAATACACATAATCCTAAAAACAAAGTGTTACCTTTGAATTCAAAGTCAGTGTTAAGGGACAGAAATTAAGCACATACCTCAAGCTTTCAGAATGTAAGCTGTTAATGATCACACAACACCTAGCGTGTTTTAAGCCCTACCAGAGAAACAGTGGGAGTTGACTGCATAATATCTCCCTGTGTGCTTGAATTGACTAGAAAGAGCCCATAAAAGGTAAGCGTTTCAAAATCTGAAGACATATGCAGTCTAAAAACGTTAAGGAGCAGACTGTGGCTTTTAAGCCACACTTCTATGCAGTGGATAACATGGAGCCATCTGTCCAGGAGGAGCACCAGAGAGGCACAATCAGTGCTTAAGTTGCTTCTTGTGCACTACGGAGAGTGCGAGGGGAGCCATCTGCTCCCCTGATGTACCTGCCTTGCTCTGCAAGCTGGAAGGGAGGGCTATTGTTCCACCTTCTCTCCGCCCTCTTTCCCTTCCCTGTGGGGGGAACCGAATCCTTGAGAGAGGATACCCTTTGCCCAACCATGCCCGGCCATACAGCAACCATGCATAATCTAATCCTCTGGGGAGTAAAAATAAGGTATAAATAAATTATTCTGCCCACTATAACTGTAGAATAATCCCCTCGATTGGTACACACTGGTGAAACTTAATTGATAAGTTTAAGCGATGCCTAAGGTTATTAGATGCTCACTGGAACACAGTGTGATCAGAAAACATTCACTTTATTGTATGAATTTCTTTAAACATAAATAACTTCCATGCTCTGTGATGTTCACATCAAGAGAACACTAGTTAAGCATCCATAACATCAGGGAAGCAGCTGAAATCAACCAAAAGGTCACAGAGGAAGAAATTTATGCTTGCTAACACGAGTTGGCTCTAATGAAGTACCACAAATAGAGTAACTGGGCCATGAATCTACTGTTTGAAGTCTGTGTAATGCATTACATTGATTTCACCACCCCCTTGCCAGCCCCCACCACTGGCACTTTTTTCAAGTAAGCAGGGTGCCCTTTACTAGGCACCTGTTATTTGAATTCTATCCAGTCTTTTATACAACTTAAACAGATTTGAAATATCTGAGGATGGCCTTTATACGGCATGTAAAAATGTACAACTTGTCAGTATCCGTCCAGAAAGTAGGTAGCAAATATAATATGTGAAGTTTCCTTGTAGGCTATGGTTGGTTAATTGGTTGTTTTTGTTTGTCAAGATTTGTGCTGTCTTTTTTTTTTAAATGTCTGATAAATTTCATATTCACAAGGAACTGCAATCGGATACACAGCTCTCTGTTGATATTTGGGTGACTGGTTTCTTATGCTGTTTTAACAGGGCAATCCCGGTAATGATGGTCCTCCAGGCCGTGATGGCGCTCCCGGTTTCAAGGTAAGCTTTTCTCCTTTGTTTCATACTTGTGGCAGATATGTGTCGTTCCTTATAAGAAGCCAGTATTGATACACTGTCTGCTTCCTTTCACCTTCCCTTGTCTTTAGGGTGAGCGTGGTTATCCTGGCAGCAATGGTCCCGCTGGTGCCGCTGGTGCTCCTGGTCCTCATGGTTCCGTTGGTCCTTCTGGAAAGCCTGGAAATCGTGGTGAAACTGTAAGATAAGACTTTAATTTCTCATATTACTAAAACACTTGCTAGTCCATAACACAGATATTAACCATGGAACACTTACTGCTCACTTGTCTTGGCAACAACTATACACAGAGCACTGGGCTCTTCCATTACTATGATGTTATAGCTTACATGTATTTTATGTGTGTGTTTCAGGGTCCCGTTGGTGTTACTGGTCCTATTGGTCCTGCTGGTGCAAGAGGTCTTGGTGTACGTAATTTTTTTTAATCTCTCAGCAAAAAAGTTTAAGTAAGAAATGAAAATGTATACTTCATTGCTCATTAAGGACCCAATCTTGGGCAACAGAGTCCTGAGAGGAGTATTATGGATTTGAAAATATTATATACCTAGAATTGTTCAAATCTAGATCTGTATCTCCCTCCCATGGGACTAATCCACACTCCCTTGAGCAGATTCCACGTGTTAACAGAATCTGTGCATGTTTCACGACGAGAATATGACATACTATAGACTACTCATGATTCATTTTCACGTTGGCTAACTATGTCTAGAAAATGTTTCCAAACATTCTATTTTATGTTTTTTTCTTTTGATGTGTTTTTCTTCTCCAGGGCCCACAAGGTCCACATGGTGAGAAAGGTGTACCAGGTGATAAAGGACCTAGAGGCATGCCTGGTTTCAAGGGACACAATGGATTGCAGGGTCTGCCTGGTCTTGCTGTGAGTAAACTTTTGTAATAATTTAGAACGGGGAGCACAACAGAAATAAATAAAATTACCACAATGTGTAAAGATTCATATGTGCAAGTCTGTAGGCTGACACCGCCCTGCAAATCTTTCAAAGGCTGTGAAATATGCCTAGATAGTTTAGTGTTTGTTGCCATCCACATAAAATATCAAATTTGTAAAAGGCTTCTAAAACTATTCCTATGAATGTCATACAGCACACTTGAAACATAGAGACACGATTTTAGAGACTGGTTTTGAAATGTGGCCAACATTATATTTAAAAGCATATTCATTTATTATAATACAATATTTACCCATTTCTGTTATAATGTTGTAATACTTTAGCCCAGAAAAATGGAAGATCCTCATATAGATTGTATTCTCTTTAAAACTGTGACATTCCTTTTAAGATTTTGACCTTTAAATAAAAACCTCTTTTATTTATATAGAGGAACGTTATTGTCTTAAAACATCTTCCTTAGATTCCAGTTGATTGTATGGTGCCTTTTCCTCCCCATGCCCCCAAGAACAGCTACTTTAACTCTGACTGTACTTCACTAAGGGAGCAAGGTCAACACCAGCTTCCCATTCTCAGAACTCCAAGCCTTGGGGCATGGCTGACCAGTATTATATTAATATAACTGTGTATCAGTGTTTTTAATCCGGGTATGATTTTTCTTTTTTCCAATAGGGCCACCATGGAGATCAAGGTGCTCCTGGTTCCACTGGCCCTGCTGGTCCAAGGGTATGGGAATTTAAGTGAATACTCTCTATTAATTTGGAATAAGGAAAGGGCAAGTAACCCTCTCCAATGCCTGTGACTTTTTAAAAATATATTCCTATTTCTCTTGTATTGCTTACTTCCATTAAAAAGTTGTTGTTCTGTTGTAGGGTCCTGCTGGTCCTTCTGGTCCTCATGGTAAAGATGGTCGCAATGGACTTCCTGGTCCTATTGGCCCTGCTGGTGTGCGTGGTTCTCAGGGTAGCCAAGGTCCTAGTGTAAGTTTGATTTTTTTTTGTGATAAATTAAGGGCACAAGCTGAAATCATCATTTAATAGCCCCAGTGGTTGGTGGAGGGAAGTTAAGAAGAGGAAATGGAAGAGATTTCTACATTACTTTTTTCCTCAAACAGTAGAAGACTTTTTATTTCACATTCTAGCATGTTTCCCTACAAAATTAAGATTTGTTACAGGATAGTATTAAAGACAGCTACAGTACAACTGCTTATGGGAGCCTATGGATGAAAGCACAGAACTAGGATTCTGGAGAGCTGAGTTCTAGTCTTGGTTCTGCCATTGACATGTTTTGTGACCTTGGGCAAGTCACTTAATCTTTTTGTGCCTCCGTTCTCCAAGCTGTAAAATAGGGATAACTATATTGGTCTTAATTTGAAAAGCACTTTGAAACCCTCAGATTATTGAACACTGTATAAATGAAAAGTGATATCATGATTATTATTATTATTCCTATTCCATAGTCTGACTATATGACTGATCGTGGCCCTCACATTTTTGGTGGGCCATTCAAACAGTTAAATAAAATAGTCATGTAAATTAAATATGGGGCTAAGATGAGAAGACTGAACCAGCTGTTCATTTAAGTTCTCTCTTTATATGAGAATACCAACCTTAGATCTAATTGCAGAGTCCTTATTCAAGCTGATGAGTGCTTACTGCCTGTAGCCAGTGAGTACATATATAAAGAAGATGCAATGGCCCTAAATCTAGCATCTGTTACCCTTTTACTCTGAAATACCCATCACAAAGCAGCTCCCTACCAGCTATTTGAGACCGGAGCTGAGGATCCTGTGCCTTAGAGTAAGGCTATTCATGCAAGTAATTGGGTGTGGTGTGCACATCAGTGTAATGCCCAGACTTATATAATGGGATGCTCTTTGTCTTCTGACACTGAACCTCTTTAGGGTCCACCCGGTCCACCTGGTCACCCTGGCCCACCTGGTCCCAATGGTGGTGGATATGAAATTGGCTATGATGCTGAATACTACCGGGCTGATCAGCCATCTCTCAGACCTAAGGACTATGAAGTTGATGCCACTCTGAAATCACTGAACAACCAAATTGAGACCCTCCTGACCCCAGAAGGCTCCAGGAAGAACCCAGCCCGCACCTGCCGTGATTTAAGACTCAGCCACCCAGAATGGACCAGTGGTACGTTAATGCTAGATGGATGCCTCTTCTGGCTCGCTGGTTGTATTCAGCTAAGTAGCTTGTTTTCAGTGTGGTTTTCTGATTGACTAGGGCCTGGTGCAGCAGTTTTATTCTTTTAAGGGTGAAATTTACCCCTGTGCTGAGAGCCAGCACAAGGCATATACACTTTAAGTCTTCTTAAGCCCAATTAGTGATATTGAAGTGGTGTATAGTACTTGTGCTGGCCATTGGCCAGGGGGTAAATTTAACTCTTAATACTCTGGACAGGCAGTGGATATTATTAACCTAATAAATTACCAATGAAACAATAACCCCTACCTCTACTAACAGCACAATTACACAAGCGCACCCTGAAGAGTTTCCCTTCATTTTTCACTGTGGTGCAATCCTCACCACAAAATCAATATGATAATTATGTATGCTCAGCATTCGAAAGTAATGTAGTGTCACACATTAGCAATATTCAAATACAGATTTCTTGTGGTTTGCAGGTCGCCACTGTAATAATGTACACAACTATAGTACCTATGTTATCCCTTTGGGTATTTATGCCATGCCCATTACCATAGTAGCTGGGTGCCTGCACGAGGCTGAATGCATTATTAGTGATCAGGGTTTTTTTTTCAATGACAGGTTTCTACTGGATTGATCCCAACCAAGGGTGCATCATGGATGCCATCAGAGTGTACTGTGACTTCTCCACTGGTGAGACTTGCATCAATGCTAATCCAGAAAACATCCCCACTAAGAACTGGTATGTCAACAAGAACCCCAGGGACAAGAAGCATGTGTGGTTTGGCGAAACTATCAATGGTGGTACACAGGTGAGCAGCCAAACAGTGCAAACTCGAGTGAATTTGTTTCCTACAGTGCTGTCTAAAGAGATGTCTGCACAGTAACCCTTTCAAAAGCACAGACTAATGAAAACTCTCTCCTAGTGGAGGGATAGTAGGGAATGGACTAGCCTTTCATCTTTGGAAAGCAGAATTCAAAGTCTGGTTTTGGTCACAATTGCAAAATGGGTTTGTTGGAATCATTCTACTTTCCCTTTGGGAACATCACAGAATCACAACACAGTTTATCACAAACTTAACATGTTTACTAGTCATTGCTCAAGGGAAGTCTGGGTTTGGTATATCAGGCATGCTCCAAGTCAGTATGAGGATACAGGCACTGAATAGGAATATGTATCAAAAATCCATGCAAGAGCTTTCTTACATTTTTGCAAAGTTTATAATTTGCAGTCAATTTATCTTTAACATGTTGCTCTGACTTATATTGGACATGCTTGGGAAGACCTTTACACTAGAAACACGTCAGTGGAGTCCTCCTAAAGTTATGCCATCATAACGTTTCACACTGCCATAATTAAAGGAAGAGAGATGCCCACCAGCGTGTGGATGTTTACGTTTATAATTTCCAGTAATATAATGAAAAAACCAGACACACAACCCCCAACTGTAAATAATTCCGTTTGTTCAGCTACATAGCTCTAATTAGGTTATTTTTTTAACTGAGTAGTTTTGGTCTTGTGGTGAAATCTCAAAATGCTCAAGATCACAACCTCCTGAATTCCATGATTTTCACATTCCTGTAGCATCCCTGTTCACTTCAGACACACACACGCACACACATCCAGTGAGCATATTATATCCCATTACAGTTCAACGAATATTTGATTTAAAGTTCTTTCTTCCTGTTTTTAGTTTGAATACAATGAGGAAGGCGTGACCTCCAAGGATATGGCCACCCAACTTGCCTTCATGCGTCTGCTGGCCAACCATGCCTCCCAGAACATCACCTACCACTGCAAGAACAGCATTGCATACATGGATGCGGAAACTGGCAACCTTAAGAAGGCTGTTATACTGCAGGGATCCAATGATGTTGAACTACGAGCTGAAGGCAACAGCAGGTTCACTTTCAGTGTTCTTGAGGATGGCTGCTCTGTAAGTACTATTGGACGCATGGTTTCCTGTTTACTCTAGCGGTAGAGTTGGATATTGATATAGAGCTAGATTACCAATCTCCTCTGCAGGACATTAGTCATTAAAATTCATATTGTGTCGCAGACAGTTAGTCTCTAGTGTTGAATCCTACAGCCCTCTCGATAAGTGTGCACAGGCCAAAACACAGAAATATCACTCTTTCACTGTACTGGGGAGCCGGAAGGTGGAGAGCACCTTATAGGCATTTCACCCTTCTACATGCCAAAGAGAAAGCTGCATGCAGCTGTCTAGCCCAGAGAACAGAGGGAATGATATGCAAACTGGAGAAGTGGCAAAAGTCCACACATGCAGCATATCCAGTAGTCCAAAATCCTATACCTGCTACTCCACCATATCCTGCCTAGCCACTGGAAAGCATCTCCATACTAGCTGCTGCAGGCGGAGCTGGGAATCCTGTTATTCAGCCCTCCATTCAGTTTTTGGAGCTCAATGACCATGGTAGTGTCATAGAATCATAGAATATCTAGTCTAACCCCCTGCTCAAAGCAGGACCAGTCCCCAATTTTTGCCCCAGATCCCTAAATGGCCCCCTCAAGGATTGAACTCACAACCCTGGGTTTAGCAGACCAATGCTCAAACCACTGAGCTATTCCTCCCTCCTTCCTCTGAGAATTTGATCTCTAGTGCATATATTACTATATGAAAGCCAGAACACAGAATCTGGTAGCTGCTATGTTAAGTTAAAAGATTAAAATAAATATGTTTCTTTATATGAAAGATCTGTAGGTGGACATCTAACTGACTACAAAATTAGCAAGCAAAATTAGTTGCAACAGATTTCAGAAGAGATTAAATTCACTGGAAGAAATGTTGGTACCGTAAACAGCACAATAACTTTTCTATCACTATTATTATCTTACAGAGAAAGACCAATGAATGGGGCAAAACAATCATTGAATACAGAACGAATAAGCCATCTCGCTTGCCCATCCTTGACATTGCACTTTTGGACATTGGTGGCGCTGACCAAGAATTCGGTTTGGACATTGGCCCAGTCTGTTTCAAATGAATGAACTCAAATTAACTTAAAATCAAAAAAAAATCTCTCTTTGCCATTTCTTTTTTTATACTGAAAGCTGACTCCTTCCATTTCTTCTGTTCATCTACTTGCTTAAACTCTGGGCAAAAGAGAAGGAGAAGGATTGATTGAAGCGTTGTGCAATGCAATTTAATACAGCCCCAAAAGGACTCAGAAGTCTTTCAAGATTTTAACACCTTGTTTTGGGAAATGTCAGCCTTTGTAAAAAAACAAAATAAAAAATCATGAAAGTTTGCACCACTTGTGGCCTTTGAATATCTTCCACAGAGGAAGTTTAAAACCACAACTTCCAAAGGTTTAAACTACCTCATACACTTAAAGCCAAGTGTGATCCACATCCACAGTAGGTACTTCTCCGAATGATCTGAGGTGCTTTTAGTTCCATTCGTAATACAAAGGTGCTAATTTCAGTATGATAGAGGATCTTTCCAATACTTGAACTTTGTTGGTGCTAGCAGCATTTGAAATACCACTTTTCTGTATTAAATTGTATTGTTTCTTTGAAATCTGTCTCAAAACTTTAGTCAGAATGTCACATCTCACCCCCAGATTAAGCATGTGGATCATTTCTCTCCCCCCGCCCCATCTTCAACTTCTTCCTCCAAATTCAGGTGCTCATGCTTTAAATCTCATTTTCATCCTCTACGATGGGTAAAAAGAAAGCATCATTTCTCAAAAAAATTGTACCTATTTTGTATATGTGAGATGTTTAAATAAATTGTGAAAAAATTGAAATAAAGCATGTCCAGTGTTCCAAAAGAAAACATTGAATGAGTAAAGTTCCTTGCTTAAGTGCATCAATAGATATTTGTACCCACTATATGCATTGTTAATTACCTGGCTTCTTAAGCAAAAAAATTATTTTTTTTTTAAAATAGCTTGATACAGCACTTCTGCTAAAATATCTGGCTACATCCAGGCCCATATTTGGTTGTGCTGAATTATTGTTTGATAAATACACTGAAACAGTCATTGAAAACCTGCTTGAGTACAGTTAATGGTGTAGCAGTAAAACAATGTAATGCATTAAGCGCCAATTAATGCTCACCTTTTTCTATAAACTATAAATGTGATATAACCCAGGGTCTGTCCTTCTTTGCTAATTCTTGGATTAAATTAATTATACAAGAATGGGAATATGCAATCAGATGCAACATTAGATGTAGGAAATAAAATCATATTTTCTTTACTCCAGATAGCAAAATACATCCTTTGATCATGCATACCCCACCCAACTGCGAAATGAAATGGCATTTTAAATTATCTTATCTCTGGCCACACACACACACACACACACACACAGAGAGAAAGTCTTTTCTGCTCTTTCTGGCATTTAGTCTAATCCGTGAGGAAGTTGCCTTTCTCTTTCTGTGCTAAGCATACAATACATTTGCATAGTTTCATTTGTCTGTCTTTGCCTGTTTATTGCAAAGAGAAATTTATTTGCTGCATTCCAAGACCATATAGAAATAGCTTATTGATATGTTTGTCTACTCAATTCTTCAGTTCAACATCTCTGTTCGGTAACATCTACAGACAATCCAGAAGCACTAGGCATCTTGGTGTGACACTATTGATAACAAGCAATAATGGATTGTTGCCTTTTGTTAAAATATTAAAGAGCTTCATGGCCGAATGCCACCTGGTGTAGAGTGGGTGCACAAAGTAGGGAGGGAGCACAGGGATTTGCATCTCGCCCACTCTCTGAATCTGACAGCAGTAGCAAGATAGGATTTTTGCTGAGTACTGATGAAGGAAAAAGACAGAGGATCCAATTACCCTGGTTCCAAAGGGCCATTGTGTCCTGGCTGGCGACAAGCTGTTGAATCTGCTATTGGCAGGAGCTTTGACTTTCTTGAATACATATGCAGAAGTCAAACCAGGAAACTAGTTAAAAAATTGTTCTCTAGATTATTAGGAGGAGGATAACTATTAGGAGGCACTAACAGTACCCTCAGCACCATTAAAAACACAAGAGCTGCTACAGGCCCTACCCCGAGGAATTTACTGTCTTTGATGGATGGCGGTACTTTCCTGACATAGCTGGACTGAAATTCTGACTGGATTAGCCTTTCTGGGTGTCTGAGATTAGGATGGCATTTCAGAGACAGAAGCATAGAATACGTAAGGACAACCAGAGAAGACAGCGCAAGTGGTCAGATGGGCTTTGCTAACACATATCGTGTGAAGGTAGTTTTGCAGAAGGTTTACAGAACAAAGCTCTCTGTAAGCAGAGTGGAAGTACCACTGGAGAGATGAGCCGCCTCGCTGAACAATGTGGAATCTAAAGAGAGAGATCAAACTAGAGCAGGCTGAGGAGGGAGAAGGACGGAGAGGTGTAACCCCACAGTCTGATACCACAAAAAGGAACCCCTTTCCAGTCTTGTTTCTGGACAACTGAATAAGACTAAAGGCCCAAGTTTCAAAATGTGTTCTTTACTAGTTCACATGTCAATAAATGGAGTCCAAGTTCAGGCTGCTGAAATTATGGCCCTTTGAGTCTAAGGATCTGAATGAAATGACGAAAGGGTCACTGTCAGCTTGAACTCTAATCGGTTTTAAAAATAAGTGAGTAGTTGCTACAGGTACTATACCCACCCCTCAACTCACCAACCATTTTCTTATTTTAGTTCTACAATCATATTTTCCTGTTTAAAGAAAAATATTTTCTTCCCCCTCCCCCACTGCTGTATGAAATACAGCGTTTAAAAACTGCAAATGTTTTGGTGCTCACCTGGATCAGCTAGAGGCCAAAAAGTTTCTACAAAGATAGAAGTGAAAGGATCGCAATAGGGTATAAAAATTTCCCCATGTTCAAGTGCTCCTAGCTGCACCTAAGTACCTCCAGCATACCTGCAGACCTTAGGATGGCTGCAAAGGTGTCTGGTAGAACTGGGCACTGGTCCTATTCATCTTAGTGTTTTGGGGAAGAGAAAGACACTAGCTCAGCAATCATTTATGTACTTAAAATATAAGTGATTAAGGCTGGGATTTTCAAAATGGCCTAAGGGAGTTGAGCATTCAATTCATATCTGTGAAATAATATGCTAGGTCGATAATTGTTGAGCTGGTTCAGGAAGGAGTTAGTTGCTCGCTACATTAAGGCACTGGATTGCATTAGTGCCTACCCCTACTAGGGATCCTTGCAGACTCCCTAAAGTGGTGTTTCTAAAACCTAATCTACTTATTTCTTAGCTACTCAGACAATTATGTGCCTGTAGTGTGGATGAGAGCTCTGTACCCACATCCATGTTCCTATGACTTGTAAACTAAAACCTTGAATGCACCCATAATGTAACCCTTTAGCACCTTTGCACTTCTCCTTGTCACAGACTTTTGCAGAAGTGAAATGTGACGTTGGTAGGGGATTCTGCCTCAGATAGGCTCAGACAAAAAAAATAAGAAAACTAAGGGAAAAGGGAAATGGTGACCCCTATATATTTTAGACTCCCTACTGGGGCCATGGCTGGGGGAGTAGTCCTATACTTATAGGGGAGTTGGACAGGGTTGAGGCAAGAATCAAGATGAGGGTGGGCTGAAGAGGGTTGGTAGGGAATCTGGGTTATACCTGGGTTGAAGAAGTGTTGTGACTTGGTGGAGGCTGAAAACAGGGAGAGCAAAGGAAAGTCTCAGGCCCTGGGCAGATTGGGGAAGGTTTGCATGAGTTGGTGCCATCAGGTTGGTGAGAGATGATTAGAGATCATGGGAGGGAAGCTTAGGTGCAATCCAGAGTAGGGGAGAGGCAGGACAATGGGGGCATCCAGGAGTAAGTAACCTTTACTTCTGGTTGAAATAGCTCACATAACTTGCAAACACTTAAGAGTAAGAAGGAAACTACAAAAGACAGCTGCTACCCACTCAGCTGCCTTCTGGCTTCTCTCCTATTCCAAGTAACCTATCACATTGCACCCTCTGCTGCTTGGATGCTAGAACACATACAACTTTTGTTTAACCCATCCTGTGATGCACCAATGGTAACCTCTAAAATAAAAACTTATTTTGAGACTGTGTGCATTACACATGGAAATAGCGTTAGGGGAAAAATTTACAAAACAGACTCTATGCAGTATAGCCACACTACTCACAATTGACAATGAGACATGGATGTTATACAGTTCATCCCAAATGAGTGCTGATAAAACCTTTCGCCACCATCAGGCATACGCTGCAGAAGAAAGTAACTTTCCTTTGAGTTCCACTTTTTAAGATAAGTGCAATTAATAGGCAGCAGATTTAAAACAAACATAAGGAACCTCAAGAGAGATGGATCTAGAACAGCTGTTAAAATGGGTCACTGACAATCAGCAGCAGCAAGCCACCCTACAGCAACAACAGCAGCAGCAGCTGAAGGGAATTAGTCAAGCACCAACAGGAGTAGCAACAGAACCTGGTACAGCAGATGCTTGCCACGCTCCAGGTTCAAGGAGCAACCAGGGTGGTGGCAAACACTAACTTCCCCCATCCCCCCACCAGCACAATGCCCATCCCAGTGAAACTGGCCAAGATGGGCCCAGATGATGACCGTGGGGCATTCCTCACTACTTATGAGCGGGTAGCATCTGCTGCGGGATGAGCCCTGAAAAATTGGGCCGTGCTAGTGGTGCTCCATTTGTTGGGACCAGGAACTGCCTAACAGGAACTTGACTTGGCTATGCAAAGGTAAAAGAGGCAATCCTCGATTATTTAGACATCACTGAGGAGACCCACCAGTGGCAGTTCAAGGAGGTGTGCCCTTCAGTGCATGCCCATGGATGGTAGCCCAGAAGTTAAAAGCTCACTGCTGGCTGTAGTTGAAGCCAGAGTGCCGGACGGGTGTATAGGTGGCAGAGCTCGTATTCATAGAACAATTCACCCAGATTCTACTGGTGAGAGGACAGGCCTGGTGTTAAGGCATCAGCCTGAGACCATGAAGCCTCCTGCAACACCCCTGAGTTGCCTGGCGGGGGTGTCACTGAGAGACAGGGAGACATGCCAAGAAAAGTGGCATGGGATACAAGGCTCCACTTGGCCCCACAAGGACCCTTGATGGCAGAGAAGAAGCCAGGTCCCCACTCCGGGGCAGCGAGGAAGGATGGCAGCTTGGCAGAACCCCCTGCTGCTTTTAAAGGGCCTGCAATCCCACATGGTAGAACCTACGGCAAAGACCCAGAGAAGTCAGACCAACAGAGCAACAGCTTGCCATGCCACACCCCAACATCTGTGCCATCCAGCAGAAAACGCTTCTCCTGTGGACAGGTGGGCAACTTCTGTAGGGACTGTCCCAATATGGAATACGACTTTGCAGAGTCAAGGGCCCATAAGAAAAGCCCTGCCAAGCTAATAGTCCTAGTGTGGGCGAAGGGAAAGAAAATAATGGAGCTGGTGGACTCGGGATGTAATCAGACCCTGATGCACTGGCAGCTCGTAGATCTGAGGAAGGACACAGATGGAACAATATTCTTCCAGTGTGTCCAGGAGACATAAAGCCTACAAGTTTACCCCTTGGCACAGACACAAGTATGGCTGAGGGTGGGCGAGCATTCAGCAAGCATGTGGGTGGATTTAGTAGCTGGGTTGGCCTACTCAGTTATACGGGGCAGGGACTGGGAATGACTCAGTGAGGTCCTGGTGGGGCAAGCGAAACCTCAACTTCGGGATCTAAGTCACTCCTCCATGGAGCCTGCATGAGTGGGGGTGAGCAAAGTCGATGACCCCGGCGAGGGACCATCTAGCCAAAAGGTTCAACCCACATCCCTACAGACCCTACCAACCCTCAACTCAAAGCAGAGCCCTATAATACCCATGCAGATATCCTCACCCAAGATACAAATTTTGTGAGGGAACAACAGGCAGAGCCTACACTCTCCCACAAATATGAACAATTAGCTGTAGTAGACAGGGAAATTGTAAACCTCCAGAGAGAGAAACAAGAGCCCCACTTTGAATTACAGTAAGAACAACTTTATCACACAGAACAACTGAGACAGACTGGAGAAACTGAGGCCCAGCTGCTAGTTCCCAAAATGTGCAGGAGATACTCCACTTGGCCATGAGGTCCCCTGTGCAGAGCATCTAGGGAGGGAGAAGACCTTTGATCTCCTTGCAGCCCAGTTTTACTGACCTGGAGTGTTCCAAGATGGCACAGATTACTGTGTTTCTTGTCCAGGCTCCCAGGTCTCAGGAATTAAAGAGGCACTTCTCATTCCACTATTCCTAGTAGAAACCCCTTTTGAGAGGACAAGAGTGATCTAGTCAGCCTCATGGAAAAGAGTTTGGCAGGCCATCAATATATTTTAGTGATAGTAGCTTATGCAACACATTACCCAGAAGCCATCCCCTGCAATCGACCAACGCGAGCACAATAGCAAACAAGTTAATGAAAATCTTTGCCGGGGAGGCCTTCCATAGGAAATCTTAATGAACCAGTGGCCCAACCTTATATCCAACCTAACGTGGGATTTATGTGGCCTCTTGAAGATAGACAAGTTAAAAACATTGGTCTACCATCTGCAGACTGATGACTTGCTGGAATGTTTTAATAAAAATCTCAAGAGTATGCTAAGGGAGTTCATCAACACAGACCCCAAATGCTCAGATCAGCTGTTGCCCCCATTACTGTTTTGCCATCTGGAAGGTTCCCCAAGCATCCACAAGTTTCTCCCCTTTCAACTCGCTATATGGCTAACAGCCTGGAGGTATCCTCGATTTGTTGTGGGAGTCTTAGGAAAGTCAAGGGCCAAAAGCAGAAAACCTAGTCCAATATGTTCTCCAGTTATGTGAGCAGCTTAAAACTTGTGGGCCTTCACCTGTGAGAACCTACAGGGGTCCCAGAAATGTCAGGCAACAGCCTACACCGAGGAGCGTGATTATAAGTGTTTGAGTTAGGACAGCGGCTCTCAAACTTTAGCAACCCGAGGAACCCCATTTTGATTTTAAAATTTTCAGGGACCCCCAATCTCCCCTGCTCAGCCCTTGCCCCGCCCCCTTCCCGGAGGCCTCACCTCTGCCATTTCCCTGAGGCCATGCCCCCACTCTCTCCATCCGCCCCTCTCCATCGCTCGCTCTTCCCCACCCTCACTCACTTTCACCAGGGTGGGGCAAGGGGTTGGGGTGCATGAGAGGGTGCAGGCTCTGGGAGGGAGTTCGGGTGCAGGTGGGGGTGTGGGCTCTGGGCTGGGCTCCAGGTGGGGGGCCAGAGAGTCTCAGCTTGCTGTCCCTGCCCACAGGCACCACCCCCGCAGCTCCATTGGCCGCAGTTCCCAGTCAATGGGAGCTGCGGAGTCGGTGCTCAGACCGGGGGCAGTGCACAGAGACCTCCTGCCCCTCCCCAGGCTGCAGGAATGAGCTGGCAGCTTCTGGGAGCTGTGTGGACCCGGGGTCCCCACTCCCCCTTTCCTCCCACTGCCTCCTTCATGCTGGGGAACAGCTGTTCCACAGCATGAAGGAAGCACTGGGAGGGAAGGGGAGGGGTTGAGGGAAGGAGGGATGGATGAGGAGTTGATCAGCAGCGCCCGTGGACCCCCTGAAGTACTCTTGGGGACAGGGCTGGCCTTACCATGGCCTTACCAGACTGTGGGGGGATGCCACTAGGACCTAGAGTATAGAAAATTGTGTCTGCTGCTGGTGCATATGAATTCTCTCTGCTCTAGATGCACAGAGATGGTGGAGTGCTGTGCTGGAGGAAGGAGGGCACAAGAGACATAACAGGGAGGCAGGAGAAAAGGTGAGAGGGAATAACAGAAAGCAGCAGGAGCTGCAGGGAGAGAGAGGAAGAGGAGCCTCTTATGTACCTCTCTAGCATCCCAAGGAGCCTGGACTGATTAACACCAGCTTCTCAGGGAGCTTCCTGTTTCCTGCTGCTTCCCTGAACCCACTTGAGGAGGATAGGCAGTCAATTGAAGTAGTAGGAACCAGTTAGGCCCTTAAGATGCTGATACCTTCCCTCATTCAGGTCCTGCTACAGTCTGCTTATTTGTCCCCTACAATTGAGTGTTGAGAGCCCCTATAGCTGTCACAGAACAGCAGTCATGAGTAAAAGAAGAAAATGCCCCTCCGGGGCAGCATTCAGAAAAAGAAAGAAAGCAAAGGAAGCTTTTCGATCTAAGCAGGAAGGAGCTCTCCTGAGATACATGGACACAAATGTTCACGGTGAGCCTTCCGGCCTCACTGAGGATGAGTGGTGAGGAGATGCCTGATCTTCCAGTTAGTCAGAGTGCAGGTGACCTGGCAGCTACTGCAGCATCCATATCTCCATCTCAAATGGATGTAACCACTGAAGAAAAGTGTAGCTCAGAGAAGAGTGTGGTGGAGGCACAAGAAACAGCTGCTTCTGAGTTTAGTTCCTTAAGTCAAGATGATCCAGGATTGTGAACTCACTTGAGCAGTAGCCTGAGAGATTTCCTCGTACTGTATGGGCCACAGCAAGTGAAAAACTTCATGTTCCCCAAAGACAATGAAAATAGAAGTTTCCATCCAATATATTACTGGCATGAAATCCAAAGTGGAGACACCATGGCTTATGTACTCAAAAACCCAGAATGCTGCATACTGTTTTTGTTGCAAACTCTTCCAGTCTAATGTTCCAGCCACATTGGGTTCTACAGGAACAAAGGACTGGAAAAAATCTGGCTAGGAATCTGGCATGCCATGAGAAGGCAGCAAATCACCAGAGAGCATTCCATAGGTGGAAAGAGTTTGAGATGAGACTAAGGTTAAAGGCCACCATAGATTATGAGCATCAAGAGAAGATTGCATCAGAGTCTCTTAACTGGCAAAATGTTCTGAAAAGGCTCATTGCCATTGTGAGAATGCTTGCTACCCAAAACGTAGCACTGCATGGCACTTCATATCAGCTGTATGTGCCAAACAATGGAAACTTCCTTAAAAATGTGGAGCTGATGGCTAAATTTGATGCTGTACTCCAGGAGCATCTAAGAAGAGTCACCACCCAAGAAATGTACACACACCACTACCATGGAAAAACAATTCAAAATGAGATCATACAGTTACTGGCAACAAAAGTCAAACAGAAGATTGTGGCAGATCTGAAGTCAGCAAGATATTACTCTGTTATTCTGGACTGCACACTTGACATCAGCCATACGGAACTAATGATTTTAATGGTGCATTTTGTAACAACAACAGAACCTAGTGAAAATGTCCCTGTTATGGTAACTGTCAGAGAGCATTTTCTAGAATTTATTGACATTGATGATATTACAGGAGCTGATATGACAAATGTGCTTCTTAAAAAGCTGGAAGATGGGAATTGTGATAGCTGACATGAGAGGTCAGGGCTATGATAATGGTGCCAACATGAGAAGAAAGAACAGAGGAGTGCAGACACAGATCCAAGAGTTAAACCCTCGAGTTTTTTTTGTCCCATGCAGTTCTCATTCACTGAACTTGGTGGTCAGTGATGCAGCATCACCTTCTAGTGAGGCTGCTGAATTTTTTAATGTAATTCAAAGCATCTATGTATTTTTCTCTGCATCAACTCATCGATGGCAAATTTTGAAGCAACATCTGGGAACATCCTCTCTGACACTGAAACCACTGAGTGCCACACGATGGGAAAGTCAAGTGGAGGCGATAAAGCTTATCAAACACCAAATTGGGAAGATAGATGATACCATAGTTACCATTATGGAGAATAATGCTATGACAGGAACTGTTCATGGGAGATCAGTGGCAGAGGGAAATGGAATCAACAGAAACATACATAACTTCAAATTGCTGTGTGGCTTAGTGTTGTGGCATGATGCACTATTCAAAATAAATGTTGTAAGCAAGAGACTCCAAGGTGTTGACCTTGATATATCTGGAGCAATGGAACAACTGGACAAAGCAAAGTCATACCTACAGTCTTAGCGGTCAGATGAGGGATTTTAAAACGTTCTGAAGAGTGCACAGAAGTTGGCAGAGGAACTTCACACTGAAGCTATTTTCCCACCCAATGAATAATACAAGAGTCACTGAAGAAGAAGACATTTTGATTATGAGGCACAGGATAATCCCATAAGAGATCCCAAACAACAATTCAAAGTTGAATTCTTTAACCAGGTGCTAGATTGTGCAATACTTTCAGTTGAAGAACGTTTCATGCAGCTCAAGGAACACAGCAGTATATTTGGGATGTTGTATGATATTCCAAAACTCCTCACTATTTCTGAAGAAGACCTACACCAGACACATGATGACATGCGCGATATTGATACGAGTGATTTAAGTGATGAACTGAAAGCCCTTTCAAGATACATTTCAGCAGGATCAACTCCAAAGGCTGTTCTGGAATATATGTGCACAAATAAGATGGCCACCCTCTTTCCAAATGCTTTTGTTGCTCTGCCCATAACACTACCTGTAACTGTTGCCAGTAGAGGACGCAGCTTCTCCAAGCTGAAGTTAATAAAAACACATCTACACTCCACAATGACACAGGAGAGGCAGGTCAGCCTTGCAGCCATCTCAATAAAGCATGAGCAGGTCCAGACTGTGGACCTTCAGGAAGCAGTTCAAATCTTTGCAACCAAGAAGGCACGGAAAGCACCACGTTGATTATTCAAACAGATAAAAATGCCAGTGTTTACTATGCAGACAAGAAAAGTTACATTTGCTGTTCAGGCATTTGAAAGTTAAGTGTTACTTAAAATTTTTGAATAAGGCATTTTAAGTTGTTAGTTCTCCATTATTGGGGTAGGTAGCAGAGCAGTACCATGAGAGGAATAGAACAGGCAGAAGGCAGAATTGAGACCTTTCAAAGTTTTGGCCCAAGCAAGGGGGCATGGGGGGGTCATTTGAGCGCCCCGCCTCAGCTGCCAAAATGTTGTGGGCCGGCCCTACTTGGGGATCCCCAGGGGTCCGCGGACCACAGTTTGAGAAACACCGAATTAGGGGATCAAATTCTGCTATTGTTACCAAGTGTGGAGTCCAAGTTATGGCCCTAATGGCAGGGGCCTTTCAAAGGTGCTGCAAAATGAGGGTGCCATCAATTATGAAGTATGACACCCCAAGAAGAGAAAGGGCACCCAAATCTACCATGACAACTAAAGGCCTGGTGGGACAGGAAGCCTTCCTGATCACTCCCCTTGCCACCAACCCTGAACTAGGACCCGAGATTTCGATGGCACAGATGGATAACACTGCCAAGTTGTGGGAGATGCTTGGGGCTAAACAAAAGGCCCAGATGGAGCAGCTGATACAAATGTTCCCTCAAATATTCTCCCACCCTTCCTGGGAATATATACCTAACATA
This sequence comes from Dermochelys coriacea, assembly GCF_009764565.3. Lineage (NCBI taxonomy): Eukaryota > Metazoa > Chordata > Testudines > Dermochelyidae > Dermochelys > Dermochelys coriacea. The sequence continues at coordinate 223,447,815 of NC_050069.1, read as the reverse complement.
CCCCACATTGAGACCAACCTTGGGAAGATGGTGAAAGAGAGCCCTTGGCCCCTACCCAAGAAGGTGTTGAACACTGTCAGGACCGAACTAAGTCGTGTTAGATCTGGATGTGGTGGTGGAGTCCCATGGTGAATGGCAAAGCCTCATCCCAAAGCACAATGAGGTTTTGCAATAACTTCCTCAAGGTCAATGAGATCTCCAAGTTTGATGCATATCCCACACCACAGGTGGACAAGCTACTGGAATGGCTTGGGGCAGCCAGTGCCCGTCTACAATTGACCTTACAAAAGGGTATTGGCAGATCCCCTTGAGTCCAGAAACCAGGGAAAAGACCACATTTGCCACACCCTTTGGACTGTACCATTTTCTAACAATACCATCTGGGCTGCATGGGTGGGGGACGACAACCTTTCAATGGATTGGGTGTGCCTTCCACATGGACACTATGCTACAGCTTATTTGGATGATATAGTCATATATAGCCCAGACTGGGACAACCACGTCACCATGATGATATAGTCAATTGCTGAAGCTGGCCTGACTGCCAACCCAGCCAAGTTTAGATCTGGAAATACTGAAATCATGTACCTGGGATATATGGTGGGAGGCGGGCGTATACGCCCACTTGTGAGCAAACTATAGGCCATGACCAAATACCCAATACCCCGGCCAAAAAAAAGTCAGATAATTTTTTGGGGGTTGGTTGAGTACTACAGATGCTTCATCCCTAACTTCATCATCATTGCAACCTCCCTTACGGACCTGACAAGAGATGAGAAACCTTGGAAAGTTCAGTAGTCGGATGAGTGTGATGCAGTCTTTAAAATGCTGAAAGTGCCGTAACCCGGTGCTCTTCAACCTAGAATTCTCAAAGGAGGTTGTACTTCAGACAGATGCATCAGACATGGGAGGTGGGGCAGGGCTCTCCCAGACCTTTAAGGGAGAGGAACACCTCATACGGTACTTAAGTTGACAGTTGTTCTTGCATGCAAGAGCCTAATCCATAATAGAGAAAAAAGCCATGGCTGTGAAATGGACCATAGACACCTTGTACTATTACCTGCTAGGGAGCCCCTTTTCACTCATTACTGACCAGGCATCCCTCAGATGGAGATGGCTACACACAATGAAGGACATGAGCACAAGGATCGTGCATTGGTACCTGGCTCTCCAGCCATACCAATTCCAGGCGCTTCTTTGGGTGGGCCAGGCTCATGCTAATGCTGATTTCTTTTCTCAGAGTATGGATGCTATAACGGATGAAGAGAATAGGCACATCTTGAATAAATGAGCAGCAAGTATACTTTGTTTCTTGAATGGAATCAGTTCTTCTAAAATTAAGTAGCTAGAACTTATTGTATTAGACAGCCATAGATAATCCACAAAATAGACCACATCTTCCAAAGAGATACAGTCAGGGGTGAAAGTGAGCCAGTAGGGGCTGGTACTGCATACTGGTAAGAACCCGCACTGGCCCATACCCAGCCTACATTAAAGCATTGCCACGGCAGCGCTTTAATGTGCCTGCCCCTTTTGCCTCCCCTGTCAGCGGCCATGCTGGTCGGGTCCGTACCGCCAGGGCTGCCGACAGGGGAGGCAAAAGGGGCAGGGACATTAAAGCCCTGCTGCAGCAGTGCTTTAAGCATGGTCCTTTGCTGCAGCGGTGCTTTAATGTTGCAGCGCCCCCGCCCCCCGCCGTTGGTGGGGCAGCGGCAAAGGACCCTGCAGCACTTTAACATTCCTGCCCCTTTTGCCCCCCGGCCACCCTCTGGGGCCAGCGATTTAAAAGGGCATGGGGCTCCGGACGCCGCTGCCACTATGGCAGCAGCAGCGTCTGGAGCCCCGGGCCCTTTAAATCAACACGGGAGCCCTGGGCAGTGTGGGCCAGCCAGACTGGAAGGGCTGGCTAGGGGACGCTGACCCCCCAGCCCCGCCCCTTCCACCCAAGGCCCCGCCCCTTTCGGGGGCCGGAGCTGCCCCGTACCGGAAAATGGCCTCAGTTACTTTCTCCCCTGGATACAATTTACAATTATGATAAAAATATAATAAAATAATGCTTATGTATATAAGGTCTTAAATTGGAAGCCTCCAATTTAAGACCTCATATAAATAAGCACTACAGTAATTCATTCGTTAAAATGCATTGCATCTTTCTGAAGAGGAAAGAAATGTGTTTCCTCATTTTATAGATAAGGAAACTGAGGCACCAAGACATTAATGCAATGCCTAAAGGTAGGCAGGCATCCAAATTCATATTGAGGCAAATAAGTGAGGTGGCTTTCGTAAGTGGTGATTACCCATCTGAGCTGTGGGTACTCAGTATCTCTCCAGCCAGGCCATTTACCTACTGTAGGTAGATAAGCATCGATTTATGTGTTTGATTTTATTTTTTGGTACCAAAGTTTGATCATTTTGGCTCTAATTACATGAGCTGTTCTTGTACAAAGATACATGCTGTGAAAGTACTAAGACCTTTTCCGTCTTAAAGGCTTATACGGGATGTAAACAAAACACTATAAATAGGTAAGTCCTAGAGCTGGTTGGAACATATTTAATGAAGCTGAAATTTTTTAATGGAAACATATCAGTTCAGATGAAAAATTCTGCCTGATTCAGAGTGATTTGGGATGAAAAACTCTGAGAGCTAGGACTTAAACCTGGGTCTCCTCCACTCCAGGTGAGGACCTTAACTATCGGGGGAGACAAGAGGGGGGAAGAATGGACAGACTGACACATGTGTGCACACACACACAAACACAACCCTCCATCTCTCCCTGATTCAGAAACAGAATCAGACATTTTGACATCATTCTGTTTTTGTAAAAATGTTCTAAGAGTTTTGTTTTCAGGGTGGAAAAACTACAAATATAAAAACCTTGGAACTTGCTGCAAAATGGAATTACCATCTTCTAGGGAAAAGTAAGTCATGATCCCCTCACAATTACCTTAAATGTATGTAATTGTCCATTTAAAAAAAATTTTTAGAAATCATTGATTGACAAATTTTCCTTTCATTCAAATAGTGGAGAAAGCAACAGTCCTGGCAATACAAACACACTTCCACCATAGTGCACTGAAAAGTGCTATTATTATTTAAAATTTTGTTTTGCTGTAGAGCTTAGCCGTCAGGATCCTATAGAAGTCATTTTTCATAGCAGCTATTTAATCCAATTTACATTATTAAGGGCTGACATTTGAAATGAAATTGTAAGGACTGTATATAGAATTAGGACAATGAAATAGAAATAAATATCCACTTGATATTGAATAAACTAGTTCCCTTGGAAATGTTTAATGATCAAAAGTGAGCCATAAGTCACATCTTGAATTTTGATAGAAACATAGAATTCATTTTGAACTTAGATGACTGATACTTATGCCAGCAAATGACCATAGATTTTATGTAATGTTTCTTCATAAATCACAAATACAATCTATGTTGCAATCTCATGCAGAAAAATCCTCCACAGAAACAGGATTAAGTAAACATTTTATAGGGGTTTCATAAATTACTCCTATTGCTAGAAAATTGCTAATTTTAGGCAATCAGTCATTATAGTTGCAATAGGGAAAAAAAATCCTGTACACTACTCCTGGTTTCAAACACACTCTACAATTAAATTCTTAATAAAATAGATCTTATTAGCCAACACACAAGCACAGAAATGCAACAATATAACAAATGTTATCGTCTAAATTCACTTCCAGATTCAAGGGTTTGCATTCCCACAATTACCCTTGGGTCCTTATGTTAACTTTCAAACACATATGTTACCCATCCCCCCACACTTCTAGTTATTTTTCAGGCTATAGAAATCGTTTTCTTGGGTTGAAATGAAACATATAAATCTTGTATATAGCTTATTTTGCATAATTGGTAAAACAGAGCAGCTTTATTACTTCAATGTAGATCAGTGGTTCTCAACCTGCTGCCCAATTGGCGCAGAGCTGTGGCCCAGCTGTGTGCTAAAAAAAAGCTACAGTTTTGCCGGGGTACTGTAGCACCTCCAGGTTTTAGATGGGGCTCCACTCCTAGGATCGGGTCCGGCTGCCTGGCCCCACATGGCAAGGTCCAGGTCCATCCGGCTGCCTGGCTTTGCGCAATGGGATCCAGGTGTCCATCCAGCATCTGGCCCTGCGCTGCAGGGTCCAGGATCTGCCTACCCGGCCCCGCACAGGGGAGTTTGGGGTCCAGCGTCTGGCCCCGCTGCAGGTTCAGGATCCTGGCTGCCCAGCCCAGCACTCAGGGCTCTGCTCCTGGCCCGGCTGTGGGCAGGGGTGCTGGGCATAGGGGACTATGGGGGTCTTTCGGGGGGTGCTGTGGTTCTCAACCTGCAGCCCAATATAACACATTGTGGGCTACCACCCTGTGTGAGGCCGGGTGGCCCGGACCATGCAGTGTGGGACCAGGCAGCTGGTACTGGACCCGGGAACCCCGCCGTGTGGGGCCGGGCAGCCGGACCCAACCCCAGCAGCGGAGCCCCACTTAAAACTTGGACGTGCTGCAGCACCCCAGCAAAACTCTCATTCCCAGTGCCCTCCACCCCCTCACTGCCCAGAGCTAATGCTAATTGGGCCACAGGCTGAGAACCACTGCTGTAGATGAATAGCTACGGTGCACCACCTATTGGCTTAAAAAGTAACTACTGCTGTAGCTCATGAAAGCTCATGCTCAAATTAATGTGTTAGTCTCTAAGGTGCCACAAATCCTAACCCTAAACCCTTTTTACTGGGCGCTGGAGATTATGTAGCTTTGCTTGCATTCAGGTAAACCTTTTCAAAGTCATGACTACTAGACACCTGAATATATCCTCAGCTTTCTGAGTTACTTGTGGCCAAAAATATCAAAAATACTAATTCTGCAGTAGGTCAGCTCGTTTAGAAGAAACGGTTTGCTGCAGGTACTGCAAACATCTATTCAGCTAACATGCAGGATGTTGTCATGCAACAACCCCCATTTTATTTTAAGTTGACAACACATGCTGTAATCAGTATTGTGGAGGAGGTAACAGCACAAGTATTAGAAACTCTTCAAACTAGAGTTATGGCAAAACGGTGTTTTTTATTTACAGACATCCAAGCAAATAATTTTGAGTCTGATCCAGCAAACCCTGACTTGTATAACAAGGGGGTACCTGTTAACAGTCTTCATATAGCAGAAGAGCTGTTATAAAAAGAACAGTGATCAATTGTTCCCGGTGTCCACTCAAGGCAGGATGAGAAGCAACTGGCTCAATCTGCAGCAAGGGAGATTTAGGGTAGTATGATGGGGCATATAAACCCCACACTGGAGGACAAGGAGTTAAGGAGCAGCTCTGGGCTGTTTCAGCCACACCTGCAAAACCTGCACAAGCTGGAGACAGAGCTGTTTAAAAAGGGAAGCAGAGCTGCTTAGAGGAAGTAGTGGGGAAGGAAGGAGGGCTCGGGCTCGGGCTCGGGCTCAGGCTCGTTACCTGAGACATGGAAACACAGATAAAGCCTGCAAAGGAGAGACTGGTGACTGATTGTGACGATCAGAAGCTTTATTTGTGGTTCTTTAATTTACCCCATGGCAGTGATGAGCTGCCAAAATCTTAACAACCGGTTCCCTCCTCACCCCACGAGAGGGTTGTGGCCTGCCCCCGCCCCCCCGGTACTCCTGCCCTATGCAACTCCCTGCATTCCTTGATGCCCCCCCGGAACCCCTGCCCCATCCACCCCTGTCCCCTGACTGCCCCCAGAACCGGGCAGGAGGGTCTTGTGGGCCACCGTAGTGGGTGCCCACCGTGCCCTGCCTTAAGAGCCAGAGGGACCTGCCAGGGGGCAAGGTGAGGAGTCCCAGCAGTGCTTACTTGGGGTGGCTCCCAGGAAGCATCCAGCAGGTCCCTCTGGCTCCTAGAGGTGGGAGAGCATAGCTGGGGGGGGGGGGAGCAGGGAAAGCGGCTGCTTCCCCCCACTGATCACATCAAATGTGGTGCCTTAGGCACCGACTCCCTGGGTGCTCTGGGGTGGAGCACCCATGGGGAAAATTTGGTGGGTGCAGAGCACCCACTAGCAGCTCCCAGGCCCCAGCTCATTTCCACTCTGCCTCCGCCTCCACCTCCCCCTCTGAACGGGCCACCCCACTCTGCTTCTCCACTCCTCCCCACCCCCCAGGTTTCCCGTGAATCAGCTGTTCATGCGGGAAGCCGCGGAGGGCTGAGAAGCAGGTGGCGGCTTCGCGCTCAGGCCCAGGGAGGCGGAGGCGAGCCCCTGTGGTTCCCCTGCGGCAGCGCCCTGCCTGGTCCCAGCTCACCTCACCTCTCCTCCACCTCCCTGGGCCTGAGCGCGAAGCTGCTGCTTGCTTCTCAGCCCTCCCAGGCTTCTCGCGTGAACAGCTGATTCGCGGGAAGCGGGGGGCAGGCAGAGAAGCAGAGTGGGGAGGCGCATTCAGGGGAGGAGGCAGAGGCGAAGCAGAGGTGAGGTGAGCTGGGGCCAGATGGGGAGCTGCCGGTGGGTGCTCTGCACCCACCAAATTTTCCCTGTGGGTGCTCTAGCCCTGGCACCTAAGGCACCACTTTTGGCTGGTTGTTAAATTTAGAAGCCCTAAGGCACTTAAGGTACCACTTTTGGCCAGTTGTTAAATTTAGAAGCCCTAAGGCACCACTTTTGGCCAGTTGTTAAATTTAGAAGCCCTTTTAGAACCGGTTGTCCCTCATGGGACAACCGGTTCTAAAAGGGCTTCTAAATTTGACAACCGGTTCCAGCGAACCAGCTCCAGCTCACCACTGCCGAAAAAGGGGACTAAGGTAGGAAGTGGTCCAGGGAGGCAGTTGCTTAGCACCCCAAAGTGCAGGATTTAGCTGTCCACCATTGGACTCTGGATTGGAGCCTGGTGGAGAAAGTGGGGCTGGGCTCCCCTGCCAACTCCAGAATGTGTTACAACAATGGGAGTCTTTGCCTGGGTGGAGAATCCAGCTGGGGAAGACCCAGAGGGTTTGTCTATGCTGCAAAGAAAAACCCCTGGCTGGCCCTTGCCAGCTGACGCGGGCTCACAGGGCTCAGGCTGTGGGAATGTTTCAGTGCTGTGCAGACTTCTGGGCTCTAGGACCCTATGAAGTGGGAGGGTCCTAGAGCCTGGACTCCAGCCCAAGGCTGAGCCCCAGGAGCTCAAGTTTGGGTTTTCTTTTGCTGCATAGATATAGCCTGAATGTTCAAGGGCCTAGACCAAAGTCCTCTAACTTAAGGTGAAAGCCTTGAAGCCCTTGGAGGTGCTGAAAGACTTTTCTGTGATAATATCAAGTTAGCAAGGGACTTCAGCCAACCAAGTTTTTCCCTACTAGAGATGGCTTTATTTACTTCCTGCTCTAAACTGTTGTGTAGAGTTGGCATATGTCAAAAGGGGTGGACTGGAACATGTGTCCTGGCTGGAGGGCTGAGCCACAAAAGAAGGGACCAGAATTGTAACTGAAAAGGGGGGATGTTAGGGAGGGAGACAACCTGCTGCACCCCTGTACACTAGGTAGCATTGGTGGTGAGTTCCCTTTTACAGTTTGATATTAAAAAACCCTTTCTGACTATAAAGATCGCTAGGCCCTGGAATAGCTTATAAAGAAGGTTGTGGGATCTCTGTCTTTGGAGGTTTAAGTCTAGGTATACTTGGTCCTGCCTCAGCACAGGGGGCTGAACTTGATGATCTCACGAGGACCATTCCAGCCTTGCATTTCTGCGATTCTATCTATTTGAATCTCCTATTGACATTAATGGCAGTTCCAAGCACAGTAACAGTGGGCTTCCAGGATCGGGCCCTTTCTCTGTTTCACATCTTATGGATTCCTAAACCTTGTGATTCACTTGAAGTTCCAGGTGTGAACAAATTCACACACTCAAACTCCGCTGAAACTACTATATTTTACCCCATTTTTGATGAACCCCACAGATTTCTCATGTTTGCCATGCTAACATGTATGCTCCACCCATGTCTATTCTCAAACCTCTGTGAACCTTTCTATGACCCTGGCCTGATTTGGTAACAGCTCAATTAAAAACTGACCAATTAAAAATTTCCCTCTGCACCGGGGGGGGGGGGTGGTGGTAGATTTTACAGGTGCTTGCTGACTTTTTATCAAACTCAGCTGAGTTAGATATTTGTGTTGAAAGCAGTCCAGATGCTGGCTTTCTTTGGCTCGTGGGCCCTTTTGGAAAAGTCCTATAAGATAACCTTTCTGTACGATACTTTATGAAACTATAGAATCTAATGATATCCTAGCTATAGAATTCTATAGACTGGCTACATTAACCCTCTAAAAAGACTAATCTATATTAAATTTTGTGAGGCAGACCCTTGGCCCTAGTAGGATACACAAATGAGCTGCAAAGCTAACTTCACTGGCTATGTGGGGTTTCTTTTGTGTAAGGGGAATCCCAAAGTGAAAAAGAGTGGCTTTATGCCAACCCCATCCTAGCTCTGCTGTCAGGAACCAGAGTCGGAAGTAAGGTGTATGGACAAAGCACTCCTATGCTCCAGTAATCTTCATTCATCAAAATGGTCATCTGGGAGTCACAGAACAGCCCTAAACTGCATTGGCCTAAAGACTGGAGAGACATAAAAGTAGCAAAAAGAAAAGGAGTACTTGTGGCACCTTAGAGACTAACAAATTTATTTGAGCATAAGCTTTCGTGAGCTACAGCTCACTTCATCGGATGCATTTGGTGGAAAATACAGAGGGGAGATTGTGTATATCA